>NC_057800.1:548155917-548478616 GCF_018294505.1 Triticum aestivum | reverse complement strand
CGGCTCCTCTGGCCCGTGCGCGGGCGAGGGCGGGCCGGCCACGGGCTCCCGGGCCGCGCGGTGGGAGGCGGCGGCAACGTGGACACGTGGCAGCCCCTTAGTGGCTGCGGGCGGCGGCGGCGTTTGTCCGGGCCGGGACGGACATGTCCGGGCGCGCGAGGGGTGGATCTAGGGTTTCAGAGGTAGAAGAACGGGAATTTCGGAGGGGGTCTTTAAATAGGCATAGAGGGAGCTAGGAGAGTCCAAATGAGGCCCGGTTTGCGGCCACGCGATCGTGATCGAACGCTCTAGATGATGGAGAAGGCTTAGGTGGGTTTAGGGCCAAATTGGAAGGGTGTTGGGCTGTACACACGAGGCCTTTTCGGTCCCTCAGTTAACCGTTGAAGTATCAAACGAAGTCCAAATGATATGAAACTTGACAGGCGGTCTACCGGTAGTAAACCAAGGCCGCTTGGCAAGTCTCAGTCCAATCCGGAAATGTTTAATCCCCACACACGAAAGAAAGCTAGAAATTACCACCGGAGGAGAACGAAACGCCGGAATGCAAAACGGACAACGGGGAAAATGCTCGAATGCATGAGACGAACACGTATGCAAATGCAATGCACATGATGACATGATATGAGATGCATGACAACGATAACAACACACAGAGACAAAGACCCGAACCCAAGAAAATAAAATAACTTAACGCCGGAAACGGCAAGAGTTGGAGTACAAATTGGAAAAGTTACATCCGGGGTGTTACAATCATATTCTCATGAACATTAGAATCGTTACCAAGAAATGAAAGTACATGGTAATTTAATTGGCGTGCGCGAGCTCTAGTAATTGGTCCAGTATGTATAGCAGCAGGGGTTGTGGGTGTGACAATGGTATTGATGTCCTCATCATCCTCCCCTTCTTGAAATGAAGTCATCCTCAACAGAAGCTCATCTTCCTTACCCAAATAAGGCTTCAAATCTACAATGTTAAAACTGGGACTAACCCCAAAATCTAAAGGCATCTCAAGTTTATATGCATTATCATTTATTTTCTCTAAGACCTTAAAAGGACCATCAGCACATGGCATTAGGTTTGATTTGCGCAAATTAGGAAATCTATCCTTACGCAAATGTAACCAAACAAGATCTCCAGGTGCAAACACAACATGTTTTCTACCCTTATCTCCAGCAAGTTTATATTTAGCATTCATACGCTCAATGTTTTCCTTAGTTAACTCATGCATTTTTAAAATCAATTCAGCACGTTCTTTAGCATCAAAATTAACCTTCTCTGAAGATGGAAGAGGCAACAAATCAATAGGTGCATGAGGTAGGAAACCATACACAATTTCAAAAGGGCACATCTTAGTAGTAGAATGCAATGAACGATTATAAGCAAATTCAATATGAGGCAAGCATTCTTCCCACAGTTTCTTATTATTCTTCAAAACAGCCCTAAGCATAGTAGACAATGTTCTATTGACTACTGCAGTTTGTCCATCAGTTTGGGGGTGACTAAGGGAGTCCTGAACTAAGGGGTCCTCGGACGTCCGGCCTGTTATCCTTTGGGCCGGACTGATGAGCTGTGAAGACATGAAGGCCGAAGACTGCATGGTGTCCAGATTGGACTCTACTTGGCGTGGAAGGCAAGCTTAGCGATCGAAGATTCCTTCTTATGTAACCGAATCCATGTAAACCCTAGAACCCCTCGGTGTCTATATAAACCGAAGGGGATAGTCCGGAAAGGACACCACATATACTCATTACCATATTCATAGGCTAGACTTCTAGGGTTTAGCCATTACGATCTCGTGGTAGATCAACTCTTGTAATACTCATATTCATCAAGATCAATCAAGCAGGAAGTAGGGTATTACCTCCATAGAGAGGGCCCGAACCTGGGTAAATATCGTATCCCCCACCTTCCGTTACCATCGATCCTAGACGCACAGTTCGGGACCCCCTACCCGAGATCTGCCGGTTTTGACACCGACATTGGTGCTTTCATTGAGAGTTCCACTGTGTCGTCGACAAAAGGTTCGATGGCCCCTTCAATCGTCAATAATGATGCTGTCCAAGGAGGAACTTTCCCCCCAGACAGATCTTCGTATTCGGTGGCTTCATACTGCGGGTGAACTCGCTTGGCCGTTTGGAGCAGATCGACAACTACGCCCCTAGCCATTAGGTCGGATTCGAAAGCTTGAACTACGCCGCGGATACCCGTGGAGACTTGATCTTCGAGGGGTTTGAGCCCGCGGCTATCGCTCCCCCTCATCCCGATGAATGTGACTTAAATCTATCATCGGATCACAACCAGGAGATGGTTCCTGCGGCTGCAACAACCCTAGAGCCGAAGCAGATCGTGTTGGGGAACGTAGTAATTTCAAAAAAATTCCTACACACACGCAAGATCATGGTGATGCATAGCAACGAGAGGGGAGAGTGTGTCTATGTACCCTCATAGACCAGAAGCGGAAGCGTTAGCACAACGCGGTTGATGTAGTCGTACGTCTTCACGATCCGACCGATCAAGTACCGAACGCACGGCACCTCCGAGTTCTGCACACGTTCAACTCGATGACGTCCCTCGAACTCCGATCCAGCCGAGTGTTGAGGGAGAGTTTTGTCAGCACGACGGCATGGTGACGATGATGATGTTCTACCGACGCAGGGCTTCACCTAAGCACCGCTACGATATGATCGAGGTGGATTATGGTGGAGGGGGGCACCGCACATGGCAAACAGATCAAGAGATCAATTGTTGTGTCTATGGGGTGCCCCCTCCTCCGTATATAAAGGGGGAAGGAGGAGAGGGCCGGCCAAGGGGGTGGTGCCCTAGGAGGGGGAAACCTACTCCAAGTAGGTTTGCCCCTCCCTTTCCTAGTCCAAGAAGGAGGGGGAAGGAAGGAGTGGGAGAGGGGAAAGGCAAGGGGGGCGCCGCCCCCCTTTCCTTGTCCTATTCGGACTCAAGGGGAGGGGCGCGCCTCTTGCCCTGGACGACCCCTCTCTCTATCCACTAAGGCCCAACAAGGCCCATTAGTTCCCGGGGGGGAGGGGGGTTCTGGTAACCCCCGGTACTCCGATAAATGTCCGAAACCTTCTGGAACCTTTCCGGTGTCCAAACATAGTCGTCCAATATATCGATCTTTACGTCTCGACCATTTCGAGATTCCTTGTCATGCCCGTGATCACATCCGGGAATACAAACTACCTTCGGTAAATCAAAACATATAAACTCATAATATAACCGTCATCTAACTTTAAGTGTGCGGACCCTACGGGTTCGAAAACTATGTAGACATGACCGAGACACGTCTTCGGTCAATAACCAATAGCGGAACCTAGATGCTCATATTGGCTCCTACATATTCTATGAAGATCTCTATAGTCAGACCGCATAACAACATACGTTGTTCCCTTTGTCATCGGTATGTTACTTGCCCGAGATTCGATCGTCGGTATCTCAATACCTAGTTCAATCTCGTTACCAGCAAGTCTCTTTACTCATTCCGTAATACATCATCCTGCAACCAACTCATTAGTTGCATTGCTTGCAAGGCTTATAGTGATGTGCATCACCGAATGGGCCTAGAGATACCTCTCCGACAATCGAAGTGACAAATCCTAATCTCGAAATACGCCAACCCAACAGGTACCTTTGGAGACACCTGTAGAGCACCTTTATAATCACCCAGTTACGTTGCGATGTTTGGTAGCACACAAAGTGTTCCTCCGGTAAACGGGAGTTGCATAATCTCATAGTCATAGGTACATGTATAAGTCATGAAGAAAGAAATAGCAACAAACTAAACGATCAAGTGCTAAGCTAACGGAATGGGTCAAGTCAATCACATCATTCTCCTAATGATGTGATCCCATTAATCAAATGACAACTCTTTGTCTATGGCTAGGAAACATAACCATCTCCGATTAACGAGCTAGTCAAGTAGAGGCATACTAGTGACACTCTGTTTGTCTATGTATTCACACATGTATCATGTTTCTGGTTAATACAATTATAGCATGAATAATAAACATTTATCTTGATATAAGGAAATAAATAATAACTTTATTATTGCCTCTAGGGCATATTTCCTTAAGTCTCCCACTTGCACTAGAGTCAATAATCTAGATTACACAGTAATGGTTCTAACACCCATGGAGCCTTGGTGCTGATCATGTTTTGCTCGTGGAAGAGGCTTAGTCAACGGGTCTGCAACATTCAGATCCGTATGTATCTTGCAAATCTCTATGTCTCCCACCTTGACTTGATCCCGGATGGAGTTGCAGCGTCTCTTGATGTGCTTGGTTCTCTTGTGAAATCTGGATTCCTTTGCCAAAGCAATTGCACCAGTATTGTCACAAAAGATTTTCATTGGACCCAATGCACTATGTATGACACCTAGATCGGATATGAACTCCTTCATCCAGACTCCTTCATTTGCTGCTTCCGAAGCAGCTATGTACTCCGCTTCACATGTAGATCCTGCTACAATGCTTTGTTTAGAACTGCACCTACTGACAGCCCCACCGTTTAATAAAAACATGTATCCGGTTTGTGATTTAGAATCATCTGGATCAGTGTCAAAGTTTGCAGCGACGTAACCATTTACGACGAGTTCTTTGTCACCTCCATAAATGAGAAACATATCCTTCGTCCTTTTCAGGTATTTCAGGATGTTCTTGACTATTGTCCAGTGATCCACTCTTGGATTACTTTGGTACCTCCCTACTAAACTAATAGCAAGGCACACATCAGGTCTGGTACACAACATTGCATACATGATAGAGCCTATGGCTGAAGCATAGGGAACATCTTTCATTTTCTCTCTATCTTCTGCAGTTGTCGGGCATTGAGTCTTACTCAACTTCACACCTTGTAACACAGGCAAGAACCCTTTCTTTGCTTGATCCATTTTGAACTTCTTCAAAACTTTGTCAAGGTATTTGCTTTGTGAAAGTCCAATTAAGCGTCTCGATCTATCTCTATAGATCTTGATGCCCAATATATAAGCAGCTTCTCCGATATCTTTCATTGAAAAACTCTTATTCAGATATCCTTTTATGCTATCCAGAAATTTATATCATTTCCAATCAACAATATGTCATCCACATATAATATCAGAAATGCTACAGAGCTCCCACTCACTTTCTTGTAAATATAGGCTTCTCCAAAAGTCTGTATAAAACCATAAGCTTTGATCACACTATCAAAACGTTTATTCCAACTCCGAGAGGCTTGCACCAGTCCATAAATGGATCGCTGGAGCTTGCACACTTTGTTAGCTCCCTTTGGATCGACAAAACCTTCCGGTTGCATCATATACAACTCTTCTTCTAGAAATCCATTCAGGAATGCAGTTTTGACATCCATTTGCCAAATTTCATAATCATAAAATGCAGCAATCGCTAACATGATTCGGACGGACTTAAGCATCTCTACGGGTGAGAAAGTCTCATCATAGTCAATCCCTTGAACTTGTCGAAAACCTTTTGCAACAAGTCGAGCTTTATAGACAGTAACATCACTGTCAGCGTCAGTCTTCTTCTTGAATATCCATTTATTTTCAATGGCTTGCCGATCAACGGGTAAGTCAACCAAAGTCCACACTTTGTTCTCATACATGGATCCCATCTCGGATTTCATGGCCTCAAGCCATTTTGCGAAATCTGGGCTTACCATCGCTTCTTCATAGTTCGTAGGTTCGTCATGGTCTAGTAACATAACCTCTAGAACAGGATTACCGTACCACTCTGGTGCGGATCTTACTCTAGTTGACCTACGAGGTTTAGTAACAACTTGATCTAAAGTTTCATGATCATCATCATTAACTTCCTCACTAATTGGTGTAGGTGTCACAGGAACCGGTTTCTGTGATGAACTACTTCCCAATAAGGGAGCAGGTACAGTTACCTCATCAAGTTCTACTTTCCTCCAACTCACTTCTTTCGAGAGAAACTCCTTCTCTAGAAAGATTCCAAATTTAGCAACAAAAGTCTTGCCTTCGGATCTGTGATAGAAGGTGTACCCAACAGTCTCTTTTGGGTATCCTATGAAGACACATTTCTCCGATTTGGGTTCGAGCTTATCAGGTTGAAGCTTTTTCACATAAGCATCGCAACCCCAAACTTTAAGAAACGACAACTTTGGTTTCTTCCCAAACCATAGTTCATAAGGCGTCGTCTCAATGGATTTAGATGGTGCCCTATTTAACGTGAATGTAGCTGTCTCTAGAGCATAACCCCAAAACGATAGCGGTAAATCAGTAAGAGACATCATAGATCGCACCATATCCAGTAAAGTACGATTACGACGTCCGGACACACCATTACGCTGTGGTGTTCCGGGTGGCGTGAGTTGCGAAACTATTCCGCATTGTTTCAAATGAAGACCAAACTCGTAACTCAAATATTCTCCTCCACGATCAGATCGTAGAAACTTTATTTTCTTGTTACGATGATTTTCAACTTCACTCTGAAATTCTTTGAACTTTTCAAATGTTTCAGACTTATGTTTCATTAAGTAGATATACCCATATCTGCTTAAATCATTTGTGAAGGTGAGAAAATAACGATACCCGCTGCGAGCCTCAATATTCATTGGACCACACACATATGTATGTATGATTTTCAACAAATTTGTTGCTCGATCCATAGTTCCGGAGAATGGCATTTTAGTCATCTTGCCCATGAGGCACGGTTTGCAAGTACCAAGTGATTCATAATCAAGTGGTTCCAAAAGTCCATCAGTATGGAGTTTCTTCATGCGCTTTACACCGATATGACCTAAACGGTAGTGCCACAAATAAGTTGCACTATCATTATCAACTCTGCATCTTTTGGCTTCAATATTATGAATATGTGTATCTCTACTATCGAGATTTAACAAAAATAGACCACTCTTCAAGGGTGCATGACCATAAAAGATATTACTCATATAAATAGAACAACCATTATTCTCTAATTTAAATGAATAACCGTCTCGCATCAAACAAGATCCAGATATAATGTTCATGCTCAACGCTGGCACCAAATAACAATTATTCGGGTCTAAACCTAATTCCGAAGGTAGATGTAGAGGTAGCGTGCCGACCGCGATCACATTGACTTTGGAACCATTTACCACGTGCATCGTCACCTCGTCCTTAGCCAATATTCGCTTAATCCGTAGCCCCTATTTCGAGTTGCATAAGTTAACAACAGAACCAGTATCAAATACCCGGGTGCTACTGGGAGCATTAGTAAGGTACACATCAATAACATGTATATCACATATACCTTTGTTCACCTTGCCATCCTTCTTATCCGCCAAATACTTGGGACAGTTCCTCTTCTAGTGACCAGTCTGCTTGCAGTAGAAGCACTCAGTCTCAGGCTTAGGTCCAGACTTTGGTTTCTTCTCTTGAGCAGCAACTTGTTTGCCGTTCTTCTTGAAGTTCCCCTTCTTCTTCCCTTTGCCCTTTTTCTTGAAACTAGTGGTCGTATTGACCATCAACACTTGATGCTCCTTCTTGATTTCTACCTCCACAGCCTTTAGCATCGCGAAGAGGTCAGGAATTGTCTTATTCATCCCTTGCATATTATAGTTCATCACGAAGCTTTTGTAGCTTGGTGGCAGTGATTGAAGAACTCTGTCAATGGTACTATCAACAGGAAGATTAACTCCCAGTTGAGTCAAGTGATTATGATACCCAGACATTTTGAGTATATGTTCACTGACAGAACTATTCTCCTCCATCTTGCAGCTATAGAACTTATTGGAGATTTCATATCTCTCAATCCGGGCATTTGCTTGAAATATTAACTTCAGTTCCTGGAACATCTCATATGGTCCATGACGTTCAAAACGTCGTTGAAGTCCCGGTTCTAAGCCGTAAAGCATGGCACACTGAACTATCGAGTAGTCATCAGCTTTACTCTGCCAAACGTTCTTAATGTTGTCAGCGGCATCTGCAGCAAGCCTGGCACCCAGCGGTGCTTCCAGGACGTAATTCTTTTGTGCAGCAATGAGGATAATCCTCAAGTTATGGACCCAGTCCATGTAATTGCTACCATCATCTTTCAACTTTGCTTTCTCAAGGAACGCATTAAAATTCAACGGAACAACAACATGAGCCATCTATCTACAATCAACATAGACAAGCAAGAAATTATCAGGTACTAAGTTCATGATAAATTTAAGTTCAATTAATCATATTACTGATGCACTCCCACTTAGATAGACATCCCTCTAATCCTCTAAGTGATCACGTGATCCAAATCAACTAAACCATGTCCGATCATCACGTGAGATGGAGTAGTTTCAATGGCGAACATCACTATGTTGATCATATCTACTATATGATTAACGCTCGACCTTTTGGTCTTAGTGTTCTGAGGCCATATCTATTATATGCTAGGCTCGTCAAGTTTAACCTGAGTATTCCGCGTGTGCAACTGTTTTGCACCCGTTGTATTTGAACGTAGAGCCTATCACACCCGATCATCACGTGGTGTCTTAACACGAAGAACTTTCGCAACGGTGCATACTTAGGGAGAACACTTATATCTTGATAATTTAGTGAGAGATCATCTTATAATGCTACCGTCAATCAAAGCAAGATAAGATGCATAAAAGATAAACATCACATGCAATGCAATCAATATAAGCGATATGATATGGCCATCATCATCTTGTGCTTGTGATCTCCATCTCCGAAGCACCGTCATGATCACCATCGTCACCGGCGCGACACCTTGATCTCCATCGTAGCATCGTTGTCGTCTCGCCAACTTATGCTTCTACGACTATCGCTACCGCTTAGTGATAAAGTAAAGCATTACAGGGCGATTGCATTGCATACAATAAAGCGACAACCATATGGCTCCTGCCAGTTGCCGATAACTCAGTTACAAAACATGATCATCTCATACAATAAAATATAGCATCATGCCTTGACCATATCACATCACAACATGCCTTGCAAAAACAAGTTAGACGTCCTCTACTTTGTTGTTGCAAATTTTACGTGGCTGCTACGGGCTGAGCAAGAACCGTTCTTACATACGCATCAAAACCACAATGATAGTTCATCAAGTTAGTGCTGTTTTAACCTTCTCAAGGACCGGGCGTAGCCACACTTGGTTCAACTAAAGTTGGAGAAACTGACACCCGCCAGCCACCTGTGTGCAAAGCACGTCGGTAGAACCACCCTCGCGTAAGCGTATGCGTAATGTCGGTCCGGGCCACTTCATCCAACAATACCGCCGAACCAAAGTATGACATGCTGGTAAGTAGTATTACTTGTATCGCCCACAACTCACTTGTGTTCTACTCGTGCATATGACATCTACGCATAAAACCTGGCTCTGATACCACTGTTGGGGAACGTAGTAATTTTAAAAAAATTCCTACGCACACGCAAGATCATGATGATGCATAGCAATGAGAGGGGAGAGTGTGTCTATGTACCCTCGTAGACCGGAAGCGGAAGCGTTAGCACAACGTGGTTGATGTAGTCATATGTCTTCACGATCCGACCGATCAAGTACCGATCGCACGGCACCTCCGAGTTCTGCACATGTTCAACTCGATGACGTCCCTCGAATTCCGATCCAGCCGAGTGTTGAGGGAGAGTTTCGTCAGCATGACGGCGTGGTGACGATGATGATGTTCTACCGACGCAGCTAAGAACCGCTACGATATGATCGAGGTGGATTATGGTAGAGGGGGCACCACACACGGCTAAGAGATCAAGAGATCAATTGTTGTGTCTATGGGGTGCCTCCCTCCTCCGTATATAAAGGGGGGAGGAGGAGAGGGCCACCCAAGGGGGTGGCGCGCCCTAGGAGGGGGAAACCTACTCCAAGTAGGTTTGCCCCTCCCTTTCCTACTCCAAGAAGGAGGGGGAAGGAAGGAGTGGGAGAGGGGAAAGGCAAGGGGGGCGCCGCCCCCCTTTCCTTGTCGTATTCGGACTCAAGGGGAGGGGGCGCGCCTCTTGCCCTGGACGACCCCTCTCTCTTTCCACTAAGGCCCAACAAGGCCCATTAGTTCCCAGGGGGGGGGGGGGTCCGGTAACCCCCGGTACTCTGATAAATGTCTGAAACCTTCCGGAACCTTTCCGGTGTCCAAACATAGTCGTCCAATATATCGATCTTTATGTCTCGACCATTTCGAGATTCCTTGTCATGTCCGTGATCACATACGGGACTCCAAACTACCTTCGGTACATCAAAACATATAAACTCATAATATAACCGTCATCTAACTTTAAGCATGCGGACCCTACGGGTTCGAGAACTATGTAGACATGACCGAGACACGTCTCCGGTCAATAACCAATAGCGAAACCTGGATGCTCATATTGGCTCCTACATATTCTACGAATATCTTTATCGGTCAAACCGCATAACAACATACGTTGTTCCCTTTGTCATCAGTATGTTACTTGCCCGAGATTCGATCGTCGGTATCTCAATACCTAGTTCAATCTCGTTATCGACAAGTCTCTTTACTTGTTCCGTAATACATCATCCCGCAACCAACTCATTAGTTGCATTGCTTGCAAGGCTTATAGTGATGTGCATCACCGAGTGGGCCCAAAGATACCTCTCCGACAATCGAAGTGACAAATCCTAATCTCGAAATACGCCAACCCAACAAGTACCTTTGGAGACACCTGTAGAGCACCATTATAATCACCCAGTTACGTTGTGACATTTGGTAGCACATAAAGTGTTCCTCCGGTAAACGGGAGTTGCATAATCTCATAGTCATAGGAACATGTATAAGTCATGAAGAAAACAATAGCAACAAACTAAATGATCAAGTGCTAAGCTAACGGAATGGGTCAAGTCAATCACATCATTCTCCTAATGATGTGATCCTGTTAATCAAATGAGAACTCTTTGTCTATGGCTAGGAAACATAACCATCTTTTAATTAACGAGTTAGTCAAGTAGAGGCATACTACTGACACTCTGTTTGTCTATGTATTCACACATGTATCATGTTTCCGGTTAATACAATTCTAGCATGAATAATAAACATTTATCATGATATAAGGAAATAAATAATAACTTTATTATTGCCTCTAGGGCATATTTCCTTCAGATCGAGCCATCTGAGGCCTCAGAGTCCACGGCATTGGAGCCACACATGGACTCGACGCCCTGCAATATTCGCTTTAACAGAACTTCGGACTCGTCTCCCGCTATAAGTTCTGGACTGTGTACGCCCGCGAACACCGAGCTAGATCGGTTATCGATCTTCGAGTTCAGCGCCACTGATGTTTTCCAGCACTCACCTTGGGGTGACGTACTGAAATCTTTAAAGAATTTATCCTTGGAGAAGGACTCACAGCCAAACTATGTCCGGTTCAAGCTAGAGACGGATGATGAGGAATTTTGCTCCCCACCCGCCACCCACTTCATAGCCACCGTCGATGACTTAACCGACGTGCTTGACTATGGCTCCGAAGACATCGACTGTATGGACGACGATGCCGACAAGGAGCAAGGCCAAGACCCGCCATTTACTAGACGTTGGACGGCTACCTCTTCATACGACGTGTACATGGTTGATACACCTAAAGGATCCAGCGACGACAAAGAAGAGCCAGATGCGAATAAAACCTCCAAGACACAGCCCAAACACCGCTCTAAGCCCTGCTGCTCAAAGGACGACAACACTGGCACCGGAGAAAATAGTACTCTGGGCGACACCGAAAACAATGAAGGCACTGTCAGGGCTACATCCGAAGAGGAACACGACAACAGGCAAAACAACCCTGATGAATAGGCCATAGAAGATGACTCAAAGGATGATAGTTACCATCCACCCTTCGAGGAGGAGACAAGCCTTGGCAACGAAGACTTCATCGTGCCTGAGGATCCTCTCGAGCATGAGTGCTTTAAGCTTCAGCTCATAGCCACTGCAAGAAGCCTGAAAAAGAAACAACGACAGCTTCAAGCTGAACAAGACCTGCTCGTCGACAGATGGACTGATGTCCTAACAGCTGAGAAATACGGCCTCAAGCGCACAGCCAAGAGGTACCCAAAACGCAGACTGCTACCTCAATTCGATGAGGAGGCAATAGATCCCATACCTCCCTCGCACAATGCGGACCAACCACCCCACGGTCGGGATAAACGACAACTCAGACCGAACAGCAGCCCGCCCCACCGCCTCGCAAAAATAGGGATAGACTAGCTCGGGACCATACATACGATCTTCGGCAGGAATTGGACAATAAAGCAGGACACACCAGATCTATATACGGATCGCGAGGACGTTACCATACTCGAGACGACAACTACCTATTCGGACGTGACAAACTTAATCACACCCGGGTCGATAACCACAGACGGACGTCGTCGGAGATACGCCGTGACACGGCCCGCTATAGAGGCGCCGCACACCCTCTCTGCTTCACAGACGAGGTGCTGGATCATGAATTCCCCGAGGGGTTCAAGCCTGTCAATATTGAATCATACAACGGAACAACCGACCCTGCAGTGTGGATTGAAGATTTTATTCTTCACATACACATGGCCCAAGGAGATGACCTCCATGCCATCAAATACCTCCCATTAAAGCTCAAAGGACCAGCTCGACACTGGCTAAATAGTCTGCCTGAGAACTCCATCGGCAGCTGGGAGGACTTGGAAGAGGCCTTCCTCAACAATTTCCAGGGTACATATGTCCGGCCACCCGATGCCGATGACTTAAGCCACATAGTTCAACAATCTGGAGAATCAGCCAGAAAATTCTGGACTAGGTTCCTAACCAAAAAAACCAGATCATCGACTGTCCAGACGCTGAAGCCCTAGTGGCCTTTAAGCATATCATCCGGGACAATGGCTTGCCCGCCACCTCAGCCAGGAAAAGCCGAGATCCATTGCAGCCCTCACGGCACTTATGACCCGCTTTTGCGCGGGAGAGGATAGTTGGCTGGCTCGCAGTACAAACACAACCAACGAAACAGGCCCCTCTGAGGCCAAAAACAGCACCGGCAAGCTCCGGCGCAACAGACACAAACGCCAAAGCAATGGCGATAACGCCGATGACACTATAGTTCACGCCGGATTCAGTGGCTCCAAGTCCGGCTAGCGAAAGAAGCCCTATAAAAGGAGCAGCGGAGGACCATCCAGCTTGGACCGCATACTCGATTGTCCTTGCCAGATACATGGCACCCCAAACAAACCGGTCAACCATACTAACAGAGATTGCCAGGTATTTAAACAAGCCAACAAGGTCAACATCAGAAACAAGGAAGGAGAATCACAGAGCGAGGACGATGACGAGGAGCCCCGGCAGCCGAACACTGGGGAGCAAAAGAAATTTCCCCCTCAAGTCAAAATGGTGAACATAATATACACTACACACATCCCCAAAAGGGAGTGCAAGCGCGCACTTAGGGACGTCTATGCGTTAGAGCTAGTCGCCCCGAAATTCAATCCATGGTTGTCATTTCCGATCACCTTTGACCGCCGAGATCATCCAACCAGCATTCGCCATGGCGGTTCAGCCGCACTGGTCCTCGACCCAATCATCGACGGATTTCCCCAGACACGAGTCCTAATGGACGGTGGTAGCAGCCTCAACCCGCTCTATCAGGATACAATACGTAAAATGAGCGTCGACCCCTCACGGGTCAAGCCCACGAAGACTACCTTTAAAGGAGTCATACCAGGCGTAGAGGCTCGTTGTACGGGCTCAATAATGCTGGAGGTAGTATTCGGTTCCCCGGATAACTTCCGAAGCGAAGAACTATTCTTTGATATCGTCCCATTTTGCAGCGGCTATCACGCCCTGCTCGGACGGACCGCATTCGCTAGATTCAATGCGGTGCCACATTACACTTATCTCAAGCTCAAGATGCCCAGTCCACGTGGCATCATTACAGTAAATGGAAACATGGAACGCTCCCTCCGTACAGAGGAGCAAACTGCCGCCCTAGCAGCAGAAGTACGGGGCGGCCTTCTCAAGCAGCATTATAATCCGACTGCCGAGCCCCTGGACATCATCAAGAGGGTCCGGACCACACTACAGCAGGACAGCTCGGCTCATCAAGAGCCGAATTAGCAATTTGACCTCCGTCCCAGCCCCGATGAGGCATTGGCACTAATACCGCGCGTACATAAACCACGCACTCAAAACCCCATGGGAATTGATGGAGGCATAACTCATTTGTGATCCACAGTACTGCTCGACCGACCCTGGGATTCGCATGCTTTTACTTTTTCTTTTTACGGTTTTTTTCTCTTTTGGAGGCCTATGCGGACAACCCGCTTGCAGAACACACCAAGGAGGCAAGGAGCTCTGGCTTACAAGGGAATCCCCAGGTGGTCTCTACTAAATGATTGCCATACTTGCTTTTCATACTCGCACGTAGCTCGCCCTTGGTTGCGGCATGTTAAATAGCCCTACTTGCTTATCGCATTACTTGTACAAAGTACGCCTTGACGTACTAGTTACATCACAATGGTGAATACACGGTAGCGTTAGCTTATTATTTCATTTTTTCCGTTTACTCACCTCGGTATTAATTACTCACTGCACACATACACCATGGTACGTATTACTATGCCAGGGGCTTCATTACACCCAACACTATGGTAATAAAAAGTCCAAACACTTTTATAGTATAGTTCGGCACCCTGAACTTATAGCATTATATGCATCGGCTCCGAATCATGTCTTTGGTCAATAGTTGGGTTGCCCGGCTCCTGTGCTTACTACCTTATGTACCGCTATATCGGCTAGGGTAGTAAAGGGAGAACTACTGCAATTGTGTCCCATTTCTTCCGGACGAGCACCTCAGTAGAGAAAACCAAAAACAGACTATCATGATGCGACGAGAGCCGGTCAGCTGTTCGAGAGGTCCCAAATCATTAGAATTCTTTTCCGCTTCTTGCGAAGAATCGGTTCCCCCGATTAGGTGTGCATAGAGCCCCTAGTTCGGTCTTTCGAATACCAGGGGCTTCGCCAACTTTCTTGATTGTCAAACTCCTATGGCTAAGTGAGGGCGGTAAAGGCCGCATAGTCTGATTGCCTTGTTCATTGCGCTAAACACCTCCTTTAAGGACCAGAATGTGGAGTAAAGAGTGTTTAGATTTATCTCGAACACCCCCGTACTATCTACGTGGGGGCAGAAGCTGACGACTGGTCAAACCTCAGAGTTAATAAACGGCCGCATAGGATGTAAATTTAAATCATATGCATTATACTACATAAATACCATTGTTCCATATTACAGGGCAAGGTGATACACATGTACTCATGGGAATATGATATCCTTCGAACATTGCTCTACTACAAGGTGGGACCCCTCCAGGACACCTTCAAAATAATGCTCGGGTCGACGATGCTCCTTGCCCTCCGGCGGTCCCTCGGTCATCAACTTCTTGGCATCCAGCTTTGCCCAATGTGTCTTGACACGGGCAAAGGCCATATGCGCACCTTCAATATAGACCGACCGCTTCACGGCTTCGAGCCGCGGATAGGCACTCACAAGCCGCTGCACAAGCCCGAAGTAGCTGCTAGGTATAGGACCGGCAGGCCACAGCCGGACTATCAGGTCCTTCATGGCTAGCTCTGCCAACCTATGCAGCTCGACCAACTGCTTTAGCTGGTCGCTGAAGGGCACCGGATGTTCGGATCCCAGATATTGGGACCAGAACAGCTTCTCCGTAGACATCCCTTCTTCGGCTCTATAATGCTCGACAACATTTGACACACTGTGCGACAGATCTGTAAACGCCCCTGGAAAATCCAAATTCAGGACAAGTACAAGGAATGTTCCTTCTACACACTTGCTATGCATGGTGAAAGATTTACCCGCCGTAATCTTCTTGGCCGCCTGAATTTCCTGGAGGGCGCTCCGGGCTTCGGCTCGTGCATCCTACGCGCTCTGGCGGGCCTTCGCCAATTCGGACTCTTGCACCTTACAATCGCGCTCCAAGGACTCAAACCTCTCTATCGCGCCCTGGAGCTGTTGCTGCGCCTCGCCAACCCGGGCCTCGTGCTTCTCGCGCAAGGCGCATTCCTTGGCCGCTTTGTGCTCGGCCTCGTCTAGCGCCTTCTTAAGGGCCGCCACCTCGGTCGTGGCCCCTAATAAAGTTTATGACACTTTAGTCCGGTTGGACTACTCATTTTTTTGAAATGTACCCACAGGATCCTGCATACCTTGGCTATCCTCCAGCTGCTTCTTCACGAGGCCGAGCTCCTCCTTGGCCCGCTCCAGTTTCCGCTTCAGTCCGGAAACTTCCGCAGCATGAGCAGTGGCAGCCTGCAGCGATACCTGCTTATTCACACAGACAACTCATGTTAGACTCCTGCGATATTTATTCTCGATCCTCTGTTTGGCTTTTCCTCCCGAACAGCAAACAGAACATCAAGGGCTACTGTCTCTACGGTGATATTTTTCCTACAATCACATTACTTACCTCAAAGCCCGTTAGAAGGCTAGTGCAGGCTTCAGTTAGTCTGCTTTTGACAAACCGAACCTTCTCTATTACCGTGTCCATAAGGACACGATGCTCATCTACGATAGAGGTGCCTCGTAGCGCCTCCAGCAGATTATCCGGTGCCTCTGGTTGGACAGAGGTCACCGGTGGAACAGGCACATTCCCTCCTTGGGGGGAATGCCGTTCGCTGGACCCCGGAGCCATGTAGATCTCCAGAATGGTATCCGGCTGAGACCCGAAGGGAACTCGGGCCCCGTCACCAGTCCCCATGGGGACTTTTTCCCCGTATGCCTGGCGGCCGAGGAGTCATCCTGGGACGTCACCCCGATGGTCTCCGGAATCTCCCCCCGGCCTGGGAAAGTCTGTTTGGACACCACCTCATCATCACCCTTAGGTGAGATGGAATGAGCAGGTGGCGGAGACATGCTAGCCATCTCCTTCGAGTCCAACGAATCCTCTGTCGAGGATCGCGGGGAGCCATCATGTGCCGGACTGCAATGACAAGGTTTAAGATGTATCAATATTACAAACCGAGAAGGCCAGATGTTTTTGATTCTGGCACTCACGAGGCGGCCCGAGGCTTGGTCCGGCGAGGTCGCTCCGGACTGCTATCAACATCCCACGCGGAGTTATCCGCGAGGGAGCCTCTCCCCCTCTTGGGCGCCTCCGCCTCCAAACTCGTGGAGGCCTCCCTTTTCTCCCTCCTCCAGCAGGAGGGGAGTCGCCTCCCTCCTCATCGTCATCGTCAGCGGCTGAGGGGTATGTCTCATCGTCAGACAAGATGACAAAGGTGCTCCTTCGACGAAGCCCACTCTTGGTCCCCTTGGCCGTGGTTTTGACCTTCTTCTCCGGCACGTCGTAAGGCGCCGGAAATAGCATCTCCATAAGGAGTGGGGTTTCTTCGTCTTCGGGCAGCGGAGCCAGACTATTAATCTGTCCTGCTAGGTCAACCCAGGCCTAAAAAAGAAATTGATAAGAAGGCTTAGTATCCTTCCTCGAGGTTTGTCCTTAAAGACTATACCTTGATGGCTTACGAATTGGCCTGACGCTTAGAGTTGAGCCCGCGATCTTTGGTCAAGGGTGGCGGCGTCTCGTTGCCCTTGAAGAGCACCTTCCAGATATCTTCGTGCGTCGTGCCGAAAAGCCTTAGCAGCATCTGGTGCTCGGCCGAATCGAACTCCCACAAATAATAGGTCCGGCGTTGACATGGAAGGATCCGGTGTACAAGCATGACCTGGATCACATCAACAAGCTTGATCTTCCGGGTTATCATATTCTGGAGGCACATTTGGAGCCCCGTGATCTCTTCCAAAGATCCCAAGGCCAGGCCCTTCTCTTGCCAGGAGGTAAGCCGCATCGGGACTCCGGATCAGAATTTGGGAGCCGCCGCCCAGTTGGTGTCGCACGGCTCGGTGATATAGAACCACCCCAATTGCCATCCCTTCACCGTCTCTACGAAGGAGCCTTCGAGCCAGGTGGTATTGGGCATCTTTCCCACCATGGCACCTCCGCACTCGGCCTGTCGGCCGCGCACCACCTTTGGCTTTACATTAAAAGTCTTCAGTCATAGGCCAAAGTGAGGTGGGATGCGGAGAAAGGCTTCGCACACAACTATGAATGCGGAGATATTGAGGATAAAGTTGGGGGCCAGATTGTGGAAGTCCAACCCATAGTAAAACATCAATCCACGGACAAATGGATGAAGAGGGAATCCCAGCCCACGGATGAAGTGTGTGAGAAACACAACCCTCTCATGGGGCTCGGGGGTAGGGACAATTTGCCCTTTTTCCGGGAGTCGGTGAGCAATCTCCTTGGCTAAATAGCCAGCCTCCTGGAGCTCCATGATGTCTTTCTTATCAACGGAGGAGGCCATCCACTTGCCTCCAGCTCTGGATCCGGACATGATTGGAGTGCCTTCTCGAAAGTGGAAAAGCTAAAGCTTGGATGCTAGAGCTCGAGGATGGAAGGACTGAAGATGAAGAAGGGTGTGGGTAAAGGGAGAGTGTTCTTATCCCCTTATAAAGGCCGCGAATATCAAGCGCCTCCCCACTCGTCCTTAAAACTCGCCTATTCCCAAGGGCTGTATAAGCGGCACGGTTGGGTTACCCATGCCTGCATTGATGACAATCCCGCGATAAGGGGACACGATCTCTGCTTTGACAAGATGTGTCAATGGTAACCGCGTCTCAAAACGTGGAGCGACAGACAAAACGCGGTTCGAAATTATGACCGAACAAACGCAATGTCGTGTTGTAAAAAGCTATCAGCGGATAGAACTCGTGTGAAAATATATATTATCTCTGCAGTTGTGTGTGGTATGTGACAAGTCCGGATACTATCATCGCATCCGAAGACTATTTTGGAGTTCGGAGAAAGGGGAACCCGCCTTGCAATTCCGAAGACAATCTGCACGCCGGACTCCTCGTCATTGAAATCCAGGTTCAAGGGCTACTGAGGGAGTCCTGGACTAAGGGGTCCTCAGGCGTCCGTCCTGTTATCCTTTGGGCCGGACTGATGGGCTATGAAGACATGAAGGCCGAAGACTGCACCGTGTCCGGATTGGACTCTACTTGGCGTGGAAGGCAAGCTTGGCGACCGAAGATTCCTTCTTATGTAACCGACTCCATGTAAACCCTAGATCCCCTTGGTGTCTATATAAACCGAAGGGGATAGTCCGGAAAGGACACCACATGTACTCATTACCATATTCATAGGCTAGACTTCTAGGGTTTAGCCATTACGATCTCATGGTAGATCAACTCTTGTAATACTCATATTCATCAAGATCAATCAAGCAGGAAGCAGTGTATTACCTCCATAGAGAGGGCCCGAACCTGGTAAACATCGTGTCCCCCGCCTTCCGTTACCATCGATCCTAGACGCACAGTTCGGGACCCCCTACCCGAGATCCGCCGGTTTTGACACAGACAGTGACAAGTAGTACTAAAAAGCAGTTTAGTCCCCAACTTAGCCCATAAACATGTCCAAAAGTGGCTAAGAAATTTAGTATCATGATCTGAAACAATAGTATTTGGCACACCATGCAAGCGAATAATTTCACGAAAGAACAAACTAGCAACATTAACAGCATCATCGCTTTTATGACATGGTATAAAGTGTGCCATTTTCGAGAACATATCCACTACAACAAATATGATATCCCTTCCCTTCTTTGTTCGAGGTAAACCTAAAACAAAGTCCATAGATATATCCTCCCAAGGAACACTAGGTATAGGCAAAGGCATATATAAACCATGAGGATTGAGTCGTGACTTAGCTTTTTGACATGTAGTGCAGCGAGCAACAAAACGCTCAACATCCCGTCTCATATTTGGCCAAAAGAAATGTGTAAGTACGCGCTCCGTCTTCTTCATGCCAAAGTGTCCCATTAGTCCTCCTCCATGCGCCTCCTGCAACAACAAAAGACGAACGGAGCTAGCTGGAATGCATAGCTTGTTAGCACGGAACACAAATCCATCATTAACGATGAACTTGTTCCACGTTCTTCCTTCTTTACAATTCTGCATTACATCTTTAAAATAAGCATCATGCACATATTGATCTTTGATGGTCTCCAAACCAAATATTTTCAAGTCGAGTTGTGAAAGCATAGTATAGCGACGAGACAATGCATCAGAAATAACATTTTCTTTACCCTTCTTGTGTTTAATAACATAAGGAAAAGTCTCAATGAATTCAACCCATTTAGCATGTCTATGATTCAGTTTAGCTTGACTTTTAATATGTTTCAAAGATTCATGATCAGAATGTATAACAAATTCTTTGGGCCATAAATAATGTTGCCATGTCTCTAAAGTCCGAACAAGAGCATATAATTCTTTATCATAAGTAGAATAATTCAGACTAGGACCACTCAATTTTTTAGAAAAGTATGCAACATGTTTTCCATCTCGTAATAACACACCTCCTAATCCAATTCCACTAGCATCACATTAAAACTCAAAAGCCTTATTAAAATCAGGAAGTTGGAGTAAAGGAGCATGTGTCAACTTATCTTTCAATACCGTGAAGGCTTCTTCCTGTGCGGTACCCCAAACAAAAGACACATCCTTCTTTGTAAGCTCATTGAGAGGTGCAACAATGGTGCTGAAATCTCTCACAAAACGCCTATAGAATCCAGCGAGGCCAAGAAACCTCCTCACTTGTGTGACCGTTTTGGGCTGCGGCCAACTCTCAATAGCTTCAATCTTGGCTTTATCAACTTCAATTCCCTGTGGAGTAACAACATAGCCAAGAAAAGATACTCGGTCAATGCAGAAGGTGCACTTCCCAAGGTTACCAAACAAACGTGCATCACGTAGAGCAATAAAAACAACACATAAATGTTCCAAATGTTCCTCCAAAGATCTGCTATAAATCAGTATATCATCAAAATAGACTACCACAAATCATCCAATGAAAGCACGTAAAACTTCGTTCATTAATCTCATGAAAGTACTAGGTGCATTAGTTAACCCAAAAGGCATGACTAACCACTCATATAATCCAAACTTAGTTTTAAATGTTGTTTTCCATTCATCTCCCAATTTCATACGAATTTGATGGTATCCACTATGCAAATCAACTTTGGAGAATATTGTAGAGCCACTCAATTCATCAAGCATGTTGTCTAGCCTAGGAATAGGATGACGATAACGAATAGTAATATTATTAATGCCTCTACAATCAACACACATATGTGACGTACCATCCTTTTTCGGCACTAAAATGATAGGAACAACACAAGGACTAAGGGATTCACGTATATAACCTTTGTCGAGCAACTCCTGTACTTGACGCATAGTCTCCTTCGTCTCCTCTGGATTGGTATGGTATGGCGCACGGTTGGGTAATGATGCACCGGGAATTAAGTCAATTTGATGCTCAATCCCTCGAATAGGTGGTAATCCCGGTGGCACGTCTTGTGGAAAGACGTCAGCGAACTCCTGCAAAATATTAGTGACAGTAGGAGGCAAAGAGGAAGGCACGTCCTTGAATGAAAATAATGCCTCTTTGCACACAAAAGCATAGCAAACAGATTTGCTGAAATCTAGCTCATCAATATCAGATTTTGTGGCAAGTAAACATGCACTTTTCAATTTAATTTTAGAAGCAACACTAGATGGTTTATTATTAGGCTTCAGTTGTTGCTCAAATTCTTTTGCCACAATCTGATTTTCACTCTTATTTTGCTCCTGTTTTGCTTTATTAGCTCTGTTAATATCATCTTTCAAAATGGAATCAGGAGTCATAGGAAGCAAAGTAATATGGCTATCCTTATGAACAAGAGTATACTGATTATTTCTACCATGGTGTATATAATTTTTATCAAATTGCCATGGTCTACCAAGTAATAAGGAACATGCTTGCATGGGTACCACATCACAATCAACATAATCAGCATATGTAGAGATACTAAAATGCACACGAACAATACGTGTTACCTTAACCTTGCCGCTGTTGTTGAACCATTGGATGTAGTAAGGATGTGGATGTGGTCTTGTGGTGAGAGATAGCTTCGCCACCATCTCCATGCTAGCCAAGTTGTTGTAGCTCCCTCCATCTATGATGACGCGAACAGAACGTTCCTTCACAACTCCCTTTGTATGGAACAAATTATGCCTCTGCTTTTGCTCAGCTTGTGTGACCTGCACACTCAATACACGTTGAGCAACTAAACATTCATACCTGTCAGCATCTTGAGGAGCCATGTATTGTGCCTCATGATCAAAATCATCTCCACCGTGTTCTTCACGTGTAATAAGAGCCAAAGTCTCCTTATCATAGTCACTAGCGAACTCATACCCACCATCCTCAGTAGAAATCATCACACGCTGAGATTTGCATTCTCTCGCAAAATGTCCTATTCCCTTACAACGACGACAAATAATATCACTTGTGTGCCCTGTTGATGCCATGGAAGAAGAAGAGCTCTACGCAGGCCCGGCAGGTGTGCTCTTGGCAGATAGTGGTGGTTGTGCCTTCTTTCTTGTATCAAGGCTGGAGGTGGCACCTGATGGAGGTGCTGGTGTTGTGGAAGTAAAGGATGCATGTGGTGTCCATGATGAAGATTGACCTGCAAAAAAGTTAGTTCGCGCCAATGTCAGTCGATCCTGCAGTTCACGTTCAGCTTTACAAGCAAGATGGAATAAAAGAGTGATATTATTATACTCCTTATACTCTAGAATGGTATGAATCTCTCTATTTAATCCACCCATAAAACTTGCAAGCATAGCTTCATTCTCCTCAACAACACCACATCTAATCATGCTAGTTTGTAATTCCTGATAATATTCTTCTACAAGATTTTTTCCTTGTCTTAAACGCTGCAATTTTTGAATTAACTCACGTTGATAATATGGTGGAACCCAACGAGTATGCATAGCAGTTTTCAAAGAAGCCCAAGTAGCTGGAATAGGATATAATCTACAATGTTCAGACCACCAAACACATGCAAAGCTAGTGAAAGCATAAACAGCTACAGGAACACGTCTCTCCTCAGGATATTGTAAACATGTAAATCGTTGTTCAGTTTCTAACTCCCAAGTAAGATATATATCAGGAACATATCTTCCCTCAAATGGTGGAATATTCAATTTCAGTTTAGGGAGATGGTCATGATCTCGTACCTGAGGGGAGCCCTGCCATTGCCATTATTTGCATGTGGACGACCTGGTGGTTATGGTGTTGGTGGTTGCACATAGTTCTAATTTTGATCAACCTCATCCCCGTAATCTTCCGCATAATCATCCTCCTCTACATCAGCAGCATGAGCCACAGAAGTATCAACAGCAGCACCAACAGTTTGGCCAGGCGCAAGAGGGACATGACTCGCTCGGCAGAGGGCTATTTCGCGACGTGGAGGTAGTTCTCGTCGTCGTTGTCGTTGTCGTCATTCTTCTTGTTGTTGTTGTTGTTGTTGTTGTTGTTGTTGTTGTTGTTGTTGCTGTTGTAGAGGCGCATTAGGTGCAGCCGGTCGTGGTGGTGGAAGACGCGCGAGCAATTCATTAAACTTGTTATCGAGCTTTGTTTCGAACGTATTCTCCATGCCATCTATCTTCTCCATGGCCTCTTCAAATCTGTTTAGCACATCTTGCACCTGTCCACTCATCATTTGCTGAAATTTATCATGCAACTCCTTATTCGTCATGTTCTCCCAGTCAGTCTCGTCGACTTGTGATCCTGCCATGGTTAGCAGCAATAGAAACACACAAGAATATGATCCTACAGACTACGAACAAGAGGTGGTGGTGGGTGTCACAAATCCGTCAAGCAAATCTCAAATTCTTACCAGTTCTTACCCAGCAGCAGGCGGTGATCGGCAACCATCATAGTCAAAACTCTCAAAGCTTGGATAGAGCTATTACCAGGGAGAGTCAAACGCATGACGTAGATGTATGTGGAGCTGGGAAGGCTTATAATATGGTAGCAAAAAGGGTCAGCAATAATCAATTCAGAGATGCAAAGTTGAATAAACGCTCAACGATGTGCTGGTCCTAGGCTAGACCGTGCTAGAGACACGAGTCTAGAACACTAACAAAATCACGACGCTGAACGTAAACAAGGGAGGAGCACACTCTGATTTTTTTTCTTTTTTTCTCTTTTTTTGCATTTTTTCCCTCTTTTTTTTGCTCCGGAACAATTTTTTTCCGAAAAAGTCTACAAATGGTCTAAAAACTGACTAGCCAGAAATTTCCAGACTTAGTTTTTTTTGAGTTTGGAACTATTTTTCTACTGCGGGTAGCACGGAAGTTGGGGAGTCCGACTTGGTAACGACTCAAAGTATCGCGTGATCTAGAACTCGAAAACAAAGCAACAAATACTGGACTCGGACTAGTGGCAGAGATGAATCTAGTGGAAACTCGGACTGGTGGCGAATCTGTGATGGAGGTGGACTCGGATTATCGTGATTGCGGTGGATATGTGGTATACGGCAGCGGCGATATCGATGGTGGTATAGTATGTGGCAGCGGTGACGATGATGGTGGTATATGGCAGTGGTGATGATGATGATGCGGCGGCGGCATGCCTACTTGTGAACAGAACTTGAAACTCTAAAGGACTAGACACTAAGACCAACAACTAGACACGACGATGCAACCGCAAATTCAACAATGCAAAACCCTAAAAAGATTATGCAAAGGCTCAGATTGGTTCGGATATGATGAACTAACCCTAATTTTTTTGTGGCTTTTTCGTGGACTGTAGGTATGAAGAACAGACTCGATCTAAACTACGAAAAACTGGAAAATCTCATCGAGCAACCTGGAAATCTGAAACCACTTGATAGAGGATAAGGTGTCCCATCTTTTGATGAGATGGTGGCTATCGTTTTGGAGGAAGTCGACTTTGATGATCCGACTACGAACGTGCGAGGACGTCGCGCCTTAGCAATCGCTAAACCAACTCCGAGAGGTTATTGACCATGCCAGAGCATGATCAACCTGACCATGAAGGTCTGTTTCCTGCAGGCAAACAAAGAACAAGCAAGAAACTAAGATTGCAATCTGAATATTGCGAATATAAGAGGAATGCTTTATTGATCAAAGGTGGGGTTCTGTGACGCCTTTGTCTGGTCATTGAACACAAACGAAGTACGCAAAGTTGCAGCTATGGAAAACTTCAATCTAAACAAAACCCAAAGTCTAAATGATTCCCTAAGGGTTGTATATATGGAGGAGAGAGGGGGAATTTCATGGCCCTTGGAGGAGGGGTCCGAAACCAACCCTAACTCTTGTTTCCCCACTATTATGGACTCTAAAAATAGCCTATAATCAATTATTTCGAAATCACATGGGCCCGGCCCAAAAATAAGGTGATGCAGCACCTAGGATAGCCTCTGGACGAAATTTAGGAAGTGGCATCTTGTATATTTCATCCAAGGCTTCATGCACTCATTATGGTGGCTTCAAAGTCCTGGAATCATCACTTGTAACTCCGTTCTTGTTCCCCTTGTGCACGCCATCATCTCCATGCTTGAACTTGCTCCAAGGTTCATCTTTCTTGTCCAAGCTAGGCCCTTCATTTGTAAGCAAAACAAATGTATCCAATTTAGGCAGCATCATATTCTCATGAACATTAGAATCGTTACCAAGAAACAAAAGTACATGGTAATTTAATTGGCGTGCGCGAGCTCTAGTAATTGGTCTAGTATGTATAGCAGCAGGGGTTGTGGCTGTAACAATGGTATTGATGTCCTCATCACCGTAGGGGAGAGGGGAGGCAGCCCACAAGGGGTGGCCGCACCCCCCTCCCATAGGGTGTCCGAATTGGACTAGGGGAGGGGGTGTGCCCCCTTTCCTTCTCCTCTTCCCTCTCCCTCCCCCCTTTCCCCCTCCACGAGCACGAAAAGAGGGGGGCTGAATCCTACTAGGACCTGGAGTCCTAGTAGGACTCCCCTCTCCTTGGCGCGCCACTGGTGGCTGGCCTCGTCCCCTCCCCCTTTATATACGTGGGCAGGGACCCCTTGGAGACACACCAATTGTTCCAAGCCGTGTGTGGCGTCTCCCTCCATGGTTTACTCCTCCGGTCATATTCACATAGTGCTTAGGCGAAGCCCTGCGCGAATCACATGACCATCACTGTCACCACGCCGTCGTGCTGACGAAACTCTCCCTCGACCCTCTGCTGGATCAAGAGTTCGAGGGACGTCATCGAGGTGAACGTGTGCTGAACTCGGAGGTGTCATACGTTCGGTACTTGATCGTTTGGATCATGAAGATGTTCGACTACATCAACCGCGTTAACCTAACGCTTCCGCTTTTGGTCTACAAGGGTACGTGGACACACTCTCCCCTCTCATTGCTATGCATCTCTGATACGTCTCCAACATATCTATAATTTTTGATTGTTCCATGCTATTATATTATCCATCTTGGATGTTTTATATGAATTTATATGCTATTTTATATGATTTTTGGGACTAACCTATTAACCTAGAGGCCAGTGTCAGTTTCTATCTTTTCCTTGTTTTTGAGTTTTACAGAAAAGGAATACCAAACAGAGTCCAATTTAAGTGCCAATTTTTGATGATTTTTTATGGACCAAAAGAAGCCCCCGAAGTAAAAGAGTTGGGCCAGGAGAGTCCCGAGCCATCCACGAGGGTGGGGGCGTGCCCTACCCCCTGGGCACGCCCCCTATCTCGTGGATGACTCGGAGACCCCCCCCCTGACGTGAGACCTACGCGAAAAATTCCTATAAATACAGAAACCTCCAGAAAATAACCTAGATCAGGAGTTCCGCCGCCGCAAGCCTCTGTAGGCACCAAAAACCAATTGGGACCCTGTTTTGGCACCCTGCCGGACGGGGGATCCATCACCGGTGGACATTCTCATCATCCGACGCTCTCCATGACAAGGAGGGAGTAGTTCACCCTCGGGGCTGAGGGTATGTACCGGTAGCTATGTGTTTGATCTCTCTCTCTCTCTCTCTCGTTTTCTTGATTTGGCACGATCTTGATGTACCGTGAGCTTTGCTATTATAGTTGGATCTTATGATTTTTTTCCCTCTATCTCCTTGTGATGAATTGAGTTTTCCCTTAGAAGTTATCTTATCGGATTGAGTCTTTAAGGATTTGAGAACACTTGATGTATGTCTTGCATGTGCTTATCTGTGGTGACAATGGGATATTCACGTGATCTACTTGATGTATTCTTTGGTGATCAACTTGTGGGTTCCGTGACCTTGTGAACTTATGCATAGGGGTTGGCACACGTTTTCGTCTTGACTCTCCGGTAGAAACTTTGGGGCACTCTTTGAAGTTCTTTGTGTTGGTTGAATAGATGAATCTGAGATTGTGTGATGCATATCATATAATCATACCCACGGATACTTGAGGTGACATTGGAGTATCTAGGTGACATTAGGGTTTTGGTTGATTTGTGTCTTAAGGTGTTATTCTAGTACAAACTCTTGAATCGATCGATTAGAAAGGATAACTTTGAGGTGGTTTCGTACCCTACAATGATCTCTTCGTTTGTTCTATGCTATTAGTGACTTTGGAGTGACTCTTTGTTGCATGTTGGGGGATAGTTATGTGATCCAATTATGCTATTATTGTTGAGAGAACTTGCACTAGTGAAAGTATGAACCCTAGGCCTTGTTTCCTATCATTGCAATACCGTTTACGCTCACTTTTATCACTTGTTACCTTGCTGTTTTTATAATTTCAGATTACAAAAACTATTATCTACCATCCATATACCACTTGTATCACCATCTCTTCGCCGAACTAGTGCACCTATACAATTTACCATTGTATTGGATGTGTTGGGGACACAAGAGACTCTTTGTTATTTGGTTGCAGGGTTGCTTGAGAGAGACCATCTTCATCCTACGCCTCCCACTGATTCATAAACCTTAGGTCATCCATTTGAGCGAAATTTACTACTGTCCTACAAACCTCTGCACTTGGAGGCCCAACAACGTCTACAAGAAGAAGGTTGTGTAGTAGACATCAATCTCCTAGATAGATCTTGCGTGATCGTAGGATTTTTTTTTAAATTGCATGTTATGTTCCCTAATAGTGGCATCCGAGCCAGGTCTATGCGTAGATGATATGCACGAGTAGAACACAAAGAGTTGTGGGCGATCATAGTCATACTGCTTACCACCAACGTCTTACTTTGATTCGGCGGCATTGTTGGATAAAGCGGCCCGAACCAACCTTACATGACCACATTCATGAGACCGGTTCCATCGACAGACATGCAACTTGTTTTGCATAAAGGTGGCTGGCGGGTATATGTTTCTCCAGCTTTAGTTGAATCGAGTTTGACTATGACCGGTCCTTGTTGAAGGTTAAAACATCACACTTGACGAAAAATCATTGTGGTTTTGATGCGTAAGTAAGAATGGTTCTTGCTAGAAGCACATAGCAGCCACGTAAAACTTGCAACAACAAAGTAGAGGACGTCTAACTTGTTTTTGCAGGGCTTGTTGTGATGTGATATGGTCAAGACATGATGTGATATAAGTTATTATATGAGATGATCATGTTTTGTAAAAGTTATCGGCAACTGGCAGGAGCCCTATGGTTGTCTCTTTATTGTATGAAATGCAATCGCCATGTAATTGCTTTACTTTACCACTATGCATTAGCGATAGTCGTAGAAGCAATAGTTGGCGAGACGACAACGATGCAACGATGGAGATCAAGGTGTCAAGCCGGTGACGATGGAGATCATGACGGTTGATAACCCACAAGTATAGGGGATCAATTGCAACCTCTTTTGATAATTAAGAGTGTCGAACCCAACGAGGAGCTAAAGGTAGAACAAATATTCCCTCAAGTTCTATCGACCACCGATAGAACTCTACGCACGCTTAAAGTTTGCTTTACCTAGAACAAGTATGAAACTAGAAGTACCTTGTAGGTGTTGTTGGATAGGACTGCAAGATAATAAAGAGCACGTAAATAAAAAGTAGGGGCTGTTTAGATGAAGATACAACTAAGTTAGTTTTAGTAGAGAGCTTGTTGGCACACAAGAAAGTTATTTGTCCCTAGGCAATCGATAACTAGACCGGTAATCATTATTGCAATTTTATTTGAGGGAGAGGCATAAGCTAACATACTTTCTCTTCTTGGATCATATGCACTTATGATTGGAACTCTAGCAAGCATCCGCAACTACTAAAGATCATTAAGGTAAAACCCAACCATAGCACTATAAGGCATCAAGTCCTCTTTATTCCCATACGCAAACAACCTACTTACTCGGGTCTGTGTTTCTATCACTCACGCCACCCACCATAAGCAAATCATGAACATATTGCAAACCCTACAGCGGGGATCCCTCACGCTTGCGCGACACGGAGAGTACCATAGGACAGTGAAGGAAATATGCCCTAGAGGCAATAATAAAGTTATTATTTATTTCCTTATTTCATGATAAATGTTTATTATTCATGCTAGAATTGTATTAACCGGAAACATAATACATGTGTGAATACATAGACAAACATAGTGTCACTAGTGTGACTCTACTTGACTAGCTCATTGATCAAAGATGGTTAAGTTTCCTAACCATAGACAAGAGTTGTCATTTGATAAATGGGATCACATCATTAGGAGAATGATATGATTGACTTGACCCATTCCGTTAGCTTAGCACTTGATCGTTTTTGTTTACTTCTATTGCTTTCTTCATGACTTATACATGTTCTTATGACTATGAGATTATGCAACTCCCAAATACCAGAGGAACACTTTATGTGCTACCAAACGTCAAAACGTAACTGGGTGATTATAAAGGTGCTCTACAAGTGTCTCCGATGGTACTTGTTGAGTTGGCATAGATCAAGATTAGGATTTGTCACTCCGATTGTCGGAGAGGTATCTCTAGGCCCTCTCGGTAATACACATCACTATAAGCCTTGCAAGCAATACAACTAATGAGTTAGTTGCGGGATAGTGCATTACGGAACGAGTAAAGAGACTTGCCGGTAACGAGATTGAACTAGGTATTGGGATACCGACGATCGAATCTCGGGCAAGTAACATACCGATGACAAAGAGAACAATGTATAGTGTTATGCATTTTGACCGATAAAGATCTTCGTAGAATATGTAGGAACTAATATGAGCATCCAGGTTCCGCTATTGGTTATTGACTGGAGACATGTCTCGGTCATGTCTACATATTTCTCGAACCCGTAGGGTCCGCACGCTTAAAGTTCTGTGACGGTCGGTTTTATGAGTTTATATGTTTCGATATACCGAAGGTAGTTCGGAGTCCCGGATATGATGACGGACATGACGAGGAGTCTCGAAATGGTCAAGACATAAATATTGATATATTGGAAGCCTACATTTGGACATCGGAAGAGTTCCGGGTAAAATCGGGATTTTACCGGAGTACCGGAGGGGTTACTAGAACCCCCCGGGGGCTAATCGGCCTTGTTGGGCCATAAGGGAAAGAGAGAGGGGCCGGCCTAGGGCAAGCAGCGCGCCCCCTCCCTCTGGTCCGAATTGCACTAGGAGAGGGGGAGCGACGCCCCCCTTTCCTTCTCTTTCTTCCCCATCCTTTCCCCCTCCTAGTAGGAGTAGGAAAGGGAGGAATCCTACTCCTACTAGGTGGAGGATTCCTCCTCCTGGCGCACCAACAAGGGCCGGCCGGCCTCCCCCTTGGTCCTTTATATACAGGGGCAAGGGGGCACCTCTAGACACACAAGTTGATCATAAAGATCTCTCCCAACCATGTGCGGTGCCCCCCTCCACCATAATCCACCTCGGTCATACTGTAGCGGTGTTTAGGCGAAGCCCTGCTGCGGTAGCTTTATAAACATCGTCACCATGCCGTCGTGCTGAAGAAACTCTTCCCTGAGCTCTACTGGATCGTGAGTTCGCGGGACGTCACCGAGCTGAACGTGTGCTGAACGCGGAGGTGCCGTACGTTCGGTATTGAGGATCGGTTGATCGTGAAGACGTACGACTACATCAACCGCGTTGTCATAACGCTTTCGCTTAACGGTTTACGAGGGTACGTGGACGACTGTCTCCCCTCTCATTGCTATGCATCACCATGATCCTGCATGTGCGTAGGATTTTTTTTGAAATTTCCACATTCCCCAACAGTGGCATCCGGGCCTAGTTTTATGCGTAGATGTTATATGCACGAGTAGAACACAAGTGAGTTGTGGGTGATACAAGTCATACTGCTTACCAGCATGTCATTCTTTGGTTCGGCGGTATTGTTGGATGAAGCGGCCCAGACCGACATTACGCGTACGCTTACGCGAGACTGGTTCTACCGATGTGCTTTGCACATAGGTGGTTGGTGGGTGTCAGTTTCTCCAACTTTAGTTAAATCGAGTGTGGCTACGCCCGATCCTTGAGGAGGTTAAAACAACACTAACTTGACAAACTATCGTTGTGGTTTTGATGTGTAGGTAAGAACGGTTCTTGCTCAGCCCGTAGCAGCCACGTAAAACTTGCAACAACAAAGTAGAGGATGTCTAACTTGTTTTTGCAGGGCATGTTGTGATGTGATCTGGTCAAGACATGATGCTATATTAATTGTATGAGATGATCATGTTTTGTAACGGAGTTATCGACAACTGGCAGGAGCCATATGGTTGTCGCTTTATTGTATGCAATGCAATCGCCCTGTAATTGCTTTACTTTGTCACTAAGCGGTAGCGATAGTCGTAGAAGCATAAGTTGGCGAGACGACAACGATTCTACGATGGAGATCAAGGTGTCGCGCCGGTGACAATGGTGATCATGACGGTGCTTTGGAGATGGAGATCACAAGCACAAGATGATGATGGCCATATCATATCACTTATATTGATTGCATGTGATGTTTATCCTTTATTCATCTTATTCTGCTTTGTTTGACGGTAGCATTATAAGATGATCTCTCACTAAATTTCAAGATAAAAGTGTTCTCTGTGAGTATGCATCGTTTTCAAAGTTCGTCGTGCCGAGACACCACGTGATCATCGGGTGTGATAAGCTCTACATCCATCTACAACAGGTGCAAGCCAGTTTTGCACACGCAGAATACTCGGGTTAAACTTGACGAGCCTAGCATATGCAGATATGGCCTCGGAACACTGAGACCGAAAGGTCAAGCGTGAATCATATAGTAGATATGATCAACATAGTGATGTTCACCATTGAAAACTACTCCATTTCACGTGATGATCGGTTATGGTTTAGTTGATATGGATCACGTGATCACCTAGATAATTAGAGGGATGTCTATCTAAGTGGGAGTTCTTAAGTAATATGATTAATTGAACTTAAATTTATCATGAACTTAGTACTTGATAGTATTTTGCTTATCTATGTTGTTGTAGATAGATGGCCCGTGCTGTTCTTCTGTTGAATTTTAATGCGTTCCTTGAGAAAGCAAAGTTGAAAGATGATGGTAGCAATTACGTGGACTGGGTCTGTAACTTGAGAATTATCCTCATTGCTTCACAGAAGAATTACGTCCTGGAAGCACCGCTAGGTGCCAGGCCTGCTGCAGATGCTGCTGATGACGTTAAGAACGTCTGGCAGAGTAAAGCTGATGACTACTCGATAGTTCAGTGTGCCATGCTTACGGCTTAGAACTGGGACTTCAACGATGTTTTGAATGTCATGGAGCATATGAGATGTTCCAGGAGTTGAAGTTAATATTTCAAGCAAATGCCCGGATTGAGAGATATGAAGTCTCCAATAAGTTCTATAGCTGCAAGATGGAGGATGAGGGAGTCCTGGATTAGGGGGTCTCCGGACAGCCGGACTATATCCTTTGGCCAGACTGTTGGTGAGGGAGTCCTAGATTAGGGGGTCTCCGGACAACCGGATTATATCCTTTGGCCGGACTGTTGGACTATGAAGATACAAGATTGAAGACTTCGTCTCGTGTCTGGATGGGACTCTACTTGGCGTGGAAGGCAAGCTAGGCAATACGGATATGGATATCTCCTCCTTTGTAACCGACCTTGTGTAACCCTAACCCTCTCCGGTGTCTATATAAACTGGAGGGTTTTAGTCTGTAGGACACAACAACTACAACATACAATCATACCATAGGCTAGCTTCTAGGGTTTAGCCTCTCTGATCTCGTGGTAGATCTACTCTTGTACTACCCATATCATCAATATTAATCAAGCAGGACGTAGGGTTTTACCTCCATCAAGAGGGCCCGAACCTGGGTAAAACTTCGTGTCCCCTGCCTCCTATTACCATCCGCCTAGACGCACAGTTCGGGACCCCCTACCCGAGATCCGCCGGTTTTGACACCGACATTGGTGCTTTCATTGAGAGTTCCTCTGTGTCGTCGCAGTTAGGCTTGATGGCTCCTTCTATCATCGTTAGCGATACAGTCCAGGGTGAGACTTTTCTCCCCGGACAGATTTTTGTATTCGGCGGCTTTGCACTGTGGGCCAATTCACTTGGCCATCTGGAGCAGATTGAAAGCTATGCCCCTGGACACCAGGTCAGGTTTGGAAGCTTAAACTACACGGCTGACGTCCGCGGAGACTTGATCTTCGACGGATTCGAGCCTCTGCCTTATGCGTCACGCAGTCACGATGAGTACGATTTAGCTCTACCATCAGACAGTATTCAAGAGATCGCACCGGCAGCCGCTCGGACCCTCAATTTGGAGCTAGTTGCGCCGTCAATGGATGGGTGGATGGACCCCGCCACGGAGGCCTTACCCTCAGCGGCGATCGAGCCGAACATCGACCTTACCTTGCACGAGAGCCATATTGTTAAACTGCCGGATCCTTCTCCGGCCACGGACTCCGTACCGCCTGCGCCCGTTCCTATCGAATTCGATTGGGTGCCGATCATGGAGTTTACCTCCGTGGATATCTTTCAGCACTCGCCCTTCGGCGACATACTAAACTCATTAAGGTATCTCTCTTTGTCAGGAGGATCCTGGTCGAACTATGTCCAGCTGGACTGGGATGCGGACGACAAAGAAATTCGCGACCCACCCACCACCCACTTAGTAGCCACTGTCGATGACTTAACCGACATGCTCGACTTCGACTCCGAAGACATCGACGGTATGGACGACGATGCGGGAGACGAAGAGGAACCACTTCCCATAGGGCACTCAACAGCCACCTCATCATACGATATATACATGATGGATACACCCAAAGAAGGCAATGGCGACGAGACAGCAGAGGATAACACCTCCAAGAAGCAACCCAAACGCCGATGTCAGCGGCGCCGCTCTAAGTCCCACCAAAGAAAAAGTGGTGATACCGGCACAGGAGATAATAACACTCCGGATAGTGCCGAAGATAACAACAATCCCCTCCAGCAAGATTTAGAGCAGGAGGATGGAGGAGCCAGCCCTCCTGAGAGAGCGACAGATGGAGAAGCGGATGATGATAATTACATGCCCCCTCCGAAGATGAGGCAAGCCTCGGCGATGACGAATTCGCCGTGCCAGACGATCCTGTCGAACAAGAGCGCTTCAAGCACCGGCTTATGGCCACGACAAATAGCCTTAAGAAAAAGCAGCAGCAACTTCAAGCTGATCAAGATCTGCTAGCTGACAGATGGACTGAAGTCCTCGCGGCCGAGGAATACAAACTCGAGCGCCCCTCCAAGATTTACCCAAAATGCAAGTTGCTACCTCGACTGGAGGAAGAAGCGTATGACGCAGCTGATCGGCCACCTCGTGGCCGTGATAGAGAGGCATTCCAGCCAAAAACTCAGCCCGCACCCCGACCCCATTGAAATAAAAAATCATGAGGAAATACACCAGACCTGCTAGACGTATTGGAGGACAAAGCAAAACATGCAAGATCAACCTACGGATCACGGGGGCGCGCCACTATGCGAGACGATAAACGTCACGCCAAATACAGTAAAAGTAAATCCGGCCGGGCCGAACACAGCGGGCAAGACCCATTTGAGTTGCGTCGCGATATAGCCCAATACAAAGGCGCTACACACCCCCTATGCTTCATAGACGAAGTAATGGATCATCAAATCCCAGAGGGTTTCAAACCCATAAATATCGTATCATATGACGGCACAACAGATCTTGCGGTATGGATCGAGGATTTCCTCCTCCACATCCACATGGCCCGCAACGATGACTTACACGCCATCAAATACCTCCCACTAAAGCTCAAAGGACCAGCGCGACATTGGCTTAACAGCTTGCCAGCAGAGTCCATTAGCCGTTGGGAAGATCTGGAAGCCGCATTCCTTGACAACTTTCAGGGCACTTATGTGCGACCACCAGACACCGATGACTTGAGCCACATAATTCAGCAGCCAGAAGAGTCGGCCAGGCAATTCTGCACATGGTTCCTAACAAAGAAAAATCAAATCGTCGACTGTCCGGATGTAGAGGCCCTAGCAGCCTTCAAGCATAACATCTGCGACGAGTGGCTTGCCCGGCACCTTGGACAGGAAAATCCGAAATCTATGACAGCCCTCACGACACTCATGACCCGCTTCTGTGCGGGAGAAGACAGCTGGCTGGCTCGCAGTAACAACATATCAAAAAACCATGGTACTTCGGATACCAAGGACGGCAATAGCAGGTCACGTTGCAACAAACATAAGCGCCGCATTAACAATGATAATAGTGAGGATACGGCAGTCAATGCCGGATTCAAAGGCTCTAAACCCGGTCAGCGGAAAAAGCCATTCAAAAGAAGCACTCCGGGCCCGTCCAGTTTGGACCGCATACTCGATTGCTCGTGTCAAATACACGGTACCCCTGACAAGCCAGCCAACCACACCAATAGGGAATGCCGGGTGTTCAAGCAGGCCGGCAAGTTAATTGCCGAGGATAAAGATAAAGGGTCACACAGCGATGACGAAGAGGAGCCCCGGCAGCCGAACACCGAAGGACAAAAGAGGTTCCCCCCACAAGTGCGGACGGTGAACATGATATACGCAACCCACATCTCCAAGAGGGAGCAGAAGCGTGCGCTCAGGGACGTATATGCGTTGGAGCCAGTCGCCCCAAAGTTCAACCCATGGTCCTCCTGCCCGATCACCTTCGATCGTAGGGACCACCCCACTAGTATCCATCATGACGGATTCGCCGCACTGGTCTTAGACCCAATCATTGACGGATTTCACCTCACTCGAGTCCTTATGGACGGCGGTAGCAGCCTGAACCTACTTTACCAGGACATAGTGCGCAAAATGGGTATAGACCCCTCAAGGATCAAACCAACAAAAATGACCTCTAAAGGCATCATTCCAGGTGTAGAGGCCCATTGCACATGCTCAATTACACTGGAAGTGGTCTTTGGATCCCCGGATAACTTCCGAAGCGAAGAATTAATCTTCGATATAGTCCCGTTCCGCAGTGGCTATCATGCACTGCTCGGGCGAACCGCATTCGCAAGATTCACTGCGGTACCGCATTATGCATACCTCAAGCTCAAGATGCCAGGACCCCGGGGGGTCATCACAGTCAATGGAAACACAGAGCGCTCTCTCCGTACTGAGGAGCACACTGCGGCCCTCGCAGCAGAAGCGCAAAGCAGCCTCTAAGGGCAATCCACCAGTTTGGTGTTTCAAGACCCGGACACCTTCAAGCGCGCTCGGAGTAATCGGCAACTAGACCGCCTGGCACGATCTGAGCTCGCGTAGCAATGCGGCCCCCACCATGGCCCAAGCCAAACAGCGAAATCCGTGCCATGCATACATAATTACGCATTAAAAATACCATGGGCATAGGTGTGGAGGGGGGCACAATTATGACATGTTCCAAGACGCGGCCTATACCGCACTAGGGGCTTCCCGCTTTGTTATTTTTCTCTTTCTGGACTTTAATCTCTGGAAACCCTGTTCGGCAGCATGATTGCCGAACACACGATGCAGCAACCAAGGAGGCAGGAAGCTACGTCACACCACAGAACTCCCAGGTGGATTACGATAACGAGTGAAATATTTGTTTAATACTATTCCTCAGCTTGGCCTTGGAAGGGACATAGTCCTACTTTTTGCTTATCGCACTATTTGTATGATTCTGCTTTAACGCATCTTTTTGAACAAACAATGCATAGCACTAAGACCATTATTCCATTCTTCTTTTTATATATATGTGTTCATTAATGACGCCTTGCAACCATACACTTTGGTACGGCTAATACACCAGGGGCTTAAGTACCCCACAATACGGTGTGAGAAGTCCGAACACTTTCACAAGTGCGGCACCCCGAACTTATAGCATTATATGCATTAGCTCCAAATCATGTCTTTGGTCAAATGTTGGGTTTGCCCGGCTCCTATGTTTTGGTACCTTACGTTCCGCTCTATCGGCTAAGATAGCCCTAGGAGAACTACTGCGATTGTGCCCCGGTTTTGCTGGGCTAAGCACCTCAGTAGAGAAAGCTAGAACTGACTGTCATGATAAGGCGACAGACTGGTCGCTGTTCGGCGAGGTTTCGAGTCCCTAAAGACTTATGTCTCTTAGAGCGAGGAGTCGGTCATGTCCGGCTTAAAGGCGTGTATCGCGCCCCGAATTCGGCCTTCCGAATACCAGGGGCTTCGCCGAAATTTAAAATTATAGAATTCTATGGCTAAGTGAGAGTGATAAAGCATTATTAGTCTGGTTGCCTTGTTCGCTGTGCTGAGCACCTCCCTCGAAGGACCCAAAAATGGGAACAAGAGTGCTCAGGTTTATCCCGAACACCCCAGCACTCGTGGCATGGGGGCAGAAGCCGAGGACTAGCCATCTCTCAGATTGGATAAACAGCCAAACAGAAGGTAATATTTTAAATTTAAATAAGCGTTGCATAGCGCATATGAAACAAGTTATCATCATACAGGATCACACGAGCAAGTTTACTCAAATATTACATCCTTTGAACATTCGTCCGCTACAAGACGGGCACCCTTCAGGACACCCTCATAATAAATTTCGGGGGTGCGATGCTCCTTGCCCTGCGGCAGTCCTTCCTTGATCAGCTTCATGGCGTCTAGCTTGGCCCATTGCACCTTCACACGAGCGAAAGCCCGGCGTGCACCTTCGATGCAGACAAACCGCTTGACGACTTCCAGCCGTGGGCGGGAATCCACGAGCCGCCTCACCAGGCCGAAGTAGCTGTTCAGAAGGGCGTCGCCAAGCCACAGCCGGACTATAAAGCCCTTCATGGCCTGTTCGGTCGCCTTGTGTAGCTCGACCAGCTGCTTCAGCTGGTCGCTCATAGGCACCGGGTGTTCGGTCCCAGTATACTAAGACCAGAACAGCTTCTCCGTTGAGCTTCCCTCCTTGGCCTGGTAAAATTGTGCGGCATCCAACACGCTGCGGGGAAAATCTGCGAAGCTCCTGGAGAGCTCCGGATTCGGGTAAGTAACAGGTAATTTACTTTCACATGCTTGCTTTGCATATAGAATGCCTTACCCGCCGCTATCTTCCTCATCGCATCAATCTCCTGGAGGGCCTTCTGTGCTTCGGCCTTGGCTCTCTTTGCACTTTCATGGGCGGTGGCAGGCTCAGACTCTCGCGTCTTCGAGTCACGCTCCAACGCCTCATGCTTCGACACGAGAGCTTGGAGCTCTTGCTGCACCTCGCCCACCCGTGCTTCTTGCCTTCCCCGCTCGGTTCGCTCCTTGGCCGCTTTATCTTCGGCCTAGGATAGCGCTTGCTTCAGGGTAGCCACCTCGGTCGTGGCCCCTGGCAAACATATGATGATCCTGTCATTTTGCAATCGCGTATTATTTTATATATACATATCTATAGACAGGGTATCACTTACCTTTGTTCTCCTCGAGCTACCTCTTGGCAAGGCCGAGCTCGTCCTTGGACCCTTTAAGGTCCTGCTTCAGTACAGCGACCTCCGCAGTCAGTGCGGCAGATGCCAGCAGCGAAGCCTGCATACGCATATTGACATACTTATATTAGACTCCTGCGATGTTGTTTGATCGTTTGTTCGGCTTTTCTTTGTGAACACCAAACAGAGCATCAGGGGCTACTATCTATGCGGTAATATTTTTCCTATATTTTAACACTTACCTCAAAGCTTGTTAGAAGGCTGGCACAGGCTTCAGTCAATCCGCTCTTGGCAGACTGAACCTTCTGGACCACTGCACTCATAATAGTACGGTGCTCCTCGTCGATGGAAGCGCTGCGAAGCACTTCCAGCAGATTGTCCGGTGCCTCTGGATGGACAGATGTCACCAGCACAGGCGTCTTGCCCCTCTTGGAAGGAGGCCGCCCGCCCGAGTCCGGAACCACTGGATGTTCCGGTGCGGTGTTCGGCTGAGGGCCGAACTCGGGGCCCTCAGGGGCCTCGTCCCCTCTGCCCCTGGAGTCTGGAAGGTCGCCTTGAGGCGCCTCCGGGACTGTCTCCCCATGACCCGGTGCCTCTTGAGACAATACCTCAGCGTCGTCCGTAGGGAAAGGGGAGGTGGCGGTCGGAAGTGGATCGCTATCCATGTCCGACGAGCCTAGGGAGCTGTCCGATGATACATCGATACGGGCTCGTGGCGGCCTGCATAATCATATTTGGTGTTAGGGGAAGCAGTGCGCAAAAGGATACTATGAGTTACTCTGGTGTCTGAATACTTACGACCTCCCTAGGGGCTTGGCCCTGGGTAACCACTCGTCTTCGCCTTCGGCGGTGGTGGTGGAACTATCCGGAAGGAGAGTCCTTCCCTTCTTGGACCCTCCGGCCTCCCCAGTTGGGGCGGCCTTCCTTTTCTTATCTCCCCCAACTGAAGGGGGAGCATCTTCTCCTTCCTCCTCGTCTTCGGGGGAGGAGTGCGTCGCAGAGTCATCGGACGGTGAGTCCGATGACGCCTGGCGTCGGGAACTCTTTCGGGTTCCCTTGGCCTTCTTGGTCTTCTTCGGCACCTTGTAAGGAGCCGGAGTCAGCATCTCCGTCAGGAGAGCGCCCGCAGTGTCTTCGGGCAAAGGGATCGGACAGTCAATCTGCTCCAACGTCTCCACCCAGTTCTGTCAAAGGCATGAAGATCAGACCCCGCACATGATTAAGCTAGGTGAAATAAATATCCTACGGGATGTATTGAACTCACCGAACGTGCTAGGCGCTTTGCACTTAGCCCGCGGTCCTCGGCGAGAGAAGGAGGGACCTCGCTGCCCTTGAACAGCACCTTCCAGACGTCCTTGTGCGTCGTATCGAAGAGCTCGCTCAGAGTCTGGTGCTGGGCCGGGTCGAACTCCCACAAGTTAAAATCCCGTTGTTGACACGGGAGGATCCGGCGGATGAGCATGACCTGGACTATGTTGACAAGCTTGAGCTTCTTGCTCGCCATACTCCGGATACATTTCTGGAGTCCATCCAGCTCCACCGATGAACCCCATGACAAGCCCTTCTCTTTCCAGGAAGTGAGCCGTGCAGGGAATCCAGATCGAAACTCGGGGGCCGCCGCCCATTTGGCGTCACGCGGCTCGGTGATGTAGAACCACGCCAATTGCCACCCCTTTATGGTCTCCACAAAGGAGCCTTCAAGCCATATAACATTGGGCATCTTGCCCACCATGGCTCCGCCGCATTCCGCTTGTTGGCCTCCCACCACCTTCGGCTTGATATTGAAGGTCTTTAACCACAGGCCGAAGTGGGGCCGGATGCGGAGGAAAGCCTCACACACGACGCTGAACGCTGAAATGTTGAGGACGAAGTTCGGGGCCAGATCATGAAAGTCCAGACCATAGTAGAACATGAGACCATGGACGAATGGATGGAGGGGAAACCCCAGTCCGCGGAGGAAGTGGTGGAGGAAAACTACCCTCTTGTGTGGTTCCGGGGTAGGGACGATCTGCCCCGCGGCGGGCGGCCGATGCCTGATATTCGCGGCTAAGTATCCGGCTCTACGCAGCTTCTTGATATGACCCTTCGTAACGGAGGAAGCCATCCATTTGCCTCCCTCTCCGGACATGTTTGGAGAAGGTTGAGGGAAAGGATGTGGACTTGGGTGTTGGAGCTCGAGTGCGTGAAAATGGATGAGCAAGGGAGGAAGAAGGCATGGATGAAAAGGTGAATCCTTATCCCTTTATATGGGTGGACGAAACTATGCATCCCCACAAGCCTGGTAAAACTCGCTTATCCCCCAAGCGCCGTAATTGATGGCGCGGTTGGGTTACCCACACCCGTATTGATGAGAATCCTGTGATAAGGGGACACGATCTCTGCTTTGACAAGACGTGTTAAAAAACTGCCTCGCGTTATGTGTGGGGCTAGTTAAAGGAAACAGTTCGAATAATTACCGGGCCATGGCATAATGTCGTGTTGCCGAAACGTGTCAGCAGATTAGATTTGTGGAAATATTATTCTCTCTACGGTGGTATGTGTAACTTATTTTGCAGGGTCGGACACTATCCTTGTATTCAAATTCTTCTGTGATGTATTCGGAGGAGGAACCCGCCTTGCAATGCCGAAGACAATACTGCGCCGGACTCATCGTCATTGAAAGCCTGGTTCAGGGGCTACTGAGGGAGTCCTGGATTAGGGGGTCTCCGGACAGTCGGATTATATCCTTTGGCCGGACTGTTGGACTATGAAGATACAAGATTGAAGACTTCGTCTCCTGTCCGGATGGGACTCTACTTGGCGTGGAAGGCAAGCTAGGCAATACGGATATGGATATCTCCTCCTTTGTAACCGACCTTGTGTAACCCTAACCCTCTCCGGTGTCTATATAAACCGGAGGGTTTTAGTCCGTAGGACACAACAACTACAACATACAATCATACCATAGGCTAGCTTCTAGGGTTTAGCCTCTCTGATCTCGTGGTAGATCTACTTTGTACTACCCATATCATCAATATTAATCAAGCATGACGTAGGGTTTTACCTCCATCATGAGGGCCCGAACCTGGGTAAAACTTCGTGTCCCCTGCCTCCTGTTACCATCCACCTAGACGCACAGTTCGGGACCCCCTACCCGAGATCCGCCGGTTTTGACACCGACAGTTGGACTATGAAGATACAAGATTGAAAACTTCGTCCCGTGTCCGGATGGGACTCTACTTGGCGTGGAAGGCAAGCTAGGCAATACAGATATGTATATCTCCTCCTTTGTAACCGACCTTGTGTAACCCTAGCCCCTTCCGGTGTCTATATAAACCGGAGGGTTTTAGTCCGTAGGACAACATACAATCATACCACAGGCTAGCTTCTAGGGTTTAGCCTCTCCGATCTCGTGGTAGATCAACTCTTGTAATACCCATATTATCAAGAATAATCAAGCAGGACGTAGGGTTTTACCTCCATCAAGAGGGTCCGAACCTGGGTAAAACATCGTGTCCCTTGCCTCCTGTTACCATCCGCCTTAGACGCATAGTTCGGGACCCCCTACCCGAGATCCGCCGGTTTTGACACCGACATTGGTGCTTTCATTGAGAGTTCCTCTGTGTCGTCGTCATTAGGCTGGATGGCTCCTTCGGTCATCGATAGCGATGCAGTCCAGGGTGAGACTTTTCTCCCCGAACAGATCCTTGTATTCGGCGGCTTCACACTGCGGGCCAACTCGCTTGGCCATCTGGAGCAGATCGAGAGTTATGCCCCTGGCCACCAGGTCAGGTTTGGAAGCTTAAACTACACGGCTGATATCCGCGGAGACTTGATCTTCGACGGATTCGAGCCCCTTCCTAGTGCGCCACACGGTCACGATGAGCATGATTTAGCTCTGCCGTCGGACAGTGTTCAGGAGATCGCGCCGGCAACTGCTCCGACCCTCAATTCGGAGCCAGTTGCGCCATCCATGGACGGGTGGATAGACCCCGCCACGGAGGCCGCACTCTCATTAGCGAGCGAGCTGAGTATCGACCTTACCCTTTACGGGAGCTGTGACGCCGAACTACCGGATTCTTCCCCGACCACAGACTCCGAACCGCCTGCGCCCGTACCTATTGAATCCGACTGGGCGCCGATCATGGAGTTTACCTCCGCGGATATTTTTCAGCACTCGCCCTTCGGCGACATACTGAACTCATTAAGGTCTCTATCCTTGTCAGGAGAGTCCTGGCCAAACTATGTCCGGCAGGATTGGGATGCGGATGACGAAGAAATTCGTCGCCCACCCAACACCCACTTAGTAGCCACTGTCGACGATTTGACCGACATGCTCGACTTCGACTCCGAAGACATCGACGACATGGACGATGATGCAGGAGGCGAACAAGAACCACTGCCCACAGGGCACTGGACAACCACCTCGTCATATGACATATATATTGTGGACACACCCAAAGAAGGCAATGGCGACGGGACAATAGAGGATGACCCCTCCAAGAAGCAACCCAAGCGCCAACGTCAGCGGCGCCGCTCTAAGTCTCGCCAAAGCAAAAGTGGTGACACCGGCACAGGAGATAATAGCACTCCGGACAGTGCCGAAGACGACAACAATCCCCTCTAGCAAGATTTAGGGCAGGAGGATGGAGAAGCCAGCCCTCCCGAGAGAGCGGTAGATGGAGAGGCGGAGGATGATAATTACATGCCTCCCTCCAAAGACGAGGCAAGCCTTGACGATGACGAATTCGTCATGCCTGAGGATCCCGTCAAACAAGAGCGCTTCAAGCACCGGCTGATAGCCACAGCAAATAGCCTTAAGAAAAAGCAACAGCAGCTTCAAGCTGATCAAGATTTGCTAGCTCACAGATGGACTGAAGTCCTTGCGGCCGAGGAATATAAACTCAAACGCCCCTTCAAGAGTTACCCAAAGCGCAGGTTGCTACCCCGACTGGAGGAGGAAGCACCAAAACCTACATCTCCAGCGTATGATGCAGCTAATCGGCCACCTCGTGGCCGCGACAAAGAGGTATTCCAGCCAAAAGTTCAGCCCGCACCCCGACGCCACTCAAATAAAAATGTCAAGACATGGGGAAATACGCCAGACCTGCGAGACGTATTGGAGGACAAAGCAAAACATGCAAGATCGATCTACGGATCGCGAGGGCGCGCCACTATGCGAGACGATAACCGTCATGCCAGATACAGTAAAAGTAAGTCCGGCCGGGCCGAACACAGCAGACAAGATTCATTTGAGCTGCGTCACGATATAGCCCAGTACAGAGGCGCCGCACACCCCCTATGCTTCATAGACGAAGTAATGGATCATAAAATATCAGAGGGTTTCAAACCCGTAAATATAGAATCATACAACGGCACAACAGATCCTACGGTATGGATCGAGGACTTCCTCCTGCACATCCACGTGGCCCGCGGTGATGATCTACACGCCATCAAATACCTCCCACTCAAGCTCAAAGGACCAGCTCGGCATTGGCTCAACAGCCTGCCAGCAGAATCCATTGGCTGTTGGGAAGATCTGGAAGCCGCATTCCTTGACAACTTCCAGGGCACTTATGTGCGACCACCAGATGCCGATGACTTGAGCCACATAATTCAGCAGCCAGAGGAATCGGCCAGGCAATTCTGGACACGGTTCCTAACAAAGAAAAATCAAATCATCGACTGTTCGGATGCAGAGGCCCTAGCAGCTTTTAAGCACAACATCCGCGATGAGTGGCTCGCCCGGCACCTTGGTCAGGAAAAGCCGAAATCTATGGCAGCCCTCACGACACTCATGACCCGCTTTTGCGCGAGAGAAGACAGCTGGCTGGCTCGCAGCAATAACATATCAAAGATCCATGGTACTTCGGATACCAAGGGCAATGGCAGGTCACGTCGCAACAAACATAAGCGCCGCATTAACAGCGACAATACCGAGGATATGGCAGTCAATGCCAGATTCAAAGGCTCTAAACCGGTCAGTGGAAAAAGCCATTCAAAATAGGCACTTCGGGCCCGTCCAGTTTGGACTGTATACTCGATCGCTCGTGTCAAATACACGGCACCCCCGACAAGCCAGCCAACCACACCAACAGGGATTGTTGGGTGTTCAACCAGGCCGGCAAGTTAAATGCCGAAAACAAAGATAAGGGGTTGCATAGTGATGACGAGGAGGAGCCCCGGCAGCCGAACACCGAAGGACAGAAGAGGTTCCCCCCACAAGAGCGGACGATGAACATGATATACGCAACCCACATTCCCAAGAGGGAGCGGAAGCATGAGCTAAGGGACGTATATACGTTGGAGCCAGTCGCCCCAAAGTTCAACCCATGGTCCTCTTGTCCGATCACCTTCGATCGTAGGGACCACCCCACTAGTATCCGTCATGGCGGATTCGCCGCACTGGTCCTAGACCCAATCATTGACGGATTTCACCTCACTCGAGTCCTTATGGATGGCGGCAGTAGCCCGAACCTGCTTTATCAGGACACAGTGCGCAAAATGGGTATAGACCCCTCAAGGATCAAACCCACAAAAACAACCTTCAAGGGCGTCATAGCAGGTGTAGAGGCCCATTGCACAGGCTCAGTCACACTGGAAGTGGTCTTCGGATCCCCAGATAACTTCCAAAGCGAGGAGTTAATCTTCGATATAGTCCCGTTCTGCAGTGGCTATCATGCACTGCTCGGGCGAACCGCATTCGCGAGATTCAACGCAGTACCGCACTATGCATATCTCAAGCTTAAGATGCCAGGACCTCGGGGGGTCATCCCAGTTAATGGAAACACAGAGCGCTCTCTCCATACGGAGGAGCACATTGCGGCCCTCGCAGCAGAAGCACAAAGCAGCCTCTTAAGGCAATCCACCAGTTCGGCGATTCAAGACCTGGACACCTTCAAGTGTGCCCGGAGTAATCGGCAACAAGACCGCCTGGCACATTCCGAGCTTGCATAGCAATGCGGCCCCCACCCCAGTACTAGCCAAACGGCGAAATCCGTGCCACGCGTACATAATTACACATTAAAAATACCATGGGCACAGGTGGGGAGGGGGGTACAACTACGGCACGCCCCAAGACGCGGCTCAACCGCACTAGGGGCTTCCCGCTTTGTTATTTTTCTCTCTTTCAGGACTTTAATCTCTGGAAACCCCGTCCGGCAGCATGGTTGCCGGACACACGATGCAACAACCAAGGAGGCAGAAAGCTATGTCGCACCACAGAACTCCCAGGCGGTCTCCGACAATGAGTGAAATACCTACTTTAAATATCATTCCTCAGCTTGCCCTTGGAGGGGAAATGTCAAATAGTCCTACTTTTTGCTTATCGCACTACTTGTATCATTCTGCTTTAACGCACCTTTTTGAATAAACAATGCATAGCGCTAGACTATTATCGCATTCTCTATTCTTCTTTTTTATACATACATATGTTCATTCATGACATCCAGCACCCGTACACTCTGGTATGGTCAATACGCTAGGGGCTTAAGCATACCCCATAATACGGCGTGAGAAGTCTGAACACTTTCGACAGTGCGGCACCCCGAACTTATAGCATTATATGCATCAACTCCGAATCATGTCTTGGGTCAATATTTGGGTTTGCCCGGCTCCCATGTTTTGATACCTTACGTTCCGCTATATCGGCTAAGGTAGCACTGGGAGAACTACTGCGATTGTGCCCCGGTTCAGCTGGGCTAAGCACCTCAGTAGAGAAAGCTAAAACTAACTGTCATGATAAGGCGAGAGCTGGTCGCTGTTCGAGAGGTTTCGAGTCCCTAAAGACTTATGCCGCTTAGAGCGAGGAGTCGGCTTTGTCCGGCTTAAGGCGTGTATAGCGCCCCGAATTCGGCCTTCCGAATACTAGGGGATTCGCCAAAATTTAAAATTGTAGAATTCTATGGCTAAGTGAGAGTGATAAAGCATTATAGTCCGATTGCCTTGCTCGTTGTGCTGAGCACCTCCCTCGAAGGACCCAAAAATGGGAAAAAGAGTGCTCAGGTTTATCCCGAACACCCCAACACTCGTGGCATGGGGGCAGAAGCCGAAGACTAGCCATTTCTCAAATTTGATAAACAGCCGAACAAAAGGTAATGTTTTAAATTCAAACAAGCGTTGCATAGCGCATATGAACAAGTTTTCATAATACAGGATCACACGAGCAAGTTCATTCAAATATTACATCTGTCGCACACTCGTCCGCTACAAGACGGGCACCCTTTAGGACACCCTCATAATACATTTCGGGGTAGCGATGCTCCTTGCCCTGCGGCGGCCCCTCCTTCACCAGCTTCTCAGCGTCCATCTTGGCCCAGTGCACCTTCGCACGGGCAAAGGCCCGGCGTGCACCCTCGATGCAGACGGACCGCTTTATGGCCTCCAGCCGTGGGCTGGCATCCATAAGCCGCCTCACCAGGCCAAAGTAGCTGTTGGGAAGGGAGTCGCCAGGCCACATCCGGACTATAAGGCCCCTCATGGCCTGTTCGGCCGCCTTGTGCAGCTCGACCAGTTGCTTCAGCTGGCCACTCATAGGCATCGGGTGTTCGGTCCCAGTATACTGAGACCAGAATAGCTTCTCGTCGAGCTTCCCTCCTCGGCCTGGTAAAACTTCGCGACATCCGACACGCCGTGGGGCAAATCTGCGAATGCTCCTGGAGAGCTCCGGACTCGGGTAAGGAACAAGTAATTTACTTTCACATGCCTGCTTTGCGTATTGAATGCCTTACCCGCCGCTATCTTCCTCATCACCTCAATCACCTGGAGGGCCTTTTGGGCTTCAGCCATGGCATTCTTTGCACTCTCGAGGGTCGCGGCAAGCTCAAACTCTCGCGTCTTTGAGTCAAGCTCCAAAGCCTCGTGCTTCGTCACGAGAGCCTGGAGCTCTTGCTGCACCTTGCCCACCCGTGCCTCTTGCTTTTCCCGCTCAGTGCGCTCCTTGGCCGCTTTGTCTTCGGCCTCAGATAGCGCTTGCTTCAGGGTCGCCACTTCGGTCGTGGCCCCTGGCACATTCGTGATGATCCTGTCATTTCGCAACCACATTTTCCTCTCTATATAGACAAGGTATTACTTACCTTTGTTCTCCTCGAGCTGCCTCTTGGCAAGGCCGAGCTCTTTCTCGGACCCTTCGAGGTCCTGCTTTAGTGCGGCGACCTCCGCAGTCAGTGCGGCAGAGGTCAGCAGCGAAGCCTGCGTACGCATACAGACATACTTATATTAGACTCCTGCAGATATTATTGATCCTCTATTCGGCTTTTCTTTGTGAACACCAAACAGAGCATCAGGGGCTACGGTCTATGCGGTAATATTTTTCCTATATTTTAAATACTTACCTCAAAGCCTGTTAGAAGGCTGGCACAGGCTTCAGTCAGTCCGCTCTTGGCGGACTTAACCTTCTTGATCACCACACTCATAATAGTGCGGTGCTCTTCATCGATGGAAGCGCCGCGAAGCGCTCCCAGCAGGTTGTCCGGTGCCTCTGGATGGATAGAGGTCACCGGCACGGGCGTCTTGCCCCTTTTGGAAGGGGGGCGCCTGCCCGAGTCCGGAACCACTGGAGGTTGCGGCGCGGTGTTCGGCTGAGGGCCGAACTTGGAGCCCCCGGGAGCCTTGCTCCCTTTACTCCTGGAGTCCAGAAGATCGCCTTGAGGCGCCTCCAGGACTGTCTCCCCTGGCTCGGTGCCCCTTGAGACAATACCTCGGCATTATCCGTAGGGCAAGGGGAGGAGGCAGTTGGAAGTGTATCACTATTCATGTCCGACGAGTCCAAGGAACCGTCCGATGATGATACATCGATACGGGCTTCGAACGGACTGCATAGTCATATTCGATGTTAGGAGAAGCAGTGCGACAAAGGTATACTATGAGTTACTCTAGTATCTGAATACTTATGACTTCGCCAGGGGCTTAGCCCTGAGCAGCCACTCGTCTTCGCCGTCGGCGGCGGTGGTGGAACAGTCCGGAAGGAGAGTCCTTCCCTTCTTGGACCCTTCGGCCTCCCCGGTTGGGACGACCTTCCTCTTCTTGTCTCCCCCGGCTGGAGGGGGAGAGTCTTCGTCTTCCTTCTCCTCATTTTCGTGGGAGGAGTGCGTCTCGGAGTTATCGGACAATGAGTCTGATACCACCTGGCACCGGGAACTCTTTCGGGTTCCCTTGGCCTTCTTCTTGGTCTTATCCGGCACCTCATAAGGAGCCGGAGTCCGCATCTCCGTCAGGAGAGCGTCCGCAGGGTCTTCGGGCAGAGGGGCCGGACAGTTGATCTGCTCCGATGTCTCCACCCAGTCCTGTCAAAGGCATGGGAGCTCAGACCCCGCACATGATTAAGCTATGGGAAATAAACACCCTATCAGATGTATAGAACTTACCGGATTCGCAGAATGCTTCGCGCTGAGCCCGCGGTCCTCGGTAAGAGAAGGAGGGACCTCGGCGCCCTTAAAAAGCACCCTCCAGACGCCTTTGCGCGTCGTGTCGAAGAGCTCGCTTAGAGTCTGGTGCCGGGCCGGGTCGAACTCCCATAAATTGAAATCTCGTTGTTGACACGGGAGGATCCGGCGGAAGAGCATGACCTGGACTATGTTGACAAGCTTAAGTTTCTTGCTTGGCATGTTCCGGATACACTTCTGGAGTCCGTCCAGCTCCACTAATGAACCCCAGGACAGGCCCTTCTCCTTCCAGGAAGTGAGCCGCATGGGGATTCTGGATCGAAACTCGGGGGCCACCAACCAGTTGGTGTCGCGCGGCTCAGTGATGTAGAACCACCCCGATTGCCACCCCTTTATGGTCTCCACGAAGGAGCCCTCGAGCCATATAACGTTGGGCATTTTACCCACCATGGCTCTGCTGCATTCCGCTTGTTGACTGCCCACCACCTTCGGCTTGATATTGAAGGTCTTCAGCCACAGGCCGAAGTGGGGCCGGATGCGGAGGAAAGCCTCACACACGACGATGAACGCCGAGATGTTGAGGATGAAATTCGGGGCCAGATCATGAAAGTCCAGCCCATAATAGAACATGAGGCCGCAGACGAATGGATGGAGGGGAAACCCCAGTCCGCGGACGAAGTGGGGGAGGAAAACCACCCTTTCGTGAGGTTCCGGGGTAGGGACGACCTGCCCCGCGGCTGGCAGCCGGTGCGCGATATCCGCGGCTAAGTATCCGGCTCCACGTAACTTTTTGATGTGCCCCTCCGTGACGGAGGAGGCCATTGATACGTCTCCAACTTATCTAAATTTTTTGATTGCTCCATGCTATATTATCGACTGTTTTGGACTATATTGGGCTTTATTTTCCACTTTTATATTATTTTTGGGACTAACCTATTAACCGGAGGCCCAACTCAGAATTGTTGTTTTTTTGCCTATTTCAGTGTTTCGAAGAAACAGAATATCAAACGGAGTCCAAACGGAATAAAATCTTTGGGAACGTGATTTTCTCACCGAACGTGATCCAGGAGACTTGGACCATGCTCCAAGGAACAAAAGAGGCGGTCATGAGGGTGGGGGCGCCCCCCCTAGGGCGCGCACCCCTGCCTCGTGGGCCCCTCGTTGCTCCTCCGGCATACTTCTTCCTCCTATATATACACACGTACCCCCAAACGATCAGAACATGAGCCAAAACCTAATTCCACCACCGCAACTTTCTGTATCCACAAGATCCCATCTTGGGGCCTGTTCCGGAGCTCCGCTGGAAGAGGGCCGTCATCACGGAGGGCTTCTACATCATCATAGCCTCTCTGATGAAGTGTGAGTAGTTTACCTCAGACCTTCGGGTCCATAGTTAGTAGCTAGATGGCTTCTTCTCTCTCTTTGAATCTCAATACAAAGTTCTCCCCCTCTCTTGTGGAGATCTATTCAATGTAATCTTCTTTTTGCGGTGTGTTTATTGAGACCGATGAATTGTGGGTTTATGATCAAGTCTATCTATGAATAATATTTGAATCTTCTCTGAATTCTTTTATGTATGATTGGTTATCTTTGCAAGTCTCTTCGAATTATCGGTTTGGTTTGGCCAGCTAGATTGGTAGTTCTTGCCATGGGAGAAGTGCTTAGCTTTGGGTTCGATCTTGCGGTGTCCTTACCCAGTGACAGAAGGGGCAGCAAGGCACGTATTATATCATTGCCATCGAGGATAACAAGATGGGGTTTATTTCATATTGCATAAATTTATCTCTCTACATCATGTCATCTTGCTTAAGGCGTTACTCTGTTTTTAAACTAATACTCTAGATGCATGCTGGATAGCCGTCGATGAGTGGAGTAATAGTAGTAGATGCAGAATTGTTTTGATCTACTTGTCACAGATGTGATGCCTATATACATGATCATGCCTAGATATTCTCATAAGTATGCTCAATTCTGTCAATTTCTCAACAGTAATTTGTTCACCCACCGTAGAATACTTATGCTCTTGAGAGAAGCCACTAGTGAAACCTATGGCCCCCAGGTCTATTCTCATCATATCAATCTCCATCACTTTAATCTTGCTTTGCTTTTTTACTTTGCTTTTACTATCTACTTTGCATCTTTATACCAAAAATACCAAAAAATATTATATCTATCAGATCTCACTCTCGTAAGTGACCGTGAAGGGATTGACAACCCCTAATCACGTTGGTTGTGAGTAGCTATCGTTTTGTGCAGGTACGAGGGACTTGAGCGTGGCCTCCTATTGGATTGATACATTGGTTCTCAAAAACTGAGGGAAATACTTACGCTTTTCTGCTGCATCATCCCTTCCTCTTCGAGGAAAACCAACGCAAGCTCAAGACGTAGCAAGAAGGATTTTTGGCGCCGTTGCCGGGGAGTCTACGCAAAAAGTCAACATACCAAGTACCCATCACAATCCCTATCTCTCGCATTACATTATTTGCCATTTTCCTCTCATTTTCCTCTCCCCCCAATTCACCCTTGCCGTTTTATTCGCCCTCTCTCTCTCTATCCTCCCTCTCTATTTGCCTCTTTTGCCCGCTTGCTTTTTGTTTGCTCCTGTGTTAGATTGCTTGTTTGTCGCGATGGCTCAAGATACTACCAAGTTGTGTGACTTCACCAATACCAATAATAATGATTTCCTTAGCACTCTGATTGCTCCTCTTACCGATGCTGAATCTTGTGAAATTAATACTGCTTTGTTGAATCTTGTTATGAAAGATCAATTCGCCGGCCTTCCTAGTGAACATGCCGCTACTCATCTGAATAGCTTCGTTGATTTATGTAATATGCAAAAGAAAAAAGATGTCAATAATGATGTCGTTAAATTGAAGCTATTTCCTTTTTCGCTTAGAGATCATGCTAAAGCTTGGTTTTCGTCTTTGCCTAAAAATAGTATTGATTCATGGAACAAGTTCAAAGATGTTTTTATCTCTAAGTATTTTCCTCCCGCTAAGATCATCTCTCTTAGAAACGATATTATGAACTTTAAACAACTTGATCATGAACATGTTGCACAAGCTTGGGAGAGAATGAAATTAATGATATGTAATTGCCCTTCTCATGGTTTGAATTTGTTGACGATCATACAAAAATTTTATGCCGGATTGAATTTTGCTTCTAGAAATCTTTTAGATTCGGCCGCGAGAGGCACTTTTATGGAAATCACTTTAGGAGATGCTACTAAACTCCTAGATAATATTATGGTTAATTATTCTCAATGGCATACTGAAAGATCTTCTAAAAAAGTGCATGCGATAGAAGAAATTAATGTGTTGAGTGGAAAGATGGATGAACTTATGAAATTATTTGCTACTAAGAGTGTTTCTTCTGATCCTAATGATATGCCTTTGTCTACTTTGATTGAGAATAACAATGAATCTATGGATGTGAATTTTGTTGGTAGGAATAATTTTGGTAACAATGCTTATAAAGGGAATTTTAATCCTAGGCCATATCCTAGTAATCCTTCTAATAATTATGGTAATTCCTACAACAACTCTTATGGAAATTATAATAAGATGCTCTCTGAATTTGAGAATATTGTTAAAGAGTTTATGAATTCACAAAAGAATTTTAATGCTTTGCTTGAGGAGAAATTGCTTAAAGTTGATGATTTGGCTAGAAACGTTGATAGAATTTCTCTTGAGGTTGATTCTTTAAAGCTCAGATCTATTCCTCCTAAGCATGATATCAATGAGTCTCTCAAAGCCATGAGAATTTCCATTGATGAGTGCAAGGAAAGAACCGCTAGGATGTGTGCTTCCAAAGATGCCTTTATTAAAGCGTGTTCTTCCAATACCTTTTAAAATCAATATGAAGATCTAAGAGTTATTGATGTGTCCCCTATTAAATCTTTATTTTGCAATATGAATCTTGATGAAACTAAATATGATCTTCCTTTACCTAGAAGGCGTTCTAAAAGTTCGGAGTATTTAGATCTTAATGATGAAATTGATGAAAGTGGGATTGAAAGAAATAAAAATCTAGATGTTGCTAAACCCACTATATTGGATTTCAAGGAATTTAATTATGAAAGTTGCTCTTTAATTGATTGTATTTCCTTGTTGCAATCCGTGCTAAATTCTCCACATGCTTATAGTCAAAATAAAGCCTTCACCGAACATATTGTTGATGCTTTGATGCATTCTTATGAAGAAAAACTTGAGTTGAAAGTTTCTATCCCTAGAAAACTCTATGATGAGTGGGAACCAACTATTAAAATTAAAATTAAAGGTCATGAATTTTATGCTTTGTGTGATTTGGGTGCTAGTGTCTCTACTATTCCCAAGACTTTGTGTGATTTGCTAGATTTCCGTAATTTTGATGATTGCTCTCTAAACTTGCATCTTGCGGATTCCACTATTAAGAAAACTATGGGAAGGATTAATTATGTTCTTATTGTTGAAAATAGGAATTATGTGCCCGTAGATTTCATTGTTCTTGATATAGATTGCAATCCTTCTTGCCCTATTATTCTTGGCAGACCTTTCCTTAGAACGGTTGGTGCGATTATTGATATGAAGGAAGGGAATATTAGATTTCAATTTCCATTAAAAAGGGCACGGAACACTTTCCTAGAAAGAAAATAAAATTACCATACGAAACTATCACGAGAGCCACTTATGGATTGCCTACCAAAGATGGCAATACCTAGATCTATCCTCGCTTTTATGCCTAGCTAGGGGCGTTAAAGGATAGCGCTTGTTGGGAGGCAACCCAATTTTATTTTTATTACTTGCTTTTTGCTCCTGCTTAGTAATAAATAGATTATTTAGCCTCTGTTTTGGTTGTGTTTTTTGTGTTTAATTAGTATTTGTGCCAAGTAGAACTGTTGGGAAGACTTGGGGAAAGTCTTGTTGAACTTGCTGTAAAAAACAGAAACTTTAGCGCTCACGAGAACTACTGTCATTTTTATTTGGAGAGTGCTATTTAGTTAATTATTTTTGAAGATGATTAATAGATAAATTCCTCACGTCCATCAATTTATTTTAGAATTTTTGGGGTTCCAGATCTTGCGCTAGCTACAGATTACTACAGACTGTTCTGTTTTTGACAGATTCTGTTTTTCATGTGTTGTTTGCTTATTTTGATGAATCTATGGCTAGTAAAATAGTTTATAATCCATAGAGAAGTTGGAATACAGTAGGTTTAACACCAATATAAATAAATAATGAGTTCATTACAGTACCTTGAAGTGGTCTTTTGTTTTCTTTTGCTAATGGAGCTCACGAGTTTTCTATTTTGAGTTTTGTGTTGTGAAGTTTTCAAGTTTTGGTGAATTCTTTTGATGGATCATGGAACAAGGAGTGGCAAGAGCCTAAGCTTGGGGATTCCCATGGCACCCCCAAGATAATCCAAGGACACCAAGAAGTCAAAGCTTGGGGATGCCCCGAAAGGCATCCCCTCTTTCGTCCACTTCCATCGGTAATTAACTTGGAGCTATATTTTTATTCACCAACATGATATGTGTTTTGCTTGGAGCGTCTTGTATTATTTGTGTCTTTGTGTATTAATATGTCACAATCATCCTTGCTGTACACACCTTTTGAGAGATCCATACATGAATTAAAATTTGATAGAATACTCTATGTGCTTCACTTATATCTTTTGAGCTAAGTAGTTTTGCTCTATATGCTTCACTTATATCTTTTGAGCGTAGTAGTTTTGCTCTATGTACTTCACTTATATCTTTTGAGCTAGATAATTTTGCTCTATGTGCTTCACTTATATCTTTTGAGCGTTATAATTTTGCTCTATGTGCTTCACTTAGATCTTTTAGAGCACGGTTTGTATTTGTTTTAAAGAAACTATTGATCTCTCATGATTCACTTAAATTATTTTGTGAGTCTCTTAATAGCATGGTAATTTGCTTAATAATAATATGCTTGGTATTCAAGATTTGTGAAACTTTCTTTTTAGTGTGTTGAATACTAAGAAAAGATTGAAGCATGATAATTGTTTTGAGATATGGAGGTGATAATATTAAAGTCATGCTAGTTGAGTAGTTGTGAATTTAAAGAATACTTGTGTTAAGGTTTGTGATTCCCGTAGCATGCACGTATGGTGAACCGTTATGTAACAAAGTCGGAGTGTCGGTGTCAAAACCGGCGGATCTCGGGTAGGGGTCGCGAACTATGCATCTAAGGCGGATGGTAACAGGAGGCAGGGGACACGATGTTTTACCCAGGTTCGGGCCCTCTTGATGGAAGTAAAACCCTACGTCCTGCTTGATTGATATTGATGATATGGGTATTACAAGAATTGATCTACCACGAGATCGGAGAGGATAAACCCTAAAAGCTAGCCTATGGTATGATTGTAGGTTGTGATTGTTTGTATATGATCTATCGACTAGCCTGGCCTCGGTTTATATAATGCACCAGAGGCCTAGGATAACAAGAGTCCTAGCTGAATACGCCGGTGGGGAGGAGTCCTTGTCTTGATCACCAAGTCTTGTGGAATCTTCCTTGTATGCGGCAGTTATCCGAACTGGCCCATGAGTATACGGCCATGGGGTTCCTCGGCCCAATCTAACAGACCGGGAGACGACGTGGTGAGTTCCCCCTAGTCTAGGACACCGTTAGTAGCCCCCTGAATCGGTCTTCAAGTTAGGGACGCTCCTCGATTCTTCCGAACTGTTCTTCATCTTCGGTTGACGGTCTTGAAAACTGGTTCAACAAATCTTCTCATCTTCGATCTTAAGGATCGCCGAAATGCGTTCGGCGAGTTTACACGTTGAGTATCCGAGGAGCCCCTTTAAGTTTCCGGCCTTTATCAATGCCTTGTTATTTTTATGCCACACCTCGGGTTTTAAGTTGTTTCCGGGAGGCAGTGTCCTCTTGCGTCTGAGCTCTAACGCCGGACTGCATTCGAGGTATCCGGCCGAGCACCAATGCCGGACCGCTTCCGAGCTCCAATGCCAGATTATCCGAGCTCCAACGCCGGACTATGTCCAAGCTCCAACGCTGGACTGTACCCGAGCTCCAACGCCGGACTATATCCGAGCTCCAACGCCGGACTATATCCGAGGTGTCATATCACCTTGGTTCAAAAAAGTTGAAGGAGTTTAGCCAAGCTTAATGCCAAAAATGCCCTCTATGGAGCCATCCACTAGCGCCCGAGCTTTATGCCGGACTGCTTCCGAGGTGGTGCACCACCCCGACTGTGGGCCGATTTTTTGTCAATGTTTTTTATTATTGCAATTTATTCTCTGCCGAGATATATAGCTAGTAGCCCTCAAGGTGTGTATCGGTCTAAAACCCGAGATGCACCTGAAGGATGAAGTAAGACCGCTGATCCCAGTAGCCGCTGAGACTCAGGTTGATTTGCAAAATCGGCCTAAGGATCAAGTCCTAGCTCAGCAGAATACTTCAGGACACAAAAAGCAGCATGCTTAGTCCTCAAGACTCAGGTTGGGTGCGGTCGACCAACCTGAGGATCAAAATCTCCTCAGCAACTGTATTGCACTTAAAATTTTCTGCATTGAACAGGCAATGTAGTAGCCCCCGAGACACTGGTCGGTGGCAACACCAGATCAGAGGATCGATGTGCCCCTTTAATATTTGTAAATAATAAGCCCGAAGCCCAGTAGCCCCCAAGCCTTAATGCGGGCACGGGTGGCCGAATTAAGGATTGATATCCATAGTAAAATCACAAATTATGTGTAATGACTCTATGTATCCAAGTACTTTACGTCATTAATGCTCGGATCCGCATTGTATAAAACTTTGTTAACCTACCATCGGCTTCAACCTCCTCGGCCAGAAGCCGGGGAGTGTTTGTCCTACTTTATAAAGCCTTTATGAGGGCAAAGATTTACGACAAACAAGGCAATTTGGCCATATGGTTTTATAAACAAAGGTACGCAGAGAGATATGTTATATTACTGTTTAACATAAGAAATGTCTTCCAAAGAAAATAGTCCCGCTATCGATTCCTTTCTTTGGGTTGTCATTCTAAGCATGATCATGAAACCTCAGCTCTAATGTAAGAGCAAAATATCGAGGATTTTAGTTTGGGAGGCCAGTTAATAGCCCTCGGTAGTGTTCGGCGACAGTCGAGGTCAAGCCATAAACACTTCGGCCATTGTTATGAATGGCCCGTCATTTAACACCGTCATCGGATTGCTGACCAGTTTACGCTTATTATGACAATCAGTTTTCGGCTTTCTCCACTGAGGTTCTTAACCATGTGAGCTGGAAGCACAATCGCAGTGGTTCTCCCTTTGCACACCTAGCCAAACAAAGCGGAATGTAGGAGGCAAGCGCAGGAGCCGGGCAACCCAACTATTGACCGAAGACACAATTCGAAACCGATGCATATATAGCAATATCCGAGAATGTTTTTGCCGAATCTCTAAAGGTGTCCGGTGTTGCACTGCGAGACTTGTGCTGAAAACACACAAATAGTTAAAAAGTGCCATAAGCTTGGAAAACCAAAAAACGTCAGTAAAAACTTGACGTCCGAACAAGATCAAGTGTTCGGTGCCAATCCGGAAATTGGCCTTAGCAAAAGAAGTGCGTTTGTCGTGATTTAACATGATACATCCTATCTCAAGACTTCAAGCGGGCCAGCCTACGGCTTCAACCTCCTATCCCGAGGGCGGAGTACTTCTCATTAGGCCAGTTTAGCAAACAAAACTCTAGCGGCTTTGATACAGAAATTAGGCTCCCCGGCTAGTGACCACACGCTCGTGTCGAAAAAAAGGAGTGATAGATAATAATAATAAAAACTTTGCAACGACTAAGAAGAACACTTATCATAAAATGGCTCATATAAATTTTAGAGCCCCCAAGTGACTTGGGTAAAAGAATGATTGCATGTATCGAAGTACTTATATCATATCTATGTTCAACCGAACTTTAAACGTGTCTTAACCGACCGTCGGCTTCTCCCTCTTTGGTCAAGGACCGAAAAGTGTTATGTACTCCATCTGTCGAGAATATCGACGGTGTTTCCAATAACCAGGCAATCAGGCCATAAGGCTGTAACAGACAAAGCGCGCCCAGGGAACTTATGCTATATTACTGCAAAGTGTAAGAAGCATCTTCGAAGAAAATAGTACCCCCACCGATACCTTTCTTCGGTGCTCATTGTTATTATGAGACTTGTGCAATAGATTTTTTGTACTCATGAGTTCCGTTGTGTGCCGACCGTCATTGAAAACTATACGAGCGCTAGCTTTCGGCTTCACCCAGTCTGAGGTCCGGCTCGGATGACCCGATCGTGACAATCGCAGAGGTGCTCCCTTTACTCCCTAGCCGAACAATCGGGAACGTAGGGGTAAACACAGGAGCGAGGCAACCCAGCTTGCAAATCGCTTAAGTCAATATGGTGCATATTGTGGCGTAATACACGAACAAGGAACGAAGCCGTACAAGTATAATCATATGCAAGAGGAAAAGCTTTATGAAGGAAGCCCCCACATGAATTGGGTATTTGAATTTATGCGTCACAAACAAAGTTTGGACAAGGAAATTTTTTACAAGCAACTTCTTTCCAAAAAAGTATAATGCTTGGTCGAACCAAACACAAGTTAAAAATTAAAACTTTGAGCATGAAAGCGACTTAGCTGGTTAATGTGTTCGGCATTGATGATGCGGCCCGAGCTTGATGCGGGACAATGTTCCATCCCCCAAGCCGGTCCCGAGGTGGCGGAGCGGAGAGCTCGAGACGCCGAAGTGGTGACATAGCAAGGTCAATGCAGACCAGCAGAGTGATGCCGAAGTCCTCGGATCATTTTCCTGTGCACAAAAAATAGTGCAAACCAGAGATAATAGTAATAATGATAATTAAAAAAATCGTTGCATAATAAATAATTTATGCAAAGTGAGTAATAAAAGAAATATGGCCTGGCGCCGAAGTCAATGTCGATGCAGGGTGTCGGCATGATGCGGTAAAGGCGTGGCAAAGCCTGAATTCACAGGCCGGTCCGAGCTCCGGATGCGGCGTTCGCCGGACTATGTACGGAAACTGACCGAACCACCGTGCAACTGTCGTTAATGCGGCCACCATTTGATAGACCTGTGTACATATGATGGACAAACCAGAGTAATAATTCCATGGGAAAAATGAACCCAAACAAGCAAAAAATACTGGGATTAATAACACCTGGTTTGTTTGTTGTAGCAATCCGAAGGAAGGTGATTCCCAAAATTGGGACTCGATCCGCACACCCATTGCCTGATGGGCGATAAAACGACGGCATGGCAATGCTGGCAAAGGTTGGCTCGCCGAGGCAAAGCCCTCGGTCCAGCTAACGTGACGGAGCTGGTCGGCTAGTGACGCCGAAGTGTCTGGAGTAGGTTGATGAAGAGATGGCGAAGCCCACGGTCCAGCCGAGATGTCGAAGCCTCGATGTCAGCCGATGAGTCGAAGTTGGTCGGCGTGATGGACACCATCTTGAAGAAGCAAGAGTTTGGCCCTGCCGATGCAGGTCGTGACGTGGTCGATGCCGGCTTGATGAAGCGACTGTGCGGCGATGCCGGTATGCCCGCTCCGTGTAATTCGTGGGGCGGCGATGTTGGTGATGATTTATCCTTCGCGATGCAGAACTCTTGTTTGGCTTGCCGAGATGATGATCGAAGGAATTGAGCTCGGCTCAATAAAGCGACGACGTGTCTAGCGCAGGTCGGCAGCCATGGAGCAATACCGCCGGACTAGTTTGACACCAGCGTGATGGTGAAGATTACCTCGAAGGAGGCTTAAAATTTTATGGGTACGTGTTTAAAAACAACGCACAATACCATAGAAGAAAATTTCTTAAAAAAGGTTGTCCAATATCATGTTCATAAAGAAACATGAATTCGGGTCGGATCCGTATTCGCGCAGAAAACAGATCCGAAAATTGGTCCACTCATCGGAAGTTTTCTGGAGTTTGAACCATTGGATCGAGCTGAAATTTGGAGGGGTGGTAGATACGAGATTTCCACAGTAGATGAACGGTTGGATCTTCCAAAGGACCTCCGAGCTGGGCTCTGGAGACCACGCCCTAAACTCGTCCAGATTCCTGTCCAGATTTGACAGGGCTCCGGTATATCGTAGATTGTCGGAGATTCCTCCATCGGAACTCGACAAAAATTTTCAGGGTTGTTGTAGACTCAATTCCGCACAATTCCACCAAAGGGATCATCAAAGCGATGCTCTAAGAGGTGGTGGCAGCGGATACAAGTTTGTTGTTCGGAAAAACAGCACGGTCGCCCGATGGCAATGTTGACGTTGAGCCCCCGAGCTTCATGGATGATTCCTCCATGATCTTGATAGAGATCGGAGTTGATGTTGATGAAGGACCTCGTCTGAACATGACGATCAGAGATGGAGCACGGTCCTCGGTCGAGCCAAGGTGACTAGTCGAGCCAAGGTGACCAGTCGAGCCGGCGACGAAGATGCGGGCATCGCAGTTGACCTGCAGACGAGCCATCGATCCTTTTGCCGATCACACAGCGGAACTCTCAATGAAAGCACCAATGTCGGTGTCAAAACCGGCGGATCTCGGGTAGGGGTCCCAAACTGTGCGTCTAAGGCGGATGGTAATAGGAGGCAGGGGACACGATGTTTTATCCAGGTTCGGGCCCTCTTGATGGAGGTAAAACCTTACGTCCTGCTTGATTGATATTGATGATATGGGTATTACAAGAGTTGATCTACCACGAGATCGGAGAGGCTAAACCTTAAATGCTAGCCTATGGTATGATTGTAGGTTATGATTGTTTGTATATGATCTATTGACTAGCCTGGCCTCGGTTTATATAATGCACCAGAGGCCTAGGATAACAAGAGTCCTAGCCGAATACGCCGGTGGGGAGGAGTCCTTGTCTTGATCACCAAGTCTTGTGGAATCTTCCATGTATGCGGCAGTTGTCCGAATTGGCCCATGAGTATGCGGCCATGGGGGTCCTCGGCCCAATCTAACAGATCGGGAGATGACGTGGTGAGTACCCCCTAGCCCAGGACACCGTCACGGAGCATGATTTATTTATTGATTGTCTTCCTTATGAGTGGCGGTCAGGGACAAGTGATGGTCTTTTCCTACCAATCTATCCCCCTAGGAGCATGCGCGTAAGACTTTGCTTTGATAACTTCTAGATTTTTGCAATAAGTATATGAGTTCTTTATGACTAATGTTGAGTCCATAGATTATACGCACTCTCACCCTTCCACCTTTGCTAGCCTTTATATTACCGCACACCTTTCGTCGGTATCATACACCTACCATATACCTTCCTCAAAACAGCCACCATACCTACCTATTATGGCATTTCCATAGCCATTCCGAGATATATTGCCATGCAACTTTTCACCATCTAGTTCATCATGACACATTCATCATTGTCATATTGCTTAGCATGATCATGTAGTTGACATAGTATTTGTGGAAAAGACACCATTCATAATTTCTTCATACTTGTCACTCTTGATTCATTGCATATCCCGGTACACCGCTGGAGGCATCCATATAGAGCCATACTTTGTTTTAGAATCGAGTTGTAATCATTGAGTTGTAAATAAATAAAAGTGTGATGATCATCATTCAACAGAGCATTGTCCCAAATAAAAAAAAAGAAAAGAAAGGCCAAAGAAAAAAAAGAAGGCCCAAAAAAAGAAAATAAATAAAAAGGGGCAATGCTACTATCCTTTTTTCCACACTTGTGCTTCAAAGTAGCACCATGATATAGCGAGTCTCATATATTGTGCTTCAAAGTAGCACCATGTTCTTCATATAGAGAGTCTCATATGTTGTCACTTTCATATACTAGTGGGAATTTTACATTATAGAACTTGGTTTGTATATTCCAATGATGGGCTTCCTCAAATTGCCCTAGGTCTTTGTGAGCAAGCAAGTTGGATGCACACCCACTAGTTTCTTTTGTTGAGATTTCATACATTCATAGCTCTAGTGCATCCGTTGCATGGCAATCCCTACTCACTCACATTGATATCTATTGATGGGCATCTCCATAGCCCGTTGATACGCCTAGTTGATGTGAGACTATCTTCCCCTCCTTTTTGTCTTCTCCACAACCACCATTCTATTCCACCTATAGTGCTATATCCATGGCTCACGCTCATGTATTGCGTGAAGATTGAAAAAGTTTTGAAAAAGTTAGAGTATGAAACAATTGCTTGGCTTGTCATTGGGGTTGTGCATAATTTAAATACTTTGTGTGGTGAAGATGGAGCATAGCCAGACTATATGATTTTGTAGGGATAACTTTCTTTTGCCATGTTATTTTGAGAAGACATAATTGCTTTGTTAGTATGCTTGAAGTATTATTATTTTTTATGTCAATATAAACTTTTGTCTTGAATCTTTCTAATCTGAATATTCATACCACAATTAAGAATATTTGCATTGAAATTATGCCAAGTAGCACTCCGCATCAAAAATTCTCTTTTTATCATTTACCTACTCGAGGACGAGCAGGAATTAAGCTTGGGGATGCCTGATACGTCTCCAACATATCTAAAAATTTTGATTGGTCCATGCTATATTATCTACTGTTTTGGACTATATTGGGCTTTATTTGCCACTTTTATATTATTTTTGGGACTAACCTATTAACCGGAGGCCCAGCCCAGAATTGCTATTTTTTTGCCTATTTCAGTGTTTCAAAGAAACGAAATATCAAACAGAGTCCAAACGGAATAAAATCTTCGGGAACGTGATTTTCTCACCGAACGTGATCCAAGAGACTTGGACCCTGCTCCAAGGAACAAAAGAGGCGGTCACGAGGGTGGGGACCCCCTAGGGCGCGCCCCCTAGGGTGTGCCCCCTACCTCGTGGGCCCCTCGTTGCTCCTCCGGTGTACTTCTTCCTCGTATATATACACACGTACCCCCAACCGATCAGAACAGGAGCCAAAAACCTAATTCCACCGCTGTAACTTTCTGTATCCATGAGATCCCATCTTGGGGCCTGTTCCGGAGCTCTGCCGGAAGAGGGCCATCATCATGGAGGGGTTTCTACATCATCACAGCCTCTCCGATGAAGTGTGAGTAGTTTACCTCAGACCTTCGGGTCCATAGTTAGTAGCTAGATGGCTTCTTCTCTCTTTTTGAATCTCAATACAAAGTTCTCCCCCTCTCTTGTGGAGATCTATTCGATGTAATCTTCTTTTTGCGGTGTGTTTGTTGAGACCAATGAATTGTGGGTTTATGATCAAGTCTATCTATGAATAATATTTGAATCTTCTCTGAATTCTTTTATGTATGATTGGTTATCTTTGCAAGTCTCTTCAAATTATCCATTTGGTTTGGCCAGCTATATTGGTAGTTCTTGCCATGGGAGAAGTGCTTAGCTTTGGGTTCGATCTTGCGGTGTCCTTACCCAGTGACAGAAGGGGCAGCAAGGCACGTATTGTATCGTTGCCATTGAGGATAACAAGATGGGGTTTATTTCATATCGCATGAATTTATCTCTCTACATCATGTCATCTTGCTTAAGGCGTTACTCCGTTCTCAACTTAATACTCTAGATGCATGCTGGATAGCGGTCGATGAGTGGAGTAATAGTAGTAGATGCAGAATCGTTTCGATCTACTTGTCACGAACGTGATGCCTATATACATGATCATGCCTAGATATTCTCATAACTATGCTCAATTCTGTCAATTGCTCAATAGTAATTTGTTCACCCACCGTAGAATACTTATGCTCTTGAGAGAAGCCACTAGTGAAACCTATGGCCCCCGGGTCTATTCTCATCATATCAATCTCCATCACTTTAATCTTGCTTTGCTTTTACTTTTTACTTTGCATCTTTATACCAAAAATACCAAAAATATTATATCTATCAGACCTCACTCTCGTAAGTGACCGTGAAGGGATTGACAACCCCTAATCGCGTTGGTTGTGAGTAGCTATCATTTTGTGCAGGTACGAGGGACTTGAGCATGGCCTCCTACTGGATTGATACCTTGGTTCTCAAAAACTGAGGGAAATACTTACGCTACTCTGCTGCATCATCCCTTCCTCTTCGAGGAAAACCAACGCAAGCTCAAGACGTAGCAGCCATCCACTTGCCTCCCGCTCTGGACATGTTTGGAGAGAGTTGAGGAGGAGGATGCGGACTTGGGCGCTGGAGCTCAAGTGCGCGAGAATGGATGAGCAAGGAGGAAGAAGGCGTGGGTAGAAAAAGGTGAGATCTTATCCCTTTATAAAGGCAGACTAAACTATGCGCCCCCACTAGCCTGGTAAAACTCGCTTGTCCCCCCAAGCGCCGTAATTGATGGCGCGGTTGGGTTACCCACGTCCGTATTGATGAGATTCCCGTAATAAGGGGAACACGATCTCTGCTTTGACAAGACGTGTCAAGAAACTGCCTCGCGTTATGTGCGAGGGCTGGTTAAAGAAAAACGGTTCAAATAATTACCGGGCCGTGGCGTGATGTCATGCTGCCAAAACGTGTCAGCAGATTAGATTTGTGGTAATATTATTCTCTCTATAGTGGTATGTGGAACTTATTTTGCAGGGTCGGACACTATCCTTGTATTCAAATTCTTCCGTGGTGTATTCAGAGAAGGAACCCGCCTTGCAATGCCGAAGACAACACTGCACGCCGGACTCGTCTCCATTGAAGCCTGGTTCAGGGGCTACTGAGGGAGTCCTGGATTAGGGGGTCTCCGGACAGCCAGACTATATCCTTTGGCCGGACTGTTGGACTATGAAGATACAAGATTGAAGACTTCGTCCCGTGTCCGGATGGGACTCTACTTGGCATGGAAGGCAAGCTAGGCAATACGGATATGTATATCTCCTCCTTTGTAACCGACCTTGTGTAACCCTAGCCCCTTCCGGTGTCTATATAAACCAGAGGGTTTTAGTCCGTAGGACAACATACAATCATACCATAGGCTAGATTCTAGGGTTTAGCCTCTTCGATCTTGTGGTAGATCAACTCTTGTAATACCCATATTATCAAGAATAATCAAGCAGGATGTAGGGTTTTACCTCCATCAAGAGGGCCCGAACCTGGGTAAAACATCGTGTCCCCTGCCTCCTGTTACCATCCGCCTTAGACACACAGTTCGGGACCCCCTACCCGAGATCCGCCGGTTTTGACACCGATAGAGGAGAATAGTTCTGTCAGTGAGCATATACTCAAAATGTCTGGGTATCATAATCACCTGACTCAACTGGGAGTTAATATTCCCGTTGATAGTGTGATTGATAGAGTTCTTCAATCACTGCCACCAAGATACAAAAGCTTCGTGATGAACTATAATATGCAAGGGATGAATAAGACAATTCCCGACTTCTTCGCGATGCTAAAGGCTGCGGAGGTAGAAATCAAAAAGGAGCATCAAGTGTTGATGGTTAACAAAACCACCAGTTTCGAGAAAAAGGGTAAAGGGAAGAAGAAGGGGAACTTCAAGAAGAACAGCAAGCAAGTTGTTTCTCAAGAGAAGAAACCCAAGTCTGGACCTAAGCCTGAGACTGAGTGCTTCTACTGCAAACAGACTGGTCACTGGAAGTGGAACTGCCCCAAGTATTTGGCGGATAAGAAGGATGGCAAGGTGAACAAAGGTATATGTGATATACATGTTATTGATGTGTACCTTACTAGGGCTCGCAGTAGCACCTGGGTATTTGATACTGGTTCTGTTGCTAATATTTGCAACTCGAAACAGGGGCTACAGATTAAGCGAAGACTGGCTAAGGACGAGGCGACGATGCGCGTGGGAAATGGTTCCAAAGTCGATGTGATCGCCGTCGGCATGCTACCTCTACATCTATCTTCGGGATTAGTTTTAGACCAAAATAATTGTTATTTGGTGCCAGCGTTGAGCATGAACATTATATCTGGATCTTGTTTAATGCGAGGCGGTTATTCATTTAAATCCGACAATAATGGTTGTTCTATTTATATGAGTAATATCTTTTGTGGTCATGTACCCTTGAAGAGTGGTCTATTTCTGATGAATCTCGATAGTAGTGATACACATATTCATAATATTGAAGCCAAAAGATGCAGAGTTGATAATGATAGTGCAACTTATTTTTGGCACTGCCGTTTAGGTCATATTGGTGTAAAGCGCATGAAGAAACTCCATACTATTGGACTTTTGGAATCACTTGGTACTTGCGAACCATGCCTTATGGGCAAGATGACTAGAACGCCGTTCTCCAGAACAATGGAGCGAGCAACAGACTTGTTGGAGATCATACATACTGATGTATGTGGCCCGATGAATATTGAGGCTCACGGCGGGTATCGTTATTTTCTCACCTTCACAGATGATTTAAGAAGATATGGGTATATCTACTTAATGAAACATAAGTCTGAAACATTTGAAAAGTTCAAAGAATTTCAAAGTGAAGTGGAAAATCAACGTAACAAGAAAATAAAGTTTCTACAATCTGATCATGGAGGAGAGTATTTGAGTTATGAGTTTGGTCTACATTTGAAACAATGCGGAATAGTTTCGCAACTCACGCCACCTGGAACACCACAACATAATGGTGTGTCCGAACGTCATAATCGTACTTTACTAGATATGGTGCGATCTATGATTACTCTTACTGATTTACCGCTATCGTTTTGGGGTTATGCTTTAGAGATGGCTGCATTCACGTTAAATAGGACCCCATCAAAATCCATTGAGACGACACCTTATGAACTATGGTTTGGCAAGAAACCAAAGTTGTCGTTTCTTAAAGTTTGGGGTGCGATGCTTATGTGAAAAAGCTTCAACCTGATAAGCTCGAACCCAAATCGGAGAAATGTGTCTTCATAGGATACCCAAAGGAAACTATTGGGTACACCTTCTATCACAGATCTGAAGGCAAGACATTCATTGCTAAGAATGTATCCTTTCTAGAGAAGGAGTTTCTCTCGAAAGATGTGAGTGGGAGGAAAGTAGAACTTGATGAGGTAACAGTACCCGCTCCCTTGTTGGAAAGTAGTTCATCACAGAAACCTGTTCCTGTGACACCTACACCAATTAGTGAGGAAGCTAATGATGATGATCATGAAACTTCAGATCAAGTTACTACCGAACCTCGTAGGTCAACCAGAGCAAGATCCGCACTAGAGTGGTATGGTAATCCTGTTCTGGAGGTCATGTTACTTGACCATGACGAATCTACTAACTATGAGGAAGCGATGATGAGCCCATATTCCGCAAAATGGCTTGAGGCCATGAAATCTGAGATGGGATCCATGTATGAGAACAAAGTGTGGAGTTTGGTTGACTTGCCCGGTGATAGGCAAGCCATCAAGAATAAATGGATCTTCAAGAAGAAGACAGACGTTGACGGTAATGTTACTGTCTACATAGCTCGACTTGTTGCGAAAGGTTTTCGACAAGTTCAAGGAGTTGACTACGATGAGACCTTCTCACCCGTAGTGATGCTTAAGTCAGTCCGAATCATGTTAGCAATTGCCGCGTTTTATGATTATGAAATTTGGCAAATGGATGTAAAGACTGCATTCTAGAATGGATTTCTGGAAGAAGAGTTGTATATGATGCAACCTGAAGGTTTTATCGATCCAAAGGGAGCTAACAAAGTGTGCAAGCTCCAGCGATCCATTTATGGACTGGTTCAAGCCTCTCAGAGTTGGAATAAACGTTTTGATAGTGTGATCAAAGCATATGGTTTTATATAGACTTTTGGAGAAGCCTGTATTTACAAGAAAGTGAGTGGGAGCTCTGTAGCATTTCTAATATTATATGTGGATGACATATTGTTCATTGGAAATGATATAGATTTTCTGGATAGGATAAAAGGATACTTGAATAAGAGTTTTCCAATGAAAGACCTCGGTGAAGCTGCTTATATATTGGGCATCAAGATCTACAGAGATAGATCAAGACGCTTAATTGGACTTTCACAAAGCACATACCTTGATTAAGTTTTGAACAAGTTTAAAATGGATCAAGCTAAGAAAGGGTTCTTGCCTGTATTACAAGGTGTGAAGTTGAGTAAGACTCAATGCCCGACCAGTGCAGAAGATAGAGATAAAATGAAAAGTGTTCCCTATGCTTCTGCCATAGGCTCTATCATGTATGCAATGCTGTGTACCAGACCTGATGTGTGCCTTGCCATTAGTCTAGCAGGGAGGTACCAAAGTAATCCAAGAGTGGATCACTAGACAACGGTCAAGAACATCCTGAAGTACCTGAAAAGGACCAAGGATATGTTTCTCGTTTATGGAGGTGACAAAGACCTCATTGTAAATGGTCATGTTGATGCAAGCTTTGACATTGATCCGGACGATTCTAAATCGCAAATTGGATACGTGTTTATATTAAACGATGGAGCTGTCAGTTGGAGAGGTTCTAAACAGAGCGTTGTGGTAGGATCTACATGTGAAGCGGAGTACATTGCTGCTTCAGAAGCAACGAATGAAGGAGTCTGGATGAAGGAGTTCATATCCGATCTAGGTGTCATACCTAGTGCATCGGGTCCAATGAAAATCTTTTGTGACAATACTGGTGCAATTGCCTTGGCAAAGGAATCTAGATTTCACAAGAGAACAAAGCACATCAAGAGACGCTTCAACTCCATCCGGGATCAAATCCAGGTGGGAGACATAGAGATTTGCAAGATACATATGGATCTAAATGTTGCAGACCCGTTGACTAAGCCTCTTCCACGAGCAAAACATGATCAACACCAAGGCTCCATGGGTGTTAGAATCATTACTGTGTAATCTAGATTATTGAATCTAGTGCAAGTGGGAGACTGAAGGAAATATGCCCTAGAGGCAATAATAAAGTTATTATTTATTTCCTTATTTCATGATAAATGTTTATTATTCATGCTAGAATTGTATTAACCGGAAACATAATACATGTGTGAATACATAGACAAACATAATGTCACTAGTGTGCCTCTACTTGACTAGCTCATTGATCAAAGATGGTTAAGTTTCCTAACCATAGACAAGAGTTGTCATTTGATCAATGGGATCACATCATTAGGAGAATGATATGATTGACTTGACCCATTCTGTTAGCTTAGCACTTGATCGTTTTTGTTTACTGCTATTGCTTTCTTCATGACTTATACATGTTCTTATGACTATGAGATTATGCAACTCCCGAATACCAGAGGAACACTTTGTGTGCTACCAAACATCACAACGTAACTGGGTGATTATAAAGGTGCTCTACAAGTGTCTCCGATGGTACTTGTTGAGTTGGCATAGATCAAGCTTAGGATTTCTCACTCCGATTGTCGGAGAGGTATCTCTGGGCCCTCTCGGCAATACACATCACTATAAGCCTTGCAAGCACTACAACTGATGAGTTAGTTGCGGGATAGTGTATTATGGAACGAGTAAAGAGACTTGCTGGTAATGAGATTGAACTAGGTATTGGGATACCGATGATCGAATCTCGGGCAAGTAACGTACCGATGACAAAGAGAACAACGTATAGTGTTATGCGGTTTGACCGATAAATCTTTGTAGAATATGTTGGAACCAATATGAGCATCCAGGTTCTGCTATTGGTTATTGACCGGAGACATGTCTCAGTCATGTCTACATAGTTCTCGAACCCGTAGGGTCCGCACGCTTAAAGTTCTGTGACGATCGGTTTTATGAGTTTATATGTTTCGATGTACCGAAGGTAGTTCAAAGTCTCGGATATGATCACGGACATGACAAGGAGTGTCAAAATGGTCGATACATAAAGATTGATATATTGGAATCCTGCATCTAGACATCAGAAGAGTTCCGGGTAAAATCAGGATTTTACCGGAGTACCGGAGGGGTTACCGGAACCCCCCAGGGGCTAATGGGCCTTGTTAGGCCATAAGGGAAAGAGAGAGGGGCCGGCCTAGGGCAGGCAGTGTGCCCCCTCCCTCTGGTCTGAATTGGACTAGGAGAGGGGGGCGGCGCCCCCCTTTCCTTCTCTTTCTTCCCCTTCCTTTCCCCCTCCTAGTAGGAGTAGGAAAGGGAGGAATCCTAATCCTACTAGGAGGAGGATTCCTCCTCCTGGCGCACCAACAAGGGCCGGCCGGCCTCCCCCTTGCTCCTTTATATACAGGGGCAGGGGGCACCTCTAGACACACAAGTTGATCACAAAGATCTCTCCCAGCCGTGTGCGGTGCCCCCCCTCCACCATAATCCACCTCGGTCATACTGTAGCGGTGTTTAGGTGAAGCCTAGCTGCGGTAGCTTCATCAACATCGTCACCACGCCGTCGTGCTGACGAAACTCTTCCCCGAACTCTACTGGATCGCGAGTTCGTAGGACGTCACCAAGCTGAACGTCTGTTGAACACGGAGTTGCCGTACGTTCGGTACAGAGGATCGGTTGATCGTGAAGACGTATGACTACATCAACCGCATTGTCATACTGCTTACGCTTAATGGTCTACAAGGGTACGTGGATGACACTCTCCCCTCTTGTTGCTATGCATCACCATGATCCTGCATGTGCGTAGGAATTTTTCGAAATTACTACGTTCCCCAACAGACAGCACCAATAATAAAACATGCTACTCAAACCAATCACGATCATCAATTAACCCATAGGACAAAACGGATCTACTCAAACATCATAGGATAGCCATACATCATTGGGAAATAATATATAGCGTTGAGCACCATGTTTAAGTAGAGATTATAGCGGGTAAAAGAGGGGTTATACCACTGCATAGAGGGGCGAAGAGTTGGTGATGACGGCGGTGAAGTTGTTGGTGTAGATCCCTATCGCAATGATGGCCCCGACGGCATTCCGGCGCCACTGGGAGAGAGGGGGAGAGAGCCCCCTTCTTCTTCTTCTTCCTTGACCTTCTCCCTAGATGGGAGAAGGGTTACCCATCTGGTCCTTGGTCTCCATGGCATGGGAGGGGCGAGAGCCCCTCCGAGATTGGATCTGTCTCTCTGTCTCTCTCTATTTCTGCATTCCAGATTCTGCCCTTTCACTGTTTCTTACATTCCCGGAGATCCGTAACTCTGATTGGGATGAAATTTGGACACGATTTTTATCCGGATATTAGCTTTCTTGCGGCGAAATAAGGGCATCAACCGCCTTACAGGGTGTCCACGAGGTTCAGGGGCACGCCTGCCCCCCTGGGGCATGCCCCCTGCCTCGTGCCCCCTCGGGCATCGTCTCGCGTTGATTCCACTTCCCAAAATTCACATATATTCCAAAAAAAATCCGTCCATTTTTATCCCGTTTGGACTCTGTTTGATATGGATTTTTTGTGAAAAAAACATGCAACAAACAGGAACTGGCACTTGGCATGGGATCAATATGTTAGTCCCAAAAAATAGTACAAAAAGTTGCCAAAAGTATATGAAAGTTGTAGAATATTGGCATGGAACAATCAAAAATTATAGATAAGACGGAGACGTATCAGCATCCCCAAGCTTAATTCCTGCTCGTCCTCGAGTAGGTAAATGATAAAAAAGATAATTTTTGATGTGTAATGCTAACTATCATAATCATGATCATGTAATCTTATCATGGCATGAATATTAAGACACGAGTGATTCAAAGCAATAGTCTATCATTTTACATTAAGACAATAATACTTCAAGAATACTAATAAAGCAATCATGTATTTTCAAAATAACATGGCCAAAGAAAGCTCATCCCTACAAAATCATATGGTTTGGCTATGCTCCATCTTCACCACACCAAATATTCAAATCATGCACAACCCCGATGACAAGCCAAGCAATTGTTTCAAACTTTTGATGTTCTCAAAGCTTTTCCACTTTCACGCAATACATGAGTGTGAGCCATGGACATAGCACTATGGGTGGAATAGAATATGATGGTGGAGGTTGTGTGGAGAAGACAAAAAGGAGAAAGTCTCACATCGATGCAGCTAATCAACGGGCTATGGAGATGCCCATCAATTGATGTCAATGTGAGGAGTAGGGATTGCCATGCAACGGATGCACTAAAAGCTATAAGTGTATGAAAGCTCAAACTGGAAACTAAGTGGGTGTGCATCCAACTTGCTTGCTCATGAAGACCTCGGGCATTTGAGGAAGCCCATCATCAGAATATACAAGCCAAGTTCTAAAATGAAATTTCCCACTAGTATATGAAAGTGATAACTCAAGAGATTCTCTATATGAAGAACATGGTGCTACTTTGAAGCACAAGTGTGGTAAAAGGATAGTAACATTGTCCCTTCTCTCTTTTCTCTCATTTTTTTAATTTTTTTTCTTGTTTTCTTTTTTTGTAGGCTTCTTTGGCCTCTCTCTCTTTTTTTGGGCTTCTTTGGCCACTTTTATTTTGATAACCTCACATGGGACAATGTTCTAATAATGACGATAATCACACTTTTATTTACTTACAACTCAATATTACGACTCGATACTAGAACAAAATATGACTCTATATGAATGCCTCCGGCAGTGTACCGGGATGTGCAATGATCTAGCGTAGCAGTGACATCAAAAAATGGACAAGCCATGAAAACATCACGCTAGCTATCTTACGATCATGCAAAGCAATATGACAATAAATGCTCAAGTCATGTATATGATGATGATGGAAGTTGCATGGCAATATATCTCGGAATGTCTATGGAAATGCCATAATAGGTAGGTATGGTGGCTGTTTTGAGGAAGATATAAGGAGGCTTATGTGTGATAGAGCGTATCGTATCACGGGATTTGGATGCACCGGTGAAGTTTGCACCAATTCTCGAGGTGAGAAAGGGCAATGCACGGTACCGAAGAGGCTAGAAATGATGGAAGGGTGAGAGTGTGTATAATCCATGGACTCGACATTAGTCATAATGAACTCACATACTTATTGCAAAAATCTATTAGTCATCGAAACAAAGTACTACACACATGCTCCTAGGGGGATATATTGGTAGGAAAAGACCATCACTCATCCCCCACCGCCACTCGTAAGGAAGACAATCAATAAATACCTCATGCTCCGACTTCATCAAATAACGGTTCACCATACGTGCATGCTACGGGAATCACAAACTTCAACACAAGTATTTCTACAATCAACAACTACCCACTAGAATGACTCTAATATCACCATCTTTATATCGCAAAACTATTGCAAGGAATTAAACATATCATATTCAGTGATCTACAAGTTTTATGTAGGATTTAATGACTAACCATGTGAATGACTAGTTCCTGTCATATCTCTAAATAGATATAACTGAAGCAAGAGAGTTTAATTCTTTCTACAAAAGATATGCCCACGCTCTAACAAATATAAGTGAAGCAAAAGAGAATTCTACAAATGGCGGTTTTCTATGTGAAGAGAAACAGGCGATCCAAACTTCAAAAGACATAAGTGAAGCACATGAAGCATTCTATAAAGCCATACTCAAAAGATATAAGTGAAGTGCAATGAGCATTCTATAAATCAACCAAGGACTATCTCATACCAGCATGGTGCATCAAAGAGAAGTGAAAACTAAATGCAAAAGACGCTCCAAGATTTACGCATATCATGTGACAAATAAAAATACAGCTCCAAGTAAATTACCGATGATTGTTAGAAGAAAGAGGGGATGCCTTCCGGGGCATCCCCAAGCTTGGTTGCTTGGGAGTCCTTGAATATTTCCTTGGTGTGCCTCAGTCATCCCCAAGCTTAGGCTCTTGCCACTCCTTATTCCTTCATCCATCATGGTCTCTCCCAAAACTTGAAAACTTCAATCACACAAAACTTAACAGAAAGTTTGGTAAGATCCGTTAGTATAATAAAGCAAATCACTACTCAAATTACTATTGCAAACCAATTAATATTTTGTTTTTGCATTGTAGCTACTGTAATATAACTTTTCCATGGCTTAATCCACTGATAGAAATTGATAGTTTCATCAAAACAAGCAAACTATGCATCAAAAACAGAATTTGTCTTAAACAGGACAATCTGTAGTAATTTGAACATTCACCATACTTATGGTACTCTGAAAATTCTTAAACAATTAGGAAAAATAAACAATTTGTATAGAAAGATAGTGCAAAAATATTCAGATCCGTTTGACGTTCCAGTAAAAATGTAAAATCGTGCACTACAGCCAAAGTTTCTGTTCTGCACCCCACAAACCAACAAGCAATGTAAACATCCTAAAGGCAAATCTTGGAACATTATTTTTATAATACGATGGAATTGTACAAGGGGATAATTATTTTTGTTGAAAAGTTTTTGTAATCAAGATTCAAAAAGTTTCTGTGAGCATGAACAAAGTTCAAGGAGCTCCCCCACTTCAACAATGCTTGTCTCTCTCACTTTCACTTTCCTTTTTGAAAAGTTTTGGGTTCACCTCTTTATTTTTTTAATTTTTTTTAACTATATAAAAGCACTCAACAGAAATAAATGACTCTTTAAAACTTCTGGGTTGTCTCCCTGGCAGCGCTTTCTTTAAAGCCATTAAGCTAGGCATAAGGTGCTCAAATAATGAATCCACCCGAATCCCAAGGTATATCAAAGCCAATTTTAATTAACAATGATTTGTGATTTAGTAGTGAGCACAAAGCAACATATATCATGTAATGATGAAGTCTAACTCTCTTCCTATGCATCGGCATGTCATAAAAGAACAATTCATGCACACATAGTAAAGGCCAATGCATAGTATAAACAGTTTCTTGCAATTTTACCATATTGGAAACATGGAGAGGCGGAGATGTAGTTCCTCTCTCATAATAATTGCAAGTAGGAGCAGCAAGCACATGCATATTATATCTATCAAGATCATCATGTGTAGTAGTGAAACGCAACCCATCAATATAATCCTTAATAAGGGCAAACTTCTCCGATATAGTGTAGTCGGGAGAATTCAAATAGATAATAGGACTATCATGCGTGGGTGCAATAGCAACAATTTCATGTTTAACATAAGGAACTATAGCAAGTTCATCTCCATAAGCATAATTCATATTGGCATCTTGGCCACAAGCATAGCAAACATCATCAAAAAGGGATATTTCAAAAGAATCAACGGGATCATACAAATCATCATAGCAATCATCCTTCGGTAAGCATGAAGGGAAATTAAACAATGTATGAGTTGAAGAGTTACTCTCATTAGAAGGTGGGCACAGGTAGCTAATCCACTCTTCCTCCTTTTGTTCTTCGCTCTCCTCATCATCTTTTTCATCCAATGAGCTCATAGTTTCACCGATTTCTTCTTCCATAGACTCTTGCAAAATATTAGTCTCTTCTCGGATAGCGGAGACTTTCTCAATAAATTCATCAATATCATAATTGTGTTTATAATTCTCATAGCAATATTTAAGGATAGCTAAATTTTCAGGTCTATAAACTGAATCATCAAAATCTTCAAACTCTTTAAACAAAGATTCAATTCATAAGCACCCAAAAAAGCAACGAATTCTTCTATTTGTTCCACATCATAATAATCATATATACTATCATGGAATTGTCACGGCAGATGTCCTAGTGTGAGGACTTAGTCGTGGAGCCATCGCGATGAGGTTAGCTTAAAGGGGTTAATCAGGACAAAGGACATGAGGAGTTTATACTGGTTCAGCCCCTTACGGTGAAGGTAAAAGCCTAGTCCAGTTGCAGGTGGTATTGCTAGGGTTTCGATGAGCAGGGAGCAAATACGCTTGACCCGACTCTCGATCTATCGTTTCTTGTCCTAAGCCACCGCTAGGTCGTCCCCTTATATACACGGGTTGACGCCCTGCAGGCTACAGAGTCCCGGCCGGCTAATACAACATGTCTGGCTCGGTGACCTTTCTTACATGCCTTACTATACAAGTTTACATACATGGCGGTTTATATCTATGGGCCTTAAGCTGTCTTCGGGTCTGGGCCCTCTACCAAGTGTAGCGACCCGACCTCAAACGGTAAAGTCTCTGTGCTTCAGTGTCATCCCTGGATCGGTAATGCAGACACAAACAGTACTCGAAGGATTTATAACAGAGTAGCAATCACACACTTATTACATCGAATGTCTCAAAAGAGAACTTATTACAATAAATATGGCTTAAGGCCATCTAATACGATAACAGCGGAAGGCTTGGAAGATAACGTGAGTCCATCAACTCCAATGGCATAGCTGAGCTGCACGGAAACGACCTAACGAACCTTACTCCTCGTCTGAAAAGTCTGCAACATAATACGTTGCAGCCCGAAAACGGGTCCGCACATGGAATATGCTGGCAATATAACACAGTAGAGCAGGAACTGAATAATGCTATCACTACATGCATATTTGGCTGGTGGAAAGGCTCTATGGTTATAGTTTTGCGAAAAGCCAATTTTTCCCTACAACGAAGGAATAGATTTTATTTAACTACCATGGTAGTTGAAACATCATTGAGAAGGTTCCTCCAACTCAATCCCAATTAAAAGTAATTATCAACCCAACAATATTAAGTTAGTGTGATGATATACATATGATAATCCAAGTACTAGATACTCAAGATGTCCATAACCGAGGGACACGACTAACCATGATTAATTTATACACTCTGCAGAGGTTTGCGCACTTTTCCCCACAAGACTCGATCTCCTCCGTTGGATTTCTCGCACTACATGGTGTTCGAGAAATGGATGACCGAGACACAGTCTTTCAGAAGCATTAACTCTAACCCCGGGTAGACAGTACCAACCTACATCTCCTACATCTGCTAGCCTACCACTGGAAGAGGTCATGCAACTTACTCAACTATGCTAGAGCCCATAATACCTTGTGGCTGCACACGGAAGTTTCTAGCATGAAATATCTCAGTTCCCTTTGAGCTTGGGTGGCGAACCTTAGGATTATCACACGGGTCCTCCGGGATATCCTAGGACAACACTGGATTCTCCAGGTGCCTGACAAGCAATCCACCCAGATGTGTATTAAAGTTGCCACCTTAAGTTGAACCGTTAATTAACAATCTCACATCTGTCATGGACTCACTCACCCAAACCACGTCTACAAGCATAGCATAGCAATATAAGCAATACGTAGAAGCAACTCCCAAGGGTTTGATAATAACAGGGCAATAGGTTCTACCTCATCAACTACTTACCAAACCTACATGTTATATCACAACCTACTCATGCAATGTTTGAGGATTGGAACTAATGCATAAAAACTGGGTGATAAAGGGGTATGATCAAAGTGTTACTTGCCTTGCTGATGATTCGCAAAACCTAGAGACTCGTAGTAGCATGCTTTGCATTCTGGGTGTTCTATCGCAAACAAGCAATAGCATACATAAGCAATCAAGCAAAGAAGCACGGGTAAAACATGAATAAGAAGATTAACCAGAAAGTTCAACTTAAGAACTCCAGTTTGCAAAAAGAATCAAATCAAATGGAGCAACGAAACTTAAACTACGAAAGAAACAAGATCCAATTACTAATCTGTACTAGAGTCAAATTTTACAATACCGAAATCTTGTTCAAGTTGGTTAAACGGAAAGAGGGCTTCGAGACAAAGATCTAGGCGCTCGAATCGCCTGATTCGATAAACGAGCGAAAAGATAAACTAAAACGAAAATCGGATCAGAAATCACGATCGAAAATAATCGTGAAAAATCCAAGAAAAAGAAAAACTGACGAATAGGCTAACGAACGAACGTTCATTGTTTGCGACTAACGGGCAAAAAATCGTTCGTTAAAACGAACGTACGGACGAACGTCCGCCAAATAACTAAACCGAGAAAACCGGCGAACCGATCTATCAATAATAAAAAAACGAAACTAGGGTTTACATAATAAAACCGATCGGTATTGAAAAAAATGGCGGCTACCTCGAACTCCGGCGGGCGGCGGCGGGGCGGCTCTAGCGGCAGTGGTCGGCGGCAAGCAGCGTGGCACGGTGGCGGCTCTAGGCGGCGGCGCTAGGGTTAGGGTTTGGGTGGCGGCGGGGCTGGTTGGGCTGCGGTGGGCTCGGCGGCGCAGCTTATAAGGAGGGGCTGGGAGGAGTCCGGGACGGATACGGCCCGTAGGTCGGTTTCCTCCTTTTTTAAAATAATTCCGACGTGCAGAAAAAGAAAGAAAAGAAATACTAAACGGACTCCAAAAATCCTGAAATAACTTTTTCCCCGTCCTCTAAAAATAGGCCGGACAAGGTGAACATTTATTTGGTCCTAAAATGCAATTTTGAGAAACGCATTTTTTTCCTAATTCAAATAAAATAGCGATAAAACTCCAAACAAAAATCTTATTCGATTTTAATATTAAATCTCCAATATTTCTTTATTTTGAGGAAGTCATTTTATCCTCTCTCTTTTATTTTTATAAAAGAAATATTTGAAGATAAAATAATTAAAATCAAATGATCCTCTCTTTTTCAAAATTTGAGAAAACTCAAATATGAAAATAACGAAATTCCCAACTCTCTCCGTGGGTCCTTGAGTTGCGTAGAATTTCTAGGATCTAGCCAAACGAAAGTGCAATAAAATATGATATGCATGGATGATCTATGTATAACATTCCAAATTGAAAATTTGGGATGTTACAAACCCCCTTAAGATGTATCTCGCCCTTGAGATTCGGGTTGGCTAGAAAATAGGTGTGGGTGGTCTTTGCAAAGATCATCCTCTCGTTCCCAGGTGGCTTCGTCCTTGGTATGGTGGCTCCACTGAACTTTGCAAAACTTGATAACCTTGCTGCAAGTAACCCGGCTGGCAAACTCGAGAATCTTGACTGGCTTCTCCTCATAGGTCAGGTCACTGTCCAACTAAATCGCTTCCAAGGGCACTGTATCTCTTAGTGGTATATCGGCCATCTCAGCATGACACTTCTTCAACTTTGAAACATGAAACACATCATGAACGCCTGACAATCCTTCTGGTAACTCCAACTTGTAGGCAACTTCTCCCATGCGTTCCAAAACACGATATGGTCCTACAAATCTCGGGGCTAACTTTCCCTTAACTCCAAAACGTTTAACACCTCGCAAAGGTGAAACTCGCAAATACGTTGTCTCTGATTTCATAGACTACCACCTTGCGTTTTGAATCTGCATAACTCTTCTGCCTAGACTGGCTACCTTCAGTCTATCTCGGATCAGCTTAACCTTCTCTTCTGATTCCTTAATCATATCTGGTCCAAACAACTAGCGGTCTCCAACTTCATCCCACATCAACGGCGTCCTGCACCTTCTTCCATACAGGGCTTCGAACGGTGCCACCTTCAAACTGACCTGCTAACTGTTGTTGTATGAGAACTCCGCGTAGGGCAGGTTGTCATCCCAACTAGATCCATAATCTAGTGCACAAGCTCTCAACATATCCTCCAGAATCTGATTGACTCTCTCGGTCTGTCCATCTATTTGTGGGTGAAAAGTGGTACTGAACTCCAGTCTGGTTCCCAAAGTTTCATGCAACTGATTCCAAAACTTTGAGGTAAACTGGGTTCCTCTATCTGAAACAATGGTCCTCAGAACTCCATGCAAACATGCGATCCTAGTCATGTATATCTTGGCCAACTTTGCACTTGTATAGGTGGTTTTCACTGGGATAAAGTGAGCCACTTTGGTCAAGCGATCAACTACTAGCCATATAGAGTCATATCCTGATTTGGTCCTGGGCAATCCAGTGATGAAACCCATGCCAAGCTTATCCCACTTCCATTCGGGTATCGACATAGGCTGTAACAATCCTGCTGGCTTTTGATGTTCTGCCTTCACTCTCTGACATACATCACATACGGCTACATACTCGGCAATATCCTTCTTCATACCAGTCCACCAGAAACGCTCCTTTAAATCCAAATACATCTTGGTATTTCCGGGGTGTATCAAGTATGGTGAGTCATGAGCCTCCTGAAGTATTAACTTCCTAATCTCTGTGTTATTGGGCACATAAACACGGTCCTCAAACCACAAGGTGTCGTGTTCATCCTCACGAAAACCTTTGGCCTTTCCTTTGCTTATTCTCTCTTTTATCTCGGCAATCTCTTTGTCATCCTTCTGAGCTTCTCGAATCTTTCCTAACAATGTAGACTGAACTTCCATTGTTGCAACGAAACCTCTAGGGACAATCTCCAATCGAAGTTCCCGGAGATCCTCTGCTAACTCCTTTGGCAATCCTGTGCTTACGAGGGTGTTAGCATAACTCTTCTGGCTTAAAGCGTCTGCTACGACATTGGTCTTGCCTGGATGATAGTGAAGCTTCATGTCATAGTCCTTTATAAGATCCAACCATCTCCTTTGCCTAAGGTTCAGCTCCTTCTATGTGAAAATGTACTTCAAACTCTTATGATCCGTGTACATATCACAACGGTTTGCAATAAGGTAATGTCTCCAAGTCTTCAACGCATGCACTACGGCAGCCAACTCCAAAGCATGCGTGGCATAATTTAACTCATGCGGTATCAGTTGTCTCGAGGCATATGAAACAATTCTTCCGTCCTGCATCAGTACTCCTCCAAGTCCTAAGCAAGACGCATCGCAATACACTTGGAAATCCTTGCGTATATCCGGCAGAATCAGTACTGGGGCTATAATCAGACGTTTCTTTAACTCCTGAAAACTCACCTCACACTCTTCCATCCATTTAAATTTGGTATCCTTCTTCAATAACTCCATCATTGGTTTCGCAATCTTGGAAAAATTCTCAATGAATCTCCGATAGTATCCTGCGAGTCCAAGAAAACTGTGGATCTCGCTAACTGAAGTGGGTACCAACCATTCAATGACTGAATGAACCTTGGTGGGGTCTACTGCTATACCTTCTCCTGATATAACATGTCCAAGGAATCCAACTTCCTTCAACCAAAACTCACATTTGCTGAACTTGGCATACAACTGATGTTCCCTGAGTTTCTCGAGAACTAAACGCAAATGCTCCTTGTGCTCCTATTCATTCTTCGAGTATACCATTATATCATCAATGAACACCACAACAAACTTATCCAAATATTCCATGAGCACCTTGTTCATCATGCTCATGAAATAGGCAGGGGCATTAGTCAGTCCAAATGACATGACAGTATACTCATATAACCTGTACCTTGTGGTAAATGCGGTTTTAGGTATATCCTTCTCCCGGATCTTCAGCTGGTGATATCCTGATCACAGATCGATCTTCGAAAACACCTTAGCTCCTTGCAACTGGTCAAACAAATCATTGATCATCGGCAGTGGGTATTTGTTCTTGATCGTCACCTCATTCAATGCACGATAATCAACAACCATCCTTAGAGACTTATCCTTCTTCTCAACCAAAAGCACTAGGGCTCCCCATGGTGATGAGCTCCGTCGGATGTAACCTTTCTCCAATAACTCCTTGATCTGCTTCTTAATCTCCTCCAGATCATTTGCGGGCATCTGGTAGGGTCTCTTTGATATCGGCCCTGTACCTTGATACGTCTCCAACGTATCTATAATTTTTGATTGCTCCATGCTATATTATCTACTGTTTTGGATGTTTATGGGCTTTATTATACACTTTTATATCATTTTGGGACTAACCTATTAACCCAGAGCCCAGTGCCATTTTCTGTTTTTACCTTGTTTTAGGGTTTCGAAGAAAAGGAAAATCAAACGGAGTCCAATTGACCTGAAACTTCACGAAACTCATTTTTGGAAAAAAAGAATCCCAGAAGACTTGAAGTGCACGTAAGGGAAGCTTCGAGGAGGCCATGAGGTAGGGGGCAAGCCCACCCCCCTAGGGCGCGCCCTCCACCCTCGTGGGCCTCTTGTGGCCCCCCTGACGTACTTCTTTCGCCTATATATCTCCATATACCATAAAACTTCCAGAGAGCACAATAGATCGGGAGTTCTGCCGTCAGAAGCCTCCGTAGCCACCAAAAGCCAATCTAGACCCGTCCCGGCACCCTACCGGAGGGGGCAATCCCTCTCCGATGGCCATCTTCATCATCCCGGTGCTCTCCACGACGAGGAGGGAGTAGTTCTCCCTCGGGGCTGAGGGTATGTACCAGTAGCTATGTGTTTGGTCTCTCTCTCTCTCTCGTGTTAGAGGTGATACGATCTTGATGTATCGCAAGCTTTGCTATTATATTTGGATCCTATGATGTTTCACCCCCCCCCCTCTACTCTATTGTAATGGATTGAGTTTCCCCTTTGAAGTTATCTTATCGGATTGAGTCTTTAAAGATTTGAGAACACTTGATGTATGTCTTGCCATGCGTATCTGTGGTGACAATGGGATATCACGTGATTCACTTGATGTATGTTTTGGTGATCAACTTGTGGGTTCCGCCCATGAACCTATGCATAGGGGTTGGCACACGTTTTCGTCGTGATTCTCCGGTAGAAACTTTGGGGCACTCTTTGAGGTCCTATGTGTTGGTTGAATAGATGAATCTGAGATTGTGTGACGCATATCGTATAATCATACCCACGGATACTTGAGGTGACATTGGAGTATCTAGGTGACATTAAGGTTTTGGTTGATTTGTGTCTTAAGGTGTTATTCTAGTACGAACTCTAGGGCTGTTTGTGACACTTGTAGGAATAGCCCAACGGATTGATTGGAAAGAATAACTTTGAGGTGGTTTCGTACCCTACCATAATCTCTTCGTTTGTTCTCTGCTATTAGTGACTTTGGAGTGACTCTTTGTTGCATGTTGGGGGATAGTTATGTGATCCAATTATGCTATTATTGTTGATAGAACTTGCACTAGTGAAAGTATGAACCCTAGGCCTTGTTTCCTATCATTGCAATACTGTTTACGCTCACTTTTATCACTTGTTACCTTGCTGTTTTTATAATTTCAGATTACAAAAACTATTATCTACCATCCATATACCACTTGTATCACCATCTCTTCGCCGAACTAGTGCACCTATACAATTTACCATTGTATTGGGTGTGTTGGGGACACAAGAGACTCTTTGTTATTTGGTTGCAGGGTTGCTTGAGAGAGACCATCTTCATCCTACGCCTCCCACTGATTGATAAACCTTAGGTCATCCACTTGAGGGAAATTTGCTACTGTCCTACAAACCTCTGCACTTGGAGGCCCAACAACGTCTACAAGAAGAAGGTTGTGTAGTAGACAACATACCTGGCAATAGCTCTATCAAAAACTCGATGTCTCGATCTGGTGGCATGCCTGGTAACTCCTCTGGAAAAACATCTGGGTAATCCTTCACTATAGGCACTTCCTCCTGAACAACTCCCGTGAGGGTATTTACTTGGCTCCTCCTAGGTGCATGCCTAGATACATACTTGATCCTTTTTCCCTCCGGGGTGGTGAGATAAATTGACTTACTAGCACGTCAATGCTTCCTCCATACTTTGACATCCAGTCCATGCCTAATATCACGTCCAATCCTTGTGACTCCAAAATTATTAGGTCTGACGGGAAAACATGGCTACCAATGGTTAAGGGTATCCGGTCGCACCATCGGCTAGCCATATACTCTGCTCCAGGTGAACTTACTAACGGAGGGGTCCTAAGGGCTTGGGTTGGTAGTTTAAACTTATCAACAAATCCCCTTGATATGTATGAATGTGATGCACTAGTATCAAAAAGAACAAGGGCGGTAAAAGACTTAACCAAAAACTTACCAATAACTGCGTTTGGCTGCCCTTCAACCTCCTCCACGTTAACGTGGTTCACTTGTCCTTTGTTGAATGGATTGGGCTTCTTCCCAGTGCTCCGATTACTGTTTCCATTCTTTGCTTCAGGGCACTCCGTGGCATAGTGTCCAGTCTTCCCGCACTTGAAGCAAGTAATGTGACTTAGGTCTCTCTTGGCGGGTGTGGCTGGATTGGAGCGGTTCTAATTGTTGCTTGTTCCATTCCAAGTCCCATTCTTGGAACCATTGTGGTTATGCGAACTTCCTCCATTGTGGTTATGACCTTCATGGTTATGAACAAGTCCTCCCGAGTTCGGGGTTAGACGAGGCTTTTGCTGAGCTCCTGAGTTATACCTTCCTTTTCCATATTTCCTTTTGCGGCACTCAATTTCCTGCTGCTTCCCTTCAATCATAAGAGCCTTGTCTACCAGCTCCTGGTAGTTGTTAAAGGTTGCCACCATCAATTGCATGCTCATCTCATCATTCAGCCCTTCCATAAACTTCTCCTGCTTCACGGCATCTGTGGCCACATCGTCAAGGGCATAACGAGACAACTTACTAAATTCATCCACGTACTGCCCCACAGTATGGTTCCCTTGGCGCAAGTTGCGAAACTCACGCTTCTTCATGCTCATAGCTCCTGTTGAGACATGGGCGGTGCGAAATGCTTGCTGAAACTGATCCCATGTAACAGTGGCCATAGGGTAGGTGACAGTGTAATTCTCCCACCATGAGGCTGCTGGTCCATCCAACTGATGTGCGGCAAAACGCACCTTCTCAGCATCTGTACATACTGCAGTGGTTAACTCCCTTCCAATCCCGCGGAGCCAATCATCTGCCACTATCGGCTCGGTGCTACTGGAAAACACCGGCGGCTGCAACCTCAGAAAGCGGGCTAAGTTCTCAACTGGTGGTGGTGGCGGTGGGTTGTTGTTGTTGTTGTTGCCTTGGTTCCGAACTAACAACTGCATCAGTGTATTCTGCTGCTGGATCAACTGAGTGAGCTCCGGTGGGAAGGTAAATCCAGGGTCACGTCTCGGAGGCATCTGAGGGTTTAGAGGGAAGAGAATAGAATAGAATGAGGACTAGTGAGAGAAACACTACCCATATGCACATGAGACAAACATAATCATATCAATCAATCAATCAATCAAACAAGGGCTTACAATCGATCTAACTATCATTACAAAAGTGCTCGGACTATACTATATACATGGTGGAATACTACTACTGATGTGGTGGTCTACTAGAAATATTGATCGGTCGAAGACTCCATGATGTCTGCTCCAGCTTCGTCTTCATAGTCATCATCGCTATCGTTGGGGTCCGAGTCGGTGTCGTCGATGATGATGTAGTCCTCAGAATGAATCTCCTTGGGTTCATCGTCTTCTCCTCCTGGCGCGGGGTCTCCCATGAAGACTCCTAGCTTCCTTTCCAGATCGTCATTCTTCTCCACTAGTATGACGATTTCCTCCTCATAATCTTCGCGAGTAGCCTTGAGTTCTTCCTCCAGTTCCAATATCCTTGTCATCGCCTTCTTCAGATCTATCATGCCTGCGCACATCTGGTTCTCCTGGTGACGAATGTGCTGGTTTAACTCCTGGATGAAAGCTGCGATTGATCTATCCTTCCTGGTGCTGATCATCTCCCATTGCTCATCTCGGCGCCCACAAATCTGGTAGATAGTATCCTTAAGCTCCTTATGGTAAACTTCTCCAATGCGTCCCATGGTGATGTGGGCCGCCATACTCTTTCCTAAACTCCAGGTTGGTGCATCAAAGGAAAACTCATGGGCTTAGTGACTAGCGCGAATGTCCTTCCTGGAACTTGAACTTGAATCATCCATCGCTCCTCTTCTGGTAAAGTGGCGTTGTAAGTCCCAGTGAAGCTTGGTGTTCCAATGTTCAGGTACTTAGTGACTTCCTTCAAGTGTCGTCCAAAAGGTGCTTCTTCATCCGGTTGTGCAAACTTGTTCCTTGCGTCCACCATCCTAAAGAGTAGAAAATGGAGAGGAGTCAGAAATGAGAAGAGAATAGTGATCTAGGGTTTTAGCTTAGTGGTCGTGTCCTACACTCAGCGTGTGCTCTGATACCATCTTGTAGCGACCCGACCTCAAATGGTCAAGTCTTTGTGCTTTAGTGTCATCCCTGGATCGGTAATGCTGACACACACAGTACTTGAAGGATTTATAACAGAGTAGCAATCATACACTTATTACATCGAATGTCTCAAAAGAGAACTTATTACAATAAATATGGCTTAAGGCCATCTAATATGATAACAACGGAAGGCTTGGAAGATAACGTGAGTCCATCAACTCCAACAGCATAGCTGAGCTGCACGGCAATGACCTAACGAACCTTACTCCTCGTCTGAAAAGTCTGCAACATAATACGTTGCAGCCCGAAAATGGGTCAGCACATGGAATATGCTGGCAATATAACACAGTAGAGCAAGAACTAGATAATGCTATCACTACATGCATATTTGGCTGGTGGAAAGGCTCTATGGTTATAGTTTTGCGAAAAGCCAATTTTTCCCTACAACAAAGGAATAGATTTTATTTAACTATCATGGTAGTTGAAACATCATTGAGAAAGTTCCTCCAACTCAATCCCAATTAAAAGTAGTTATCAACCCAACAATATTAAGTTAGAGTGATGAGATACATATGATAATCCAAGTCCTAGATACTCAAGATGTCCATAACCGGGGAGACGGCTAACCGTGATTAGTTTATACACTCAACAGAGGTTTGCGCACTTTTCCCCACAATACTCGATCTCCTCCGTTGGATTTCTCGCACTACATGGCGTTTGAGAAACGGATGACCGAGACACAGTCTTTCAGAAGCATTAACTCTAACCCCGGGTAGACAGTACCAACCTATATCCCCTACATATACTAGCCTACCACTGGAAGAGGTCATGCAACTTACTCAACTATGCTAGAGCCCATAATACCTTGTGGCTGCACATAGAAGTTTCTAGCATGAAATATCTCAGTTCCCTTTGAGCTTGGGTGGCGGACCTTAGGATTATCACACGGGTCCTCCGGGATATCCTAGGACAACACTGGATTCTCCGGGTGCCCGACAAGCAATCCACCCAGATGTGTATTAAAGTTGCCACCTTAAGTTGAACCATTAATTAACAATCTCATGTCTGTCATGGATTCACTCACCCAAACCACGTCTACGAGCATAGCATAGCAATATAAGCAATACATAGAAGTAACTCCCAAGGGTTTGATAATAACAGGGCAATAGGTTCTAACTCATCAACTACTTACCAAACCTACATGTTATATCACAACCTACTCATGCAATGTTTGAGGATTGGAACTAATGCATAAAAACTGGGTGATAAAGGGGTATGATCAAAGTGTTACTTGCCTTGCTGATGATCCGCAAAACCTAGAGACTCGTAGTAGCACGCTTCGCACTCCGGGTGTTCTATCGCAAACAAACAATAGCATACATAAGCAATCAAGCAAAGAAGCACGGGTAAAACACGAATAAGAAGATCTAACCAGAAAGTTCAACTTAAGAACTCCGGTTTGCAAAAAGCATCAAATCAAACGGAGCAACGAAACTCAAACTGCGAAAGAAACAAGATCCGATTACTAATCTATACTAGAGTCAAATTTTACTATACCAAAATCTTGTTCAAGTTGGTTAAACGGAAAGAGGGCTTCGAGACAAAGATCTAGGCACTTGAATCGCCTGATTCCGATAAACGAGCGAAAAGATAAACTAAAACGAAAATTGGATCAGAAATCACGATCGAAAATAATCGCGAAAAATCCGAGAAAAAGAAAAACTGACGAACAAGCTAACGAACGAACATTCATTGTCAGCGACTAACGGACGAAAAATCATTCGTTAAAACAAACGTACGGACGAACGTCCGCCAAATAACTAAACCGAGAAAATCGGCGAACCGATCTATTAATAATAAAAAAACGAAACTAGGGTTTACGTAATAAAACTGATCGGTTTTAAAAAAACCGGTGGCTACCTCGAACTCCGGCGGGTGACGGCAGGGCGGCTCCAGCAACGGTGGTCGGCGGTGACGATGGCGGCGGCAGCGGGCGGCGGCGATGGGCGGCGGCGTGGGCGGCAGCGGGCGGCGCGGCACGGCGGCGTCGGCGGCTCTAGGTGGCGGCGGCGCTAGGGTTAGGGTTTGGGCGGCGGCGGGGCTGGTTGGGCTGCAGTGGGCTCGGCGGCATGGCTTATAAGGAGGGGCTGGGAGGAGTCCGGGCCGGATACGGACCGTAGGTCGGTTTCCTTTTTTTTAAATAATTCCGACGTGCAGAAAAAGAAAGAAAAGAATCACTAAACGGAGTCCAAAAATCCCGAAATAAATTTTCCCCGTCCTCTAAAAGTAGGGCGGACAAGGTGAACATTTATTTGGGCCTAAAATGCAATTTTAAAAACGCATTTTTTCCTAATTCAAATAAAATAGCGATAAAACTCCGAATAAAAATCTTATCCGATTTTAATATTAAATCTCCAATATTTTTTATTTTGAGGAAGTCATTTATTCATCTCTCTTTTATTTTTATAAAAGAAATATTTGAAGATAAAATAATTAAAATCAAATGATCCTCTTTTTTTCAAAATTTGAGAAAACTCAAATATGAAAATAACGAAATTCCCAACTCTCTCCGTGGGTCCTTGAGTTGCGTAGAATTTCTAGGATCTAGACAAACGAAAGTGAAATAAAATATGATATGCATGGATGGTCTATGTATAACATTCCAAATTGAAAATTTGGGATGTTACACCAAACCTATCTATGATCCGCCATATGATCTTGGACTTCATTGTGATGAACCGTCATAGGGATAACCCGGCCCCTCCTGGTCGGGTCATACCTAATAGTTATATCCCCAACATATACCATTAGCATAAGAAGCCAAGGTTTCATCATCATTAAATTCACATGAAAAGGGAAGCTGTGGGGCCTTCATCCTAGAGCAACAAGTATAATCATATCTCAAGCATAGTTGTCGAGCATACCAATGCAACATATAAATTTGGTCCCATAATAGTTTCTCTTTTTGAGTCAAGCGATAATCCTAAAGTATTCACGTTGATCCAACATTACTCCCATTATAAAGTTGAATGGGGTTTTCTCAGGATTATCAAAGTAGTACTACATAATATCTTTCACATAATGAGCATCGAGGGATTTAGGAGGTTTCCCATCTCCATGAGTAGCAAGTAAACCTATTCTTTTTGGTATTTCGTGTTCCATATCCATAAATAAAGATAGAGAACAACTTAGAACCTCAAATAAACATAACTTACTGATAAATCAAACAAGCACACACGAGAATATTCACCCCACGCTATTACTCCCCGGCAACGGCGCCAGAAAAAGGTCTTGATAATCCACAAGTATAGGGGATCAATTGTAGCCTCTTTCGATAAGAAAGAGTGTCGAACCCAACGAGGAGCTAAAGGTAGAACAAATATTCCCTCAAGTTCGATCGACCACCAATACAACTCTACGCACGCTTAACGTTCGCTTTACCTAGAACAAGTATGAAACTAGAAGTACTTTGTAGGTGTTGTTGGATAGGATTGCAAGATAATAAAGAGCACGTAAATAAAAAGTAGGGGCTGTTTAGATAAAGGCACAACTAAGTTAGTTTTACTAGAGAGCTTGTTGTCACACAAGAAAGTTATTTATCCCTAGGCAATCGATAACTAGACCGGTAATCATTATTGCAATTTTATTTGAGGGAGAGGCATAAGCTAACATACTTTCTCTTCTTGGATCATATGGACCTATGATTGGAACTCTAGCAAGCATCCGCAAGTACTAAAGATCATTAAGGTAAAACCCAACCATAGCATTATAAGGCATCAAGTCCTCTTTATTCCCATACGCAAACAACCTACTTACTCGGGTCTGTGTTTCTATCACTCACGCCACCCACCATAAGCAAATCATGAACATATTGCAAACCCTACAGCGGGGATCCCTCACGCTTGCGCGACACAGAGAGCACCATAGGACAGCACCAATAATAAAACATGCTACTCAAACCAATCACGATCACCAATTAACCCATAGGACAAAATGGATCTACTCAAACATCATATGATAGCCATACATCACTGGGAAATAATATATAGCATTTGTCGGGGTTGGGGTCCCGGCAAACCCTTAAGGTTCGAACACTGGGGTGCGCGCAAAGTCTTTCCCTTCTGCTGATCAACGCCCTAGCTCACTAGATCTCACGGATGAACTCGACGAACTCACAACACAGATGGACACAGGGTTTATACTGGTTCAGGCCACCGTTGTGGTGTAATACCCTACTCCAGTGTGGTGGTGGTGGATTGCCTCTTGGGTTGATGATGAACAATACAAGGGAAGAGCAGCCTCTTGAGGTTGAGGTGTTCTTGTGAGTAGGCTCTCGATCGGGTTGGATCAAGCTAAGATGAGATGATCCCTACTATGGTGGCTAGCTCTACTTATATAGGCCCTGGTCCTCTTCCCAAATATCGAGCTGGAATGGAGCCAACAATGGCAGGCTAATTTGAAGGGGGCAGCTAGTACAAGCTATCCTGACAAACGTAGTCTTCGCCTGCACAAAGTTTTGGTGGTGACGCTATTCTGGGCTCCACGGTGATCTCCGTCTTGCAGTCCATGGTCTTGGTCTTGTTGCACCGAAATGGCAACCTTTGCCTGAGGCCTCGGTACTCTGCGGCTGCGCTTGCCCCCTTTGCACCAAAGAGGAAACAAGGACGCTGTGCGCGCTGGCGCCCGCCTGGTGTCGATCGTCACGGCTCACCTCACAAGAACCTCGTGAGGTTCGCCTCGCCTTGATATCCCCGCTCCTCGTGAGCCTGCCTAGCTAGGCCACTCCAAAGCAGGTCTTGTGTCGTCCGCCTCGTGAGACTTGGCCCCTCGCGGGGGTCTTGGGTGCTTTGTTGGTGAAGATGGGCCGTACGGCCTGCCGGCTCAGCCACGCCGCGGGCCGCAGGCAGGCAAGTCTGGGGAACCCCATTCCCAAGACGCCGACAGTAGCCCTCGGGCCCAAGGTGCGCGCAGGCTTGGCTTCGCGGCAAAGCCAAGGGTCAAGCTCAAAGCACTACGGGCCCCCAAATCCTGCAGCCTCGGTTGACGCATGGCGGTTGATTGGATGTGGGCGTCTCCGCTTCCCCATGATGCCTTTGAATCCGCCTAGGTATGCGGCCCCACTTCTTGCACAATTATTCCTCCCCCTCCATGCCTGGCTTTCCAATCTTCCAATTTCCCTGCTTCCTCGACGCCCTGTTTCGCCTTCCCAGTCCAACCAGTGTTTCGCCCGCTTTGCCGCCATGGCGCCGAAACAAGCCGACAAGGGGAAGAAACCTCTGTCCTCGCCAACTACGCCTCCATCCTTCGAGCCGGCGCTCAGCCGGCCTCTGGTGCTCAATGACGAGGCCATGGGCAAGGTGCGCCCCATGCTCGCCTCCAGCTTCAACGAGTGGGGAGAGATGCCGGCCTAGTCTACGTCTCGCTCCAGCATGGCTCAGGCAGTCACCAAGATCCCGATCTTCATTGACACCCTCTGGGTTGGCCTGCTTCCTCCCTTCTCCGCCTTCTTAAACGCGGTGCTTGAGCACTATCAGATCCATATGCTTCATCTCGACCCTCAATCTATGACCTTTCTTGCCGTCTTCGCCTTCGTGTGTGAGGCCATGGTGGGCATCACCCCCTCTGTGGAGCTCCTCCGCCACTTCTTATTGCTACATCTCATCGGTGCCCGGCAGAGCTCAGGGTGCGTGGGCTTTCAGGCCGTGGCAGCGATGGCAGGCATGGGGATTGACTTCGAGCTTCCTTCATCCACGAGAAAATTCCGCATGCAATGGGTGTTTGTTGATGCCGGCGTGCTCAACCCTCTGCTCCAAGCTCCGGTGGGGCCTGCCATTCCGAACTCCGGCTGGGATCACCAGAGGCTCACGAGCCCCTGCCTTGCCCCCGTCTGGGCCAGGCTGCGGTGGTTGAAGGACCTTGGTGTGATTGCACCCATGGTGGTGAGGGAGTTTGTCAGGCGTCGAGTTGCCCCACTTCAGCGTCATTCTCGCCCGATGTGGGACTTGCTCAGCAGTTGGGGCAACATGAGGTTTCAGGAGGAGGGGCTTCCTATTGCTGTGTGGCAAACTATGCTCATGGTGCTATCCGGTGTCCCTCTGCCGGACGAGATGCCCAGGAAGAGCTGCATGTCGTACCGCAGCGATAACAAGGTTACCTTTGTCGAGACCATGCCTTCCTTTGATGAGTGGGGGCTGCGCCCGATTGGCTTGGAGGGACCCCGTGAGAATCCCGTCATCGTGGTCCCATTATTCGCCGCTGGTGACGAGCTCGCCCCAGGTGATGGTGTGGGGGAGCGAGCTGCAACGGGGGCCGGCTGCTCAGGTGCTGAGGAGCACGTGCCGAGTAGTGATCCAGGGGCGTCGTCCTCGGGATCTTGCGACGCCTCTCCTGAGGCGCCAGTTGCTAATGAGGTGCGGCATGCGGCTCCCAAGGCCGAGGCTTCAGGGGCCTTGGGAGGTCGCAGCGAGAGAGAGCCGAGTTGTTTGCCTTAGCCGGGCTCCCCTGAAGCCATTCCTCTTGGTTCTTCTTCGGCTCCGCCGTGCTCCGGCCATCATGTTCAACGCTTCGGCCGCCTTTGCATGGACTTCGAGGAGCTCCGCAAGAGGAAGAGATCCCCTAGCGGTGGCAGCGTCTTCGGACCGTTGAAATGACGGAAGTACATCGCCATCGATGAGTAATTACCTCTCCTTGGTGATCTTCTATGTGCCGCCTTCCCTTCCTGATGATTGCCCCCTCGGGTCTCCTTCTGCTAAGGCCGCGAAACCTTCACAGAAGCAGCTCCCTCTTGTCCCATCGTACTCGCCAAGCTCCAGTGCTTCAGGCTTAGATACTGCCCACGGCGTGGGGTCAGCCTTGGGAGTTGGTCCGTCGTCAAGGCGCCCCGAGCTTGTGCCTTCGCCGTCCTTCCTACGCGGCCTTGCTTGGAGCGCAGCGGGCGTTCCAAGGGCTCCTCCCTTGGTCACGGTTGGTGGATGGCTAGCCTCGATGCTGGAGCCTCCATCAAGTAGCGGGCCTTGCTTGGTCCGGGCCCCTCGCGAGGGTCAGCCGGCGCCTGGGGCCGTGTCAGCCCCCAGCCCCCAACCGGGTGATGGTGTGCCACTTGATGCTCCACCTGCAGCCCCCGAGGCGGAGGACGAGATGGGGCGAGCGTTCGAGCTCGAGCGCGGGCGCAGCATGGTCCACCACGAGCTCCTCCAGGAGGCAATGGGCGCGATGAACCACCATGGTGAAGAGCTTGCTGGCGTCGACTTGCGTCTTGAGGCCGAAGGTCTTCGGTTGGTGGAGGAGCGGTGCAAGCTGCGAGTGGCCATCAACCTTGGCCGTTATCATCGTGACCCTAAGAACACGAAGGCTGAGGCGTCCCTCAAGATTGCCAATGAGGCCCGCTCGCGAGCTTTGGAGGAAGCTCACGAGGCCGATCGCCGCCGCGAGGCTGTGGAGGAGCACACGTGGGAGCTCCAGGCCTAGAGCACGTACCTTGAGCAGCAAGTCGAGGCGCGCGGGTGTAGGATCGAAAGTATGTCTAGAGGGGGGGGAGTGATTAGACTACTTGACCAAATAAAAGCTTAACCTTTTCCCAATTTTAGTTCTTGGCAGATTTTAGCTATTGTAGGACAAGTCAAGCAATCATCACACAATTCAAGCAAGCATGCAAAGAGTATATTGGCAGCGGAAAGTAAAGCATGCAACTTGCAAGAATGTAAAGGGAAGGGTTTGGAGAATTCAAACGCAATTGGAGACACGGATGTTTTTTCCGTGGTTCGGATAGGTGGTGCTATCCTACATCCACGTTGATGGAGACTTCAACCCACAAAGGGTAACGGTTGCGAGAGTCCACGGAGGGCTCCACCCACAAAGGGTAACGGTTGCGCGAGTCCACACAGGGCTCCACCCACGAAGGGTCCACGAAGAAGCAACCACCCACAAAGGGTCCACGAAGAAGCAACCTTGTCTATCCCACCATGGCCATCGCCCACACAGGACTTGCCTCACTAGCGGTAGATCTTCACGAAGTAGGCGATCTCCTTGCCCTTACAAACTCCTTGGTTCAACTCCACAATCTTGTCGGAGGCTCCCAAGTGACACCTAGCCAATCTAGGAGACACCACTCTCCAAGAAGTAACAAATGGTGTGTAGGTAATGAACTCCTTGCTCTTGTGCTTCAAATGATAGTCTCCCCAACACTCAACTCTCTCTCATAGGATTTGGATTTCGTGGAAAGAAGATTTGAGTGGAAAGCAACTTGGGGAAGGCTAGAGATCAAGATTCATATGGTAGGAATGGAATATCTTGGTCTCAACACATGAGTAGGTGGTTCTCTCTCAGAACATATGAATTGGAATTGTGTATGTGTTCTGATGGCTCTCTCCATGAATGAAGAGGAGGTGGAGGGGTATATATAGCCTCCACACAAAATCTAACCGTTACACACAGTTTTCCAATCTCGGTGGGACCGAATCAATAAACTCGGTCGGACCGAAAATGTAAACCTAGTGACCGTTAGAGATTTTCGGTGGGACTGACATGCAACTCGGTGGGACCGATATGGTTAGGGTTTGGACATAACGTAATCTCGGTGAGACCGATTACACAAACTCGGTGAGACCGAATTTGGTAATCAGCTAACCAAAGAGTTGGTCAGGCAAACTCGGTGGTACCGATTTGCTCTTTCGGTGAGACCGAAAAGTTACAAAAAGGAAACACTGAATTTACATTGCAATCTCGGTGGGACCGATTCGCTCTTTCGGTGAGACCGAAAAGTTACGAAAGGGAAACAGAGAGTTTGCAATCCCATCTCGGTGAGACCGAGATCCCTATCGGTAGAACCGAATTGCTAGGGTTTGGCAGTGGCTTATGACAAGTGAAACTCGGTGGCGCCGGATAGAAAGAATCGGTATGACCGAGTTTGGCTTAGGGTTTAGGTCATATGTGGATATGGGAAAGTAGTTGAGGGTTTTGGAGCATATCACTAAGCACATGAAGCAAGAGGCTCATTAAGCAACACCTCATCCCTCCTTGATAGTATTGGCTTTTCCTAAAGACTCAATGTGATCTTGGATCACTAAAATATAAAATGAAGAGTCTTGAGCTTTTGAGCTTGAGCCAATCCTTTGTCCTTAGCATTTTGAGGGTTCCACTTTCACATCCATGCCATGCCAATCATTGAGCTTTCCTGAAATAATCATCTTGGAATAGCATTAGCTCAATGAGCTATATGTTGTTATGAATTACCAAAACCACCTAGGGATAGTTGCACTTTCAATCTCCCCCTTTTTGGTAATTGATGACAACATATAGATCAAAGCTTCGACAAATGATAATAAGCATGTAATATATCGTCGCTTTGAGAAGTATGTGACAAGTAAGAGCTCTCCCTAAATTTGTGCATATTTAAAATTTGCTTTGGACTGCAAATGCACAAGGAGTTAGAGTCATGGGTTACTCTTTCATGTCACATACATCTTGGTGGAGCGCTTAAAATGATAAGAATGAAATACATGCACTCATCACCAAGAATAGTGAATGATCACATAAGATAGATAAGATAATAGCATTAAACAAACATTAAGTGTAGCTTATGATCAAACACATGATCATCAATGTCTCACAGATAATGACGTAGTATCTCAAGCACTCAAAAGCAAACAAAGTTCGAAAAACCACCAAACAAAGCAAGAGAGAAAAAAAGCAACACTCTCTCTCTCGAAGCCTATGATCTATACATTTTTCTCCCCCTTTGGCAACAAGTTACCAAAAAGTTCCTAGAAAATGCATAGTGCTAAGTCGACGCTCAGGCTTGATCTTCTGGTGGTGGTGGAGTCCGGAGCACTCCAAGGACGAAGCCTTCTGTAGACGTGGTCGGAGTTGAGGCTGAAGTAGATGCTGGAGCTGGTTGGGCTGGTGCTACGGCTGGAGCTGAGGCAGTTGCTCTTGTGTCAGGAACTGGCACTGCAGACGACCTCGGACCTCGTGGCACTCTGGCAAAGGCATCAGTGGTTGTATTCCCTCTCCTCTCCTGCATGTCATCCTGGAGCTGCTCCACGGCAGTCTGAATCTCTGTCACCTTGACATCCAAGTCATAGAACTTTTGTTCCATGATCCTCTCTAAGCTTGCCTGGTTTTGAGTTAGGGTGGCTAGTCCTTTCTCAATCCACAGGGTGGATGCAATCAGGTAACCAAGCTGCTCTTGTTTGGTTTTCAAGAAATACTCAGATGCCTCCTCTTGAGTTGGCATCTTGGCAGCTTTCTCCTTCCTTGCCTTCTCCTTCTTTGCTTGTGCTTGGGCAGACGATGGTTCATTTTCAGTCATCACAACTTGATTGTCCTGAAAATCTGGACGGATGGGCAGGTGTTCCTTGTCCAACAAGTATATGCCCGTGCCCATCTTGGAGTTAATGAGCTCCTGAATTTGTGGGGCATACCACAGCTCCTCTTCTGGTCTGCTGCAGTCCTCTTGATAGTCTCTACTATGAGGCTCATGACCTTGAACTTCTGAGGCACATCAAATACATGAAGCAAATTGATTGCATGGCCTCTGATCATCTTGTGATCTCCAGACTTGGGCAAGAGAGTGTGCCTCAATATCCAATTTATAGTAGGCAGCCCTGACAGAAGATAGTGCACAGACCCAAACTTGAAAGTATCAAGAGCTTCATTGGGAATCTCCTTGTACATGTTGGACATTGAGTTGTGGTCCATCTTCTTCTTGGCATAAATGTCCAAGTCATCTGCTTGCTCCTCTGGGGCATTGATCAACTTTGCCCATTCCTCAACAGTTGATTGGTACCTCGTACCTTCAGACATCCATGTGATCCTTCCATCTGGGTAGAAGTGTGTTGTGGAGTAGAATTGCATAATGAGCTCCTCGTTCCACTTTGTGAGCTTCTGCCCAACAAAGTCTGCAATTCCACACGCACTAAAGCTGTCATACACTCCAGGGTAGTGATCCTCATTTTCCTTCATGTAGGTCCAGTCGACCCATCTCATGTCACAAACAATGGGCTTCTTGTCCAACAAAGCTGTCTCATAGAAATCCTGCTGTTCCTTGGTGTGAAATCTGTAATCCACAGCAGTCCTCCTCCTTGAAGCATATGGATCTGCTTCTCTCCACTTCCTCAGCCCTGAGTCTCTCCTGAGCTTCATGTCCTCAGCCACAGGATGAGCATCGTTGTGGTTTGAGATCTTGGGCTTGAGTTTTCTGAGAACTTGCTCTTCATCCTCTTCTTCAGCAGCTTCAGGCATTGGGGCCTTGTTCTTTTCAGTTGCAGGTATGCTCCTTGTATTTCTCTTTGGTGCTGTCTTGACCTTTGATGCAGCCTTGGGCTTAGATGCAGTAGCCCCTGATTTGATAGCATCACCCATTAGCTTGGGTGCCTTAGGTGCTGGTGCAGCAACCTCTTCTTCCTCTTCCTCTTCCATGATGGAAGCCTTTCCAAGCACTTTGTCTATGGTCTTCTTCACCCTTTCCTTTCTTTTCTTGCCTTCAGCAGCAACTGGCTCTTTGGGTGCAGGCTTTTCAGTTGAAGCTCTGGCCTTTGACATAGGCTGCCTGCCTGCTGGCCTTTTGATCTTTAAGCCTAGCTTTGTGCCCTGTGCTGGCTCAACTCTCTTTGATGTGGCCTCTTCCTCTGCCACATAATCTTCATCTTTAGAGTCTGAAGTTCTCTTCTTCCTCTGTCTAGTGTCAGCTTTTGGCAGATTGCTTGGGGTACTTCTGCTGCCATCATCTGAAGAGCTGGAGGGACTAGTGCCCTCACTCATCTGCACTTGCTGCTCTGACAAGTTCTGGCTGTCACTCTCATCAGACATGTTGCAAACTCTGACTGCTGACCTTGTGAATAGTTTATAGATGAGGTAGAATAGATGAGCATCACAAAATGCAGAGATTTTTGCAAAAGAATGATCCAGAAACTTAGTTTTAGTTTCCCATTGAAATCATCTCGGATCTACCAATTTTTAAACTCGGTGATACCGAAGCAGTTTTGGCACCTAAACTAGTGAACTCGGTCAGACCGAGTCATAGTTCGGTGGCACCAAGACTGCTAGGGTTTCACAGAGTTCCAAAAGCGGTCACACCGATAAGTAATTCTCGATCAGACCGAGTCTCACTTGTGCAATGGCATAAGCCAAATCGGTGGGACCGAGTTTTTCAACTCGGTGGGTCCGAGATGGTTTCGGCGGAAACCTAACCCTAAAATTTTCGAATCAAACCTAATCTACGAACGCATTGACTGGATAGGAGTGTTTCAATCATGGCAATAATCATGATGATCACAATGTGCTAAGAATCAGATTGGAGAATAGCACAAAGATCGAGTCCATACCCTAGTTCGGCGAAGACTCGCTACGGCGGCAACGGCGGGGTAGAATTCCTGTTGATGGCGACGGAGACCAGCGACTGGAGGCGGCTGGCGGCGAGGAGACGATCCGGAGACCACATTGGCAGAGCAGGCTATCGCGCGGGCGAAGGGGTTCGGAGAAATTTCCAAATTTTTGCCCGTGACTATATATAGCCCGACCCTGTCGGTGTGACCGAGTGGAACAACTCGGTGGCACCGAGATTCATAACTGCAAGCAGTTACTGAAACTCGGTGTGACCGAAAGGTTCAAATCGGTTGCACCGAGATCGAAAACCTAGATCAACTTAATGATCTCGGTAGGACCGAAAGTGGGGTATCGGTCAGATCGAGAATCATAAAGAGGTTTTGGAAGTTTAAGTCTATGACGAATCGAGGACTCCGAGCGCTCCTCACACAGAGTGGTTCGAATCTGACTTGATCAAATTTTGTGATGTAGCATGAATAGAGTTTGAGACGAGAAAAGCATAGATAGCTAGAGGAGGTTCTTAGGCACTCTTGTCCATCCACTTGGCAAAAGGAAATAAAACCAAACAATCAAAGCAACAAGTGGATGTCCTCGAATGAGTAAAATATGCAACCAGCATGCTCACACAATAAGATGGCAAATGAAATATGTGACAAGGCATGCACAACCAATTCTAGCATCTATCAAGCAATTTGCGATGACAAGGTCATCTATATATGAGTATATTGACTTAGGAGTCAAGTGAGAACACTTGATCAAAGGTCATACTCATCGTTTAAGCTCAAGTGGGGTTACCACTTTTACATAAAGCATTGTTGTGTTCACATCTTTAGAGTTGCTTTAGCTCAAGTCTTAGAGTAAAGCTCCCCCTAGATGTGATATCCCCCCTAAGAGGGATGAACTAACCTCGGGTTTTGTCGATGATGACTTCATGTAGATGTTGAAGATGTGGATGCTCAATGTTGATGTAGATCACTTGGAGCTATCCATTTGAGTGAATTGCACTTTCAATACCTACATGGGTTAGTCCCACAAGGAACAAACAAGGATATCCATAGACATAGAGTGATGCACACACAAGATGATGTCCATGAAAACTTTTAGGTTACCTTGTCCCTTGTCTTACCAACAAGAGGGTTTGTGACTCCTTGAACTAGTGCAAGATGTGGAAGTTGATTGCACTTGTTCTTGCCAAAATGATAAGAGTGAAGTATGTTGGCGGAGTCACCCTCAAGAACTCTCTAGTTCTTCTTCTTTTGGATCCACACCATCTTGATGGGAATCCTTGGAGTTGTAGTCGTACTTGATGAAGTGGAACTTGAAGTAGTCTTGGGAATCCACTTGACTAAGGTCTTAGGAGCTTCTTCAAATGCATCAATTTCCTCTTGAAGCTTGTCCTTGCCTTTTTGCTTGTAGTCTTGTGGTGGAAGATCATCTTGAGCTTGTGTCCCCTTGAAAGAAGTATCATACTTCTCTTGTTGAGGAACAAACTTTGTCTTGGGGTATTGATCTTCTTCCCACTCAACTCCATTGGCATTGAACTTTCGTTCAAAACCAACACCTTGATTCTTCCGGTGCATTCCTTGCTTGCGCACAATTTCCTCGAATTGCTTACTCCCGGCAAGGCTTTTGTACACTCCTTTCTCTATAATTCCCTTCAATAAGCTATTTTCTTGCTCAAGTGTAACTTGGCTAAGAGAATCATTAGTGGAATCAAGAGAACTACTAGAAGCAACAATATTGGATTTAGCATGATCATTGTTACTGCTAGAGGAAGAATCTTTCTTGTTCTTGTTACTAGACTTGACTTGAGGCATGTAAGTGGATAAGAGTAAACGCTTGGCAATGTGAGAAGAACTTTTCTTGCGGAGATCATCATTGATTGCTTTTAAGAACTCATGCTCTTGCTCAAGATTGAGCTTTTCAAAGCGTAATTTCTCATGAGCTCTTAAAAGTTCTCGATGATCTTCGAAGATAGTTTCATGAGCTAACTTAAGAGTGTTTAGTTCTTTAGTTAGAGCCTCAATCTTCTCCTTATCATTGTCATTCGTTTTATCTTGATTAGCATGATTAATTGACGTTTCATCATAGTATTCATCACTAGAGTTGTCAACAAGCAAATCATCACCTAACAAGTCATCTTCATCACTATTGAAATCAACATACTCGGGGTGTGTTACCTTAGGACCTTTGGCCATGAAGCATCTTCCAATTCCTTCATTTGGTGAGTCAAATATGTCGTAGGAGTTGGTTGACACAAGTGCTAGACCGGCAACACCTTCATCTTGAGTATCTTCGGAGTCGGAGTGATAACTTCTCTCGGAGTGGCTGTCGGAGTCGGAGCCGGATACCCATTCACCAACATGAGCTTGATGTCTTCGTTTTGTGTAGCTCCTTGATGATTTTTCCTTCCTTTCCGAATCCTTGCTTCTCCGTGAGTATCTTCGTTCATAACGATCATCTCTACTCCTTCTCTCTCTTGGTGGTGATTCTTTGCTTCTTCTTTTTGGAGAATCTTCTCTTCTCTTGTAGGGAGCCGTACACTCATTGGAATAGTGTCCGGGTCTTCCACAACTGTAGCAGTTTCGCTCTCGACTAGAAGATCTTTTGTCATTGTAGGACCTTGACTTGAAGCTTCTATCTTTGCTTCTACTCTTGTAGAACTTGTTGAAGTTCTTCACCATTAAGCTCAATTCTTCATTGAAGTTTTGTTTCTCACTTGATGATGTAGGGGCTTCACATGAGGCTTTGTAGGCACCACTTGATTTGTTGTGAAGTTCCTCTTTATCCTTAAGTGACATCTCATGAGCAACAATTCTTCCAATCACCTCCGTTGGCTTGAGATCTTTGTAATTGGGCATCATTTGGATCAATGTGCACACGGTATCATATTTTCCATCCAAGGCTCTTAGAATCTTCTTGATGATGAATCTATCGGTCATCTCTTCACTTCCTAAGCCGGCAATCTCATTTGTGATGAGAGCAAGCCTAGAGTACATTTCAGCGACACCTTCACCATCCTTCATTTTGAACTTGTCAAGTTGACTTTGAAGCACATCCAACTTGGATTCCTTGACGGAGTCGGTACCTTCGTGCATATCAATCAAAGTGTCCCAAATTTCCTTTGCATTCTCAAGACGGCTGATTTTGTTGAATTCTTCGGGGCATAATCCGTTGAAGAGAATATCACAAGCTTGAGCATTGTATTGCAACATCTTCAACTCATCCGCGGTAGCTTCACGGTTTGGTTCTTTCCCATCAAAGAAGTCACCTTGCAAACCAACACACACAATAGCCCAAACGGCGGGGTTATGTCCAAGAATATGCATTTTCATTTTATGCTTCCAACTAGCAAAATTAGTACCATCAAAGTAAGGACCTCTACGGTGATAATTTCCCTCGCTAGACGCCATACTCTCCTAGGTTGTGAAACCAAGGCTATGACCACCAAAAGCTATGGAGATCAAAGCAAATGGAGACCAAAGCTCTGATACCACTTGTAGGATCGAAAGTATGTCTAGAGGGGGGGTGATTAGACTACTTGACCAAATAAAAACTTAACCTTTTCCCAATTTTAGTTCTTGGCAGATTTTAGCTATTGTAGGACAAGTCAAGCAATCATCACACAATTCAAGCAAGCATGCAAAGAGTATATTGGCAGCGGAAAGTAAAGCATGCAACTTGCAAGAATGTAAAGGGAAGGGTTTGGAGAATTCAAACGCAATTGGAGACACGGATGTTTTTCCCGTGGTTCGGATAGGTGGTGCTATCCTACATCCACGTTGATGGAGACTTCAACCCACAAAGGGTAACGGTTGCGAGAGTCCACGGAGGGCTCCACCCACAAAGGGTAACGGTTGCGCGAGTCCACACAGGGCTCCACCCACGAAGGGTCCACGAAGAAGCAACCACCCACAAAGGGTCCACGAAGAAGCAACCTTGTCTATCCCACCATGGCCATCGCCCACACAGGACTTGCCTCACTAGCGGTAGATCTTCACGAAGTAGGCGATCTCCTTGCCCTTACAAACTCCTTGGTTCAACTCCACAATCTTGTCGGAGGCTCCCAAGTGACACCTAGCCAATCTAGGAGACACCACTCTCCAAGAAGTAACAAATGGTGTGTAGGTAATGAACTCCTTGCTCTTGTGCTTCAAATGATAGTCTCCCCAACACTCAACTCTCTCTCATAGGATTTGGATTTCGTGGAAAGAAGATTTGAGTGGAAAGCAACTTGGGGAAGGCTAGAGATCAAGATTCATATGGTAGGAATGGAATATCTTGGTCTCAACACATGAGTAGGTGGTTCTCTCTCAGAACATATGAATTGGAATTGTGTATGTGTTCTGATGGCTCTCTCCATCGAATGAAGAGGAGGTGGAGGGGTATATATAGCCTCCACACAAAATCCAACCGTTACACACAGTTTTCCAATCTCGGTGGGACCGAATCAATAAACTCGGTCGGACCGAAAATGTAAACCTAGTGACCGTTAGAGATTTTCGGTGGGACTGACATGCAACTCGGTGGGACCGATATGGTTAGGGTTTGGGCATAACGTAATCTCGGTGAGACCGATTACACAAACTCGGTGAGACCGAATTTGGTAATTAGCTAACCAGAGAGTTGGTCAGGCAAACTCGGTGGGACCGATTTGCTCTTTCGGTGAGACCGAAAAGTTACAAAAAGGAAACACTGAATTTACATTGCAATCTCGGTGGGACCGATTCGCTCTTTCGGTGAGACCGAAAAGTTACGAAAGGGAAACAGAGAGTTTGCAATCCCATCTCGGTGAGACCGAGATCCCTATCGGTAGAACCGAATTGCTAGGGTTTGGCAGTGGCTTATGACAAGTGAAACTCGGTGGCGCCGGATAGAAAGAATCGGTATGACCGAGTTTGGCTTAGGGTTTAGGTCATATGTGGATATGGGAAAGTAGTTGAGGGTTTTGGAGCATATCACTAAGCACATGAAGCAAGAGGCTCATTAAGCAACACCTCATTCCTCCTTGATAGTATTGGCTTTTCCTAAAGACTCAATGTGATCTTGGATCACTAAAATATAAAATGAAGAGTCTTGAGCTTTTGAGCTTGAGCCAATCCTTTGTCCTTAGCATTTTGAGGGTTCCACTTTCACATACATGGCATGCCAATCATTGAGCTTTCCTGAAATAATCATCTTGGAATAGCATTAGCTCAATGAGCTATATGTTCTTATGAATTGCCAAAACCACTTAGGGATAGTTGCACTTTCAGTGGGGCCGCCCTCGCGTTGATGAGGGGGACGCCTGCGGGGGAAGATGAGATCCGGCGGCGTGAGGAAGCGCTGGCCCTGGAGGCCGTGGAGCGCAGCCTCAAGCTCGAGCGGCTGGAGACGAGGGAGCGTCAAGTCGCTCAAGCTGAAGATGCCGTCGGGGCCCGCGAGGCCGGAGTCGAAGAAGAGATCAATTGTCGGGTAGCCGTGGTTCGCGCCGATCTGGAGGGCATGTACGGCTTGAGGCTGGAGCTCGCCGGACAGGAGGGCGCGGGCAGGGCCGCCGCCCTCAGGCCCAGGTTGGACGAGGCCGAGAGGCGTGCCGAGGCCACAACCGCCGCCCTGGTTACGACGCAGGCGGACCTGGCCTCCGCCCGCGCCGAGCTGCTTTCCCTCCGGAGGCGAATTGATGATGCCGAGGCCGTCGCTCGGCAAAATAGAGAAGAAGTGATCCAACGCCGAACGTTGGAGCGCGTGCATGGCCCTATGCTCCAAGACCTTCGGAACAAGGCCAACACTGCCCTGGGCTATATCTGCAACGAGAACGCCCCGACCCCTCACTTGAGTGACTACGCCAGCCACCTGACCTTCTTCACCGAGGTGGTGACGCGCCTGGAGGCTCAATCTGCCAGAGCTCGATAGGTTGTGGAGGAGAGGGGTCGTGGCCTGCTTCAGCGCGCCTTCTCCCATGTCTTCAACCACCTCCTGAATGCTGATCCCAACTTTGACTTTGATGTCTCCATTTCTCCTGTGCCCATCGCCATTCGGGGCGACTTGGCGCGTACGGTAGAGGATCATGTCGACGTATTAGTCAGGGCCTTCACCTCGAAGGACGATGGGGTGGTGGTCGTCGCAGACGAAGGTGACGTGGTCAACGATGGCGATGGGGGCGTTGCTGACGGCGGCGACGATTCCGACGAAGATGATGAAGATGCGAGCGACGCGTCCCTAGATGACGCAGCGAGCAATATCTCTGGCTGATCCCATATTCTCCTGTTGTTTTATTCTGCACGCAAAACTCGGGTGTGTCCCTAGGAAAACTTGTGAGAGCATTTTGAGAGAGGGAGCCCCTCATGTAAATGAATCACAGTTTTTTACTTTCCTATGCGATGTGGGTATGTGTCCTCGTGAGCTTGTGAGCTGTGGGTGAGTTTCCAGACGTGGATTACCTTAGTCAGCGCCTGTTCAGGGCTAGGTCATGAGGCGACGAGTTGCGGAGAACCTTGCGGGGCTTACCGCCCTGTTTGAAGGGGGGGCCCGGGAAGGGTGAGCACCAGGCGTAGTGCTAGTGCGTGCTCTGCGCGGTTCGGCTCGCGAGGAGCTTTGCGAGGGAGAGGCGACGGACGTGAGTCCCAAACCAAACAAGATCCAGAAGGCGAGAAACGACTCAAACGAGAAAAGGCACCACCCGCGCGCAATGATAAAAATTCAGCTTCAACTTAAGTCCAGAATCAGAAAGCAAAGCCACAGAAAGAGAGATCCAAAGCAAAAGGCCGTGTCCGGCACCTAGTCTAGTCTTCGGGTCTTCAAGTCTTCTCACCAGCGCGGAGCTAAGTGTTGTCCACTAGGTGTGGGAGGGAGCCCCAGGGCCTGAGGCCGGCGCTCCTTATTACGTGAGAGTGTCATGGGCGGTGAGCTTCACAGGCACCGGGCCTTCTTCACAGGTACTGGCCTTGCTTCATATCGCCAGACGAGGGCCCCGCCTTGCGCCACTCTTGACCTCCTTTGAGCCGGCCGGAGACCAGGACAACGCAAAGGAGGGAAAGAGGACGCCAGCGGTTCCCTCAGTGACCACGGGTCCTCTACTGGAGGAAGGTTCGTTGAAGACACCCCGGCAGAGGGCCTACCTCCGGGTGTCCCCTGGTTTCGTGTGCCTTGGGGAGGGGCCTTGCTCCTGGCTCCCTCTCGGCGGCCCCCAGCGTGTCTCCCTTCTTGAGACAGGTACTGCCGTGTCGGGGTCGTCGATCGATGCTGCAACCTGATTCATCGGTAGCTCATGGTTAGGATAAGCCTGTTCTTGAGAGGTTAGCGGTACCCTGTAGTTGCCGTCGCCGGCGCGATCGCTGTGGTTCTCCGCTGGCTCTTGGAAGGCTTCGACTCCTAGTGCCCCTTCTCCCCAGTCTTCTCCAACGAATGAGCCGATGTCATCCTCTGGTGCGTACCCTTGGTCCATCATGCGGGGCACGTAGGTTTTCGGGGCCGTCACACCGTACACCTCGCCGTGGTGCCCCACGCTCCATGTTGCTCCGCCCATGATGGCGTCCTGAGGATGATAATACGGTATCCGGCTGGGGCCATGGGGGGTGACGCTTGCGCTCGTGCTTCTCGAGGGCGGCATGGGGGGATTGGATCCCCCTACGCTGCCAGCCATGCTGATGTTGGTGAAGCCCCCGGGCGTAGTTGACTGCACGCAGATGTGGTGAGGCTCGCCACGCGACCTTGCATTGGCCTGGGGGGAAGTCGATAGCTGAAGGGTGGCGCTCCTGATGCCGCTGCGTCCAGGAGCTCAGCAACATGCTCAAGCAGCGTGTCCCGGCCGCTCTCCATCAGTCTACATCGCAACCGCTCCCTTGCCACTGTGAGTGTCGCCCGCATGTTCGCTTGCTCCCGCTGTGAGTGCGGCGCAGTTGCAGCAACGTGACTCACTGCTCTCGCCGTGGATCATGCTTGCCGCGGGGTGAGGGTGGATGATGCATGGCCGCGCTGTCCACGTCCGGTGGAGCTTGGTGACACCCGCGCCGCCTGGGGTGCGGGGTCAAGATCTTCATGGGTAGGCAGCGCCGTCCGGGCCGGCCAGGCTGCCCAGCGGTCGGACCCGGCTCTTGGGTCGCCAGACATCATATACGGTGAACGTCGGAGAGCTGATTGGCGGAGAAAAGGCTCCGGTGCACCCCTACCTGGCGCGCCAAATGTCGGGGTTGGGGTCCCGGCAAACCCTTAAGATTCGAACACTGGGGTGCGCGCGAAGTCTTTCCCTTCTGCCGATCAACGCCCTAGCTCACTAGATCTCGCGGACGAACTCGACGAACTCACAACACAAATGGACACAGGGTTTATACTGGTTCGGGCCACCGTTGTGGTGTAATACCCTACTCCAGTGTGGTGGTGGTGGATTGCCTCTTGGGCTGATGATGAACAATACAAGGGAAGAACATCCTCCTGAGGTTGAGGTGTTCTTGTGAGTAGGCTCTTGATCGGGTTGGATCAAGCTAAGATGAGATGATCCCTACTATGGTGGCTAGCTCTACTTATATAGGCCCTGGTCCTCTTCCCAAATATCGAGCGGGAAGGGAGCCAACAATGGCGGGCTAATTTGAAGGGGGACAGCTAGTACAAGCTATCCTGACAAAAGTAGTCTTCAGCTGCACAAAGTTCTGGTGGTGACGCTGTTCTGGGCTCCACGGTGACCTCCGTCTTGCAGTCCATGGTCTTGGTTTTGTTGCACTGAAATGGCAACCTTTTCCTGAGGCCTCGGTACTCTGTGGCTGCGCTTGCCCCCTTTGCACCAAAGAGGAAATAAGGACGCTGTGCGCGCTGGCGCCCGCCTTGTGTCGATCGTCACGGCTCACCTCACGAGAACCTGGTAAGGTTTGCCTCGCCTTGATATCTCTGCTCCTCATGAGCCTGCCTAGCTAGGCCACTCTAGAGGAGGTCTTGCGTCATCCGCCTCGCGAGGTTTGGCCCCTCGCAGGAGTCTTGCATGCTTTGTTGGTGAAGATGGGCCGTACGGCCTGCCGGCTCAGCCACGCCGCAGGCCGCAGGCAGGCAAGTCTGGGGACCCCCGTTCCCAGGACGCCGACAACATTGAGCACCATGTTTAAGTAGAGATTACAGAAGGTAAAAGAGGGGTTACACCGCTGCATAGAGGGGGGAAGAGTTGGTGATGACGGCGGTGAAGTTGTTGGTGCAGATCGTTGTCGCGATGATGGCCCCGGCGCCGTTCCGGCGCCACCGGGAGAGAGGTGGAGAGAGCCCCCTTCTTCTTCTTCTTCCTTGACCTTCTCCCTAGATGGGAGACGGGTTTCCCCTCTGGTCCTTGGTCTCCATGGCATGGAGGGGCGAGAGCCCCTCCAAGATTGGATCTGTCTCTCTGTCTCTGTCTGTTTCTGCGTTCCAGATTTTGCCCTTTCACCGTTTCTTATATTCCCGGAGATCCGCAACTCCGATTGGGCTGAAATTTGGACACGATTTTTATCCGGATATTTGCTTTCTTGCGGCGAAAGAAGGGAATCAACCGCCTTATGGGGTGTCCACGAGGGTCAGGGGAGCCCCCCTGCCTCGTGGCCTCCTCGGGCATTGTCTCGCGTTGATTCCACTTCCCAAAATTCACATATATTCCAAAAAAATCTCTGTCAGTTTTTATCCCGTTTGGACTCCGTTTGATATGGATTTTTTGCGAAACAAAAAACATGCAACAAACAAGAACTGGCACTGGGCACTGGATCTATATGTTAGTCCCAAAAAATAGTATAAAAAGTTGTCAAAAGTATATGAAAGTTGTAGAATATTGGCATGGAACAATCAAAAACTATAGATACGACGAAGACGTATCAGCATCCCCAAGCTTAATTCATGCTCGTCCTCGAGTAGGTAAATGATAAAAAAGATAATTTTTGATGTGTAATGCTACCTAGCATAATCTTGATCATGTAATCTAATCATGGCATGAATATTAAGACATGAGTGATTCAAAGCAATAGTCTATCATTTGACATTAAGACAATGATACTTCAAGCATACTAACAAAGCAATCATGTCTTTTCAAAATAACATGGCCAAAGAAAGCTCATCCCTACAAAATCATATGGTCTGGCTATGCTCCATCTTCACCACACAAAATATTCAAATCATGCACAACCCCGATGACAAGCCCGGCAATTGTTTCAAACTTTTGATGTTGTCAAACCTTTCCAACTTTCACGCAATACATGAGCGTGAGCCATGGACATAGCACTATGGGTTTAATAGAATATGATGGTGGAGGTTGTGTGGAGAAGACAAAAAGGATAAAGACTCACATCGACGCGGCTAATCAATGGGCTATGGAGATGCCCATCAATTGATGTCAATGCGAGGAGTAGGGATTGCCATGCAACGGATGCACTAAGATCTATAAGTGTATGAAAGCTCAATCTGGAAACTAAGTGCGTGTGCATCCAACCTGCTTGCTCATGAAGACCTCGGGCATTTGAGGAAGACCATCATCGAAATATACAAGCCAAGTTCTAAAATGAAATTTCCCACTAGTATATGAAAGTGGTAACTCAAGAGACTCTCTATATGAAGAACATGGTGCTACTCTGAAGCACAAGTGTGGTAAAAGGAAAGTAACATTGTCCCTTCTCTCTTTTCTCTCATTTTTTCTCTTTTTTTGTTTTTTGTAGGCTTCTTTGGCCTCTCTCTCTCTCTCTTTTGGGCTTCTTTGTCCACTTTTATTTTGATAACCTCACATGGGACAATGTTCTAATAATGATGATAATCACACTTTTATTTACTTACAACTCAATATTACAACTCGATACTAGAACAAAATATGACTCTATATGAATGCCTCCAGCGGTGTACCGGGATGTGCAATGATCTAGCGTAGCAATGACATCAAAAAACGGACAAGCCATGAAAACATCATGCTAGCTGTCGTACGATCATGCAGAGCAATATGACAATAAATGCTAAAGTCATGTATATGATGATGATGGAAGTTGCATGGCAATATATCTCGGAATGGCTATGGAAATGGCATAATAGGTAGGTATGGTGGCTGTTTTGAGGAAGATATAAGGAGGCTTATGTGTGATAGAGCGTATCATATCACGGGGTTTGGATGCATCGGCGAAGTTTGCACCAACTCTCGAGGTGAGAAAGGGCAATGCACGGTACCAAATATGCTAGCAATGATGGAAGGGTGAGAGTGCGTATAATCCATGGACTCAACATTAGTCATAAAGAACTCACATACTTATTGCAAAAATCTATTAGTCATTGAAACAAAGTACTACGCGCATGCTCCTAGGGGGGTAGATTGGTAGGAAAAGACCATCGCTCGTCCCCGACCGCCACTCATAAGGAAGACAATTAATAAATACCTCATGCTCCGACTTCATCACATAACGGTTCACCATACGTGCATGCTACGGGAATCACAAACTTCAACACAAGTATTTATACAATCCACAACTACCCACTAGCATGACTCTAATATCACCATCTTTATATCGCAAAACTATTGCAAGGAATCAAACATATCATATTCACTGATCTACAAGTTTTATGTAGGATTTACTGACTAACCATGTGAATGACCAGTTCCAGTCATCTCTCTAAATAGATATAAGTGAAGCAAGAGAGTTTAATTCTTTCTACAAAATATATGCCCACACTCTAACAAATATAAGTGAAGCAAAAGAGCGTTCTACAAATGTCGGTTTTCTATGTGAAGAGAAACAGGCAATCCAAACTTCAAAAGACATAAGTGAAGCACATGAAGCATTCTATAAAGCCATACTCAAAAGATATAAGTGAAGTGCAATGAGAATTCTATAAATCAACCAAGGGCTATCTCATACCAGCATGGTGGATCAAATAAAAGTGGAAACTAAATGCTAAATACGCTCCAAGATTTACGCATATCATGTGACGAATAAAAATATAGCTCCAAGTAAAATTATCGATGATTGTTAGAAGAAAGAGGGGATGCCTTCCGGGGCATCCCCAAGCTTGGTTGCTTGGGAGTCCTTGAATATTTCCTTGGGGTGCCTCAGGCATCCCCAAGCTTAGGCTCTTTCCACTCCTTATTCCTTCATCCATCGTGATCTCTCCCAAAACTTGAAAACTTCAATCACACAAAACTTAACAGAAAATTCGGTAAGATCCGTTAGTATAAAGCAAATCACTACTATAAGTACTGTTCCAAACCAATTCATATTTTGTTTTTTCATTGTATCTACTGTAATATAACTTTTCCATAGCTTAATCCACTGATAGAAATTGATAGTTTCATCAAAACAAGCAAACTATGCATCAAAAACATAATCTGTCTTAAACAGCACAGTCTATAGTAATTTGAACATTCACCATACTTATGTTACTCCAAAAATTCTGAAAAATTTAGGAAAAATAAAAAATTTGTATAGAAAGACAATGCAAAACGTTTCAGAACTGTTTGACGTTTAAGTAAAAAATGTAAAATCATGCACTACAGCCAAAGTTTATGTTCTGCACCGCACAAACCAACAAGCAATGTAAACTTCCTAAAGGAAAATCTTGGCACATTATTTTTATAATACAATGGAATTATACAAGGGGATAATTGTGTTTTTTGAAAAGTTTCTGTAATCAAGATTCACAAAGTTTCTGTGAGCATGAACAAAGTTCAAGGAGCTCCCCCACTTCAACAATGCTTGTCTCTCTCACTTTCACTTTCCTTTTTGAAAAGTTTTGGGGCCCCTCTTTATTTTTTTGTTTTTAAACTATATAAAAGCACTCAATAGAAATAAACGACTCTCTAAAACTTCCGGGTTGTCTCCCTGGCAGCGCTTTCTTTAAATCCATTAAGCTAGGCATAAGGTGCTCAAGTAATGAATCCACCCGGATCCCAAGGTATATCAAAGCCAATTTTAATTAACAATGATTTGTGATTTAGTAGTGAGCACAAAGCAATATATATCATGTATTGACGAAGTCTAACTCTCTTCCTATGCATCGGCATGTCATAAAAAGAACAATTCATGCACACATAGTAAAGGCCAGTGCATAGTATAAACAGTTTCTTGCAATTTTATCATATTGGAAACATGGAGAGGGGGAGATGTAGTTCCTCTCTCATAATAATTGCAAGTAGGAGCAGCAAGCACATGCATATTATATCTATCAAAATCATCATGTGTAGTAGTGAAACGCAACCCATCAATATAATCCTTAATAAGGGCAAACTTCTCCGATATAGTGTAGTCGGGAGAATTCAAATAGATAATAGGACTATCATGCGTGGGTGCAATAGCAACAATTTCATGTTTAACATAAGGAACTATAGCAAGTTCATCTCCATAAGCATAATTCATATTGGCATCTTGGCCACAAGCATAGCAAACATCATCAAAAAGGGATATTTGAAAAGAATCAACGGGATCATAGCAATCATCCTTCGGTAAGCACGAAGGGAAATTAAACAATGTATGAGTTGAAGAGTTATTCTCATTAGAAGGTGGGCACGGTAGCCAATATTCTCTTCCTCCTTTTATTCTTCGCTCTCCTCACCTCTTTTTCATCCAATGAGCTCACAGTTTCATCAATTTCTTCTTCCATAGACTCCTGCAAAATATTAGTCTCTTCTCAGACAGCGGAGACTTTCTCAATAAATTCATCAATATCATAATTGTATTTATAACTCTCATAGCAATTTAAGGATAGCTAAATTTTCAGGTCTATAAACTGAATCATCAAAATCTTCAAACTCTTTAAACAAAGATTCAATTTCATAAGCACCCATAAAAGCAATGAATTCTTCTATTTGTTCCACATCATAATAATCATATATAACATTAGCATAAGAAGCCAAGGTTTCATCATCATTAAATTCACATGAAAAGGGAGGTGTGGAGCCTTCATCCTAGAGCAACAAGTATAATCATATCTCAAGCATAGTTGCCGAGCATACCAATGCAACATATAAATTTGATCCCATAATAGTTTCCCTTTTTGAGTCAAGCGATAATCCTTAAAGTATTCACGTTGATCCAACGTTACTCCCATTATAAAGTTGAATGGGGTTTTCTCAGGATTATCAAAGTAGTACATAATATCTTTCACATAATAAGCATCGAGGGTTTTAGGAGGTTCCCCATCTCCATGAGTAGCAAGTAAACCTAATTTTTTTTGGTATTTCATGTTCCATATCCATAACTAAAGATAGAGAACAACTTAGAACAGCAAATAAAAACTACTTAGTGATAAAGCAAACAAGCACACACGAGAATATTCCCTCAAGTTCTATCGACCACCGATACAACTCTTTGCACGCTTAACGTTCGTTTTACCTAGAACAAGTATGAAACTAGAAGTACTTTGTAGGTGTTGTTGGATAGGATTGCAAGATAATAAAGATCACGCAAATAAAAAGTAGGGGCTATTTAGATGAAGACACAACTAAGTTAGTTTTAGTAGAGAGCTTGTTATCACACAAGAAAGTTATTTGTCCCTAGGCAATCGATACCTAGACCAGTAATCATTATTGCAATTTTATTTGAGGGAGAGGCATAAGCTAACATACTTTCTCTTCTTGGATCATATGCACTTATGATTGGAACTCTAGCAAGCATCCACAACTACTAAAGATCATTAAGGTAAAACCCAACCATAGCATTATAAGGCATCAAGTCCTCTTTATTCCCATACGCAAACAACCTACTTACTCGGGTCTGTGTTTCTATCACTCACGCCACCCACCATAAGCAAATCATGAACATATTGCAAACCCTACAGCAGGGATCCCTCACGCTTGCGTGACACAGAGAGCACCATAGGACAACACCAATAATAAAACATGCTACTCAAATCAATCATGATCATCAATTAACCCATAGGACAAAACGGATCTACTCAAACATCATAGGATAGCCATACATCATTGGGAAATAATATATAGCGTTAAGCACCATGTTTAAGTAGAGATTACAGCAGGTAAGAGAGGGGTTACACTGCTGCATAGAGGGGGGAAGAGTTGGTGATGACGGCGGTGAAGTTGTTGGTGTAGATCATTGTCGCGATGATGGCCCCGGCGGCGTTCCAGCGCCATCGGGAGAGAGGAGAGAGAGCCCCCCTTCTTATTCTTCTTCCTTGACCTTCTCCCTAGATGGGAGAAGGGTTTCCCCTCTGGTCCTTGGTCTCCATGGCATGGGAGGGCGAGAGCCCCTCCGAGATTGGATCTGTCTCTCTGTCTCTCTCTGTTTCTACGTTCCAGATTCTGCCCTTTCACCGTTTCTTATATTCCCGGAGATCCAACTCCGATTGGGCTGAAATTTGGACACGATTTTATTTGGATATTAGCTTTCTTGCGGCAAAAGAAGGGCATCAACCGCCATACGGGGTGTCCACGAGGGTCAGGGGCGCGCCCCCAGCCTCGTGTTCCCCTCGGGCATCATCTCACATTAATTCCACTTCACAAAATTCACATATATTCCAAAAAAATCTCCGTCAGTTTTTATCCCGTTTGGACTCCGTTTGATATGAATTTTCCGCGAAACAAAAAACATGCAACAAACATGAACTGGCACTGGGCACTAGATCAACATGTTAGTCCCATAAAATAGTATAAAAAGTTGCCAAAAGTATATGAAAGTTGTAGAATATTGGCATGGAAGAATAAAAAATTATAGATATGATGAAGACGTATCAACGGTGCTTTAGAGATGGAGATCAAAGGCACAAGATGATGATGGCCATATCATGTCACATATTTTGATTGCATGTGATGTTTATCTTTTATGCATCTTATTTTGCTTAGTATGGCGGTAGCATTATAAGATGATCCCTCACTAAATTTCAATGTATAAGTGTTCTCCCTGAGTATGCACCATTGCTACAGTTCGTTGTGCCGAGACACCACGTGATGATCAGGTGTGATAATTAAGCTCTACATTCACATACAACGTGTGTAAGACAGTTTTGCACGTGCAGAATACTCAGGTTAAACTTGACGAGCCTAGCATGTACAGACATGGCCTCGGAACACTGAGACCGAAAGGTCGAACGTGAATCATATAGTAGATATGATCAACATAGAGATGTTCACCATTGAAAACTACTCCGTCTCACGTCATGATCGGACATGGTTTAGTTGATATGGATCATGTGATCATTTAGATGACTAGAGGGATGTCTATCTAAGTAAGAGTTCTTAAGTAATATGATTAATTGAACTTTAATTTATCATGAACTTAGTCCTGGTAGTTTTTGCATATCTATGTTGTTGTAGATCAATGGCCCGTGCTACCGTTCCCTTGAATTTTAATGTGTTCCTAGAGAAAGCTAAGTTGAAAGATGATGGTAGCAACTACACGGACTGGATCCGTAACTTGAGGATTATCCTCATTGCTGCATAGAAGAATTACGTCCTGGAAGAAGCGCTAGGTGCAAGGCCTGCTGCAGGAGCAACTCTGGACATTATGAATGTCTGGCAAGCTAAATCTGATGACTACTCGATAGTTCAGTGTGCCATGCTTTATGGCTTAGAATCGGGACTTCAAATACGTTTTGAACGTCATGGAGCATATGAGATGTTCCAAGAGTTGAAGTTAATATTTCAAGCAAATTCCCGAGTTGAGAGATATAAAGTCTCCAACAAGTTCTATAGCTGCAAGATGGAGGAGAATAGTTCTGTCAGTGAACACATACTCAGAATGTCTGGGTACCATAACCACTTGACTCAGCTGGGTGTTAATCTTCCGGATGATAGTGTCATTGACATAGTTCTTCAATCACTGCCACCAAGCTATAAAGGCTTCGTGATGAACTATAATATGCAAGGGATGGAAAAGACAATTTCCGAGCTCTTCTCAATGCTTAAGGCTGCGGAGGTAGAAATCAAGAAGGAGCATCAAGTGTTGATGGTTAACAAGACCACTAGTTTCAAAAAAGGGCAAAGGAAAGAAGGGGAACTTCAAGAAGAATAGCAAGCAAGTTGCTGCTCCCGGGAAGAAGCCCAAGTCTGGACCTAAGCCTGAAACTGAGTGCTTCTACTGCAAAGGGACTGATCACTGGAAGCGGAACTGCCCCAAGTATTTGGCGGATAAGAAGGATGGCAAAGTGAAAGGTATATTTGATATACATGTTATTGATTTGTACCTTACTAATGCTCGTAGTAGCGCCTGGGTATTTGATACTGGTTCTTTTGCTCATATTTGCAAATCGAAACAGGGGCTATGGGTTAAATGAAGATTGGCTAAGGACGAGGTGATGATGCGCGTCGGAAATGGTTCCAAGGTCGATGTGATCGTCGTCGGCACACTACCTCTACATCTACCTTCGAGATTAGTTTTAGACCTGAATAATTGTTATTTAGTGCCAGCGTTGAGTGATGTCTACTACACAACCTTCTTCTTGTAGACGTTGTTGGGCCTCCAAGTGCAGAGGTTTGTAGGACAGTAGCAAATTTCCCTCAAGTGGATGACCTAAGGTTTACCAATCCGTAGGAGGAGTAGGATGAAGATGATCTCTCTCAAGCAACCCTACAACCAAATAACAAAGAGTCTCTTGTGTCCCCAACACACCCAATACAATGGTAAATTGTATAGGTGCACTAGTTCGGCAAAGAGATGGTGATACAAGTGCAATATGGATAGTAGATAATAGTATTTGTAATCTGAAATTATAAAAACAGCAAGTTAACTAATGATAAAAGTGAGCGTAAACGGTATTGCAATGCTAGGAAACAAGGCCTAGGGTTCATACTTTCACTAGTGCAAGTCCTCTCAACAATACTAACATAATTGTATCACATAACTATCCCTCAACATGCAACAAAGAGTCACTCCAAAGTCATTAATAGCGGAGAACGAACGAAGAGATTATGGTAGGGTATGAAACCACCTCAAAGTTATTCTTTCCAATCAATCCGTTGGGCTATTCCTATAGGTGTCACAAACAGCCCTAGAGTTCGTACTAGAATAACACCTTAAGACACAAATCAACCAAAACCCTAATGTCACCTAGATACTCCAATGTCACCTCAAGTATCCGTGGGTATGATTATACGATATGCATCACACAATCTCAGATTCATCTATTCAACCAACACATAGAACCTCAAAGAGTGCTCCAAAGTTCCTACCGGAGAATCATGACGAAAACATGTGCCAACCCCTATGCCTTCGATAATATAGTATGGAGCAATCAAAAATTATAGATACGTTGGAGACGTATCAGCATCCCCAAGCTTAATTCCTGCTCGTCCTCGAGTAGGTAAATGATAAAAACAGAATTTTTCATGCGGAGTGCTACTTAGCATAATTTCAATGTGATACTTCTTAATTGTGGTATGAATATTCAGATTCGAAAGATTCAAGACAAAAGTTCATATTGACATAAAATGATAATACTTCAAGCATACTAACTAAGCAATTATGTCTTCTCAAAATAAAATGGCCAAAGAAAGTTCATCCCTACAAAATCATATAGTTTAGTCATGTTTCATTTTCATCACACAAGAATGCTCTCATCATGCACAACCCCGATGACAAGCCAAGCAATTGTTTCATACTTTAGTAATCTCAAACCTATAAACTTTCACGCAATACATGAGCGCGAGCCATGGTCATAGCACTATGGGTGGAATAGAATATAATGAGGTGGGTTATGTGGAGAAGACAAAAGGAGAAAGTCTCACATCAAAGAGGCTAATCAATGGGCTATGGAGATGCCCACCGATTGATGTTAATGCAAGGAGTAGGGATTGCCATGCAACGGATGCACTAGAGCTATAAATGTATGAAAGCTCAACAAAAGAAACTAGTGGGTGTGCATCCAACTTGCTTGCTCATGAAGACCTAGGGCACTTGAGGAGGCCCATTGTTGGAATATACAAGCCAAGTTCTATAATGAAAAATTCCCACTAGTATATGAAGGTGATAACATGAGAGACTCTCTACTATGAAGATCATGGTGCTACTTTGAAGCACAAGTGTGGTAAAAGGATAGTAACATTGTCCCTTCTCTCTTTTTCTCTCATTTTTGGGCCTTTTCTTTTTTATGGCCTTTCTTTTGGGGGGGGGCTTCTCTTTTTATGGCCTTTTTTATTGATTCCTCACTTGGGATAATGCTCTAATAATGATGATCATCACACTTCTATTTATTTACAACTCAATGATTACAACTCGATACTAGAACAAAGATGACTCTATATGAATGCCTCCGGCGGTGTACCGGGATATGCAATGAACCAAGAGTGACATGTATGAAAGAATTATGAACGGTGGCTTTGCCACAAATACTATGTCAACTACATGATCATGCTAAGCAATATGACAATGATGAATGTGTCATGATGAACGGAATGATGGAAAGTTGCATGGCAATATATCTCAGAATGGCTATGGAAATGCCATAATAGGTAGGTATGGTGGCTGTTTTGAGGAAGATATAAGGATGTTTATGTGTGAAAGAGCGTATCATATCACGGGGTTTGGATGCACCAGCGAAGTTTGCGCCAACTCTCAATGTGAGAAAGGGCAATGCACGGTACCGAAGAGGCTAGCAAGGATGGAAGGGTGAGAGTATGTATAATCCATGGACTCAACATTAGTCATAAATAACTCACATACTTATTGCAAAAATCAACAAGTCATCAAAAACCTCGGCACTACGCGCATGCTCCTAGGGGGATAGATTGGTAGGAAAAGACCATCGCTCGTCCCCGACCGCCACTCATAAGAAGGACAATCAAATAACACCTCATGTTTCAAATCTTTTACACAACGTTTACCATACGTGCATGAGAACAAAGTATGGACTTTGTTTGACTTGCCCGATGATCGGCAAGCCATAGAGAATAAATGGATCTTCAAGAATAAGACTGATGCTGATAGTAATGTTACTGTCTACAAAGCTCAACTTATTGCGAAAGGTTTTTGACAAGTTCAAGGAGTTGACTACGATGAGACCTTCTCACCCGTAGCGATGCTTAAGTCTGTCCGAAACATGTTAGCTATTGTCGCATTTATGATTATGAAATTTGGCAAATGGATGTCAAAATTGCATTCCTTAATGGATTTCTTAAAGAAGAGTTGTATATGATGCAACCAGAAGGTTTTGTCGATCCTAAAGGTGCTAACAAAGTGTGCAAGCTCCAACTATCCATTTATGGACTGGTGCAAGCCTCTCGGAATTGGAATATACGCTTTGATAGTGTGATCAAAGTATATGATTTTATACATACTTTTGGAGAAGCCTGTATTTACAAGAAAGTGAGTGGGGGCTCTGTGGCATTTCTAATATTATATGTGGATGACATATTGTTGATTGAAAATAACACATAATTTCTGGATAGCATAAAAAGATACTTGAATAAGAATTTTTCAATGAAAGACCTCGGTGAAGCTGCTTATATATTGGGCATCAAGATCTATAGAGATAGATCAAGATGCTTAGTTGGACTTTCACAAAGAACATACCTTGATAAAGTTTTGAAGAAGTACAAAATGGATCAGTCAAAGAAAGGGTTCTTGCCTGTGTTACAAGGTGTGAAATTGAGTCAGACTCAATGCCCGACCACTGCAGAAGATAGAGAGAAAATGAAAGTCATTCCCTATGCTTATGCCATAGGTTCTATCATGTATGCAATGTTGTGTACCAGACCTGATGTGTGCCTTGCTGTTAGTTTAGCACGGAGGTACCAAAGTAATCCAGAAATGGATCACTTGAGAGCGGTCAAGAACATCCTGAAATACCTGAAAAGGACTAAGGATATGTTTCTCATTTATGGAGGTGATAAAGAGCTTGTCGTAAATGGTTACATCAGTGCTAGCTTTGACACTGATCCGAATGACTCTAAGTCGCAAACCGGATACGTATTTATATTGAATGGTGGAGCTGCCAGTTGGGGCAGTTCCAAGCAGAGCGTTGTGGCGGGATCTACGTGTGAAGTGGAGTACATAGCTACTTCGGAAGCAGCAAATGAAGGAGTCTAGATGAAGGAGTTCATATCCGATCTAGGTGTAATACCTAGTGCATCGGGTTCGATGAAAATCTTTTGTGACAATACTGGAGCAATTGCCTTAGCAAAGGAATCTAGGTTTCACAAGAGAACCAAACACATCAAGAGATGCTTCAACTCCATCCACGATCAAGTCAAGGAGGGAGATATAGAGATTTGCAAAATACATACGGATCTGAATGTTGCAGACCCATTGACTAAGCCTCTTCCACGAGCAAAGCATGATCAACATCATGACTCCATGGGTGTTAGAATCATTACAATGTAATCTAGATTATTGACTCTAGTGCAAGTGGGAGACTGAATGAAATATACCCTAGAGGCAATAATAAAGTTGTTATTTATATTTCCTTATATCATGATAAATTTTTATTATTCATGCTAGAATTGTATTAACCGGAAACTTGATACTTGTGTGAATACATAGACAAAACAAAGTGTCCCTAGTATGCCTCTACTAGACTAGCTCATTAATCAAAGATGGTTAAGTTTCCTGACCATAGACATGTGTTGTCATTTGTTGAACGGAATCACATCATTAGGAGAATGATGTGATGGACAAGACGCATCCATTAGCTTAGCATAATGATCGTTAAAGTTTTATTGCTATTGCTTTCTTCATGACTTATACATATTCCTCTGACTATGATATTACACAACTCCCGAATACCGGAGGAACACCTTGTGTGCTATCAAACGTCACAACGTAATTGGGTGATTATAAAGATGCTCTACAGGTGTCTCCAAAGGTGTTTGTTGGGTTGGCATAGATCAATATTAGGATTTGTCACTCCGTGTATCGAAGAAGTATCTCTGGGCCCTCTTGGTAATGCACATCACTATAAGCCTTGCAAGCAATGCGACTGATGAGTTAGTTACGGGATGATGCATTACAGAATGAGTAAAGAGACTTGTCGGTAATGAGATTGAACTAGGTATGAGGATAACGACAATCAAATCTCAGGCAAGTAACATACCGATGACAAAGGGAATGACATATGTTGTTATTGCGGTTTCACCGATAAAGATCTTCGTAGAATATGTAGGAACCAATATGAGCATACAGGTTCCGCTATTGGTTATTGATTGGAGATGTGTCTCGGTCATGTCTACATAGTTCTCGAACCCATAGGGTCCACAGGCTTAATGTTCGATGACAATTTGTATTATGAGTTATGTGTTTTGGTGACCGGAGATTATTCAGAGTCCCGGATGAGATCACGGACATGACGAGGAGTCTCGAAATAGTCGATAGGTAAAGATTGATATATTAGACGATGGTATTCGAACACCGGAATGGTTTCAGAGTGGTTTGGGTATTTTTCGGAGTACCGAGGGGTTACCGGGACCCCCAGGGGAAAGTATTGGGCCTACATGTGCCATATGGGAGAGGGGAGGCATCCCACAAGGGGTGTCCACGCCCCCTCCCATAGGGAGTCTGAATTGGACTATGGGAGGGAGCGCGCCCCCCTTTCCTTCTCCTCTTCCCTCTCCCTTCCCCCTTTCCCCCTCCATGAGAAGGAAAAGAGGGGGGGGGTCGAATCCTACTAGGACTTGGAGTCCTAGTAGGACTCCCCTCTCCTTGGCGTGCCCCTAGTGGCCGGCCTCCTCCCCTCCTCCTTTATATACGTGGGCAGGGCACCCCTTGGAGACACACCAATTGTTCCAAGTCGTGTGCGGCATCTCCCTCCACGGTTTACTCCTCTGGTCATATTCACGTAGTGCTTAGGCGAAGCCCTGCGCGAATCACATCACCATCACCATCACCACACCGTCGTGCTGACGAAACTCTCCCTCGACCCTCTGCTGAATCAAGTGTTTGAGGGACGTCATCGAGCTGAACGTGTGCTGAACTCAGAGGTGCCGTATGTTCGGTACTAGATCGGTTGGATCATGAACATGTTCGACTACATCAACCACGTTAACCTAACGCTTCCGCTTTCGGTCTACGAGGGTACATGGACACACTCTCCCCCTCTCATTGCTATGCATCTCCTAGATAGATCTTGCGTGATCGTAGGATTTTTTTTGAAATTGCATGCTACGTTCCCTAACAAGAGGGCCTATTAGGGGGCCGTGGAGGCCCATCTAAAAGCCTAGGGACAGGAGGGAGCCACAAGGAGTAGGCCAGCACCCTAAGGACCATCTTGGCTCCCAAGTCATCATGGCGGCGTCCAAGATGAGACATATCCTCTGTAAAACCCTAGCCCTCGCCATGTATAGAAGGCGAGGGCTATGGTGCTCTCGGATCTATCTACTCCCATATACTAGACTCTCGGTAGTAATTTGTACACCCCAGAGGAATGCCTCATGGATATATCCATTAGGAATAACAACACGAAGACAGATGTAGGGTATTACTCATCACCATTGGGCCGGGCCTAGGTAAACTGTGTGTGCGGGCTCCGCTCTTGTACTTCCAACCACGTTCACCACCCTACTAAGGGTACTAACGACTTTCCACTCCATCAGAGGTGGAGCCTATTTGATATTGAGGCTCTAGACCCAAAGTAGTCCTCGGATAAAACTTGAAGGCTCTGGCTCAGAAGTTTCGTACTTTCCAGGTTCCATAGAAACTTTGTATAACAGGTAGATTTTTGTGGGGCCATAGAAATACCCCCATTCTTCACCATAAGTTGGGCGTCGACCAGATCTCAAGCCCCATCACTGTTAAGGACTTCCAAGCTTTCACCCCCTCTAAATAGAGAAATTGAAATTCTATATAGGAAAATAAAGAGAAATATAGGTATGTGTTTGCACCCAACCAATCTTGAATCCACCAAAGTGCTTTGTGTGATCTATTATTCTTGGATTCGTGCGATACCCAAGCAGATTGATGTTGTCCGGGAGCTTCCAAGTAATGGTTTTGTTCATGGGAACATTTATGAGGGTTTTGGGGTTTGCCCCAAGAACTATCATTAGTGAAGGGTGTTCGAGATTTTGATGGCATAGGCGCTCAAAGCACCAGTTGAGGCATTCCTTGTCTTGAGATTAGCCTCCCAAGGGTATGAACTTTGAGATACATTTTGGTCTTCAACACTTGTGGTTATTTCTCCAACCACGCATAACTTTTGATGGATCTCACACCACGTCCACTTCACCAAAAGCATGAAACAATGAGATAAAAGAGTCCACAAATGAATACGAAAATGCTAAATAGAAAACTATGCGTGAGAACATGCATATGCTTTTGTGTGCTTGTTGGCTTAACTTCTTTTTTATGGTTGCTCGAAGAATTCATTTATTTCCTTTAAAAATAGAACTCACACATGATTTTCATGTCTAACGCTTTCCTTCAAAAGAATATCCGGTGTAATGCAAGTTACAATAAAAAACTCATGAAAATCATGTTTGAAAGTTTTAAAAATTATCACGAAAACAGTATATAACATGTTAAAAGGGTGATGTTCTATCAACACCAATTATTCTTGAATTTGTTTTTTCATATACCAGAAATGTACAACATGTAAAAAGGGTGATGTTCTATCAACACCAATTATTCTCGAATTTGTTTTTTCATATGCCGGAAATGAATTTATGTTTGAACTTGAGATTTTACATGTCCGTGCAAAAAAAGAAGAAATTTTACATGTCTTCCCGCAAAAAAAAGAAATTTTACATGTCTATAAAAAGCCATCTCTTCAACATACTGTATTTTTTGAGGTTTTTTCAAAACTAAATATGGTTCCCCGCTACACCAGGTACAAAGGCGAGTTTCCTAGCAATCTAGGGTTGGTGCGTCGCCACCACCGGCGGCGGCCGCTGGCCTTGTGTCCTCCGTGTGAGGCTGTTGATGTTCTAACGAGGTGCTTCCTCTTCAGCTTTCTGTCCCCTAGCAGAAGCTAGGGTTTGATGTCCTCCGGCAGCTCCGCTGTCCGTGAGTCTTTCTGTCAATCACCATTGATTCAGCAGGGATCGGCTGTCCTCCAGCGGCTACGCCGACCGTGATTTTTCTCTCGTTGTTGTTCATCGGTTTCACGTCCTTCTCCTTGGATACTGACCGGTCGACATGAAAATTCTTAGCTAGAATTGTCGTGGCCTGCAACAAGCTGCGGTAGTAAGGGATCTAATTGATGTTTGTTCAAGTAGAAGCCCTGATGTTTTGTTTCTGTCAGAGACCCACTTGGATGAGTTCCCGGCAGAATGCCTCCGTAGAAGATTGAAGATGGATAGGAAGGAGGTGGTTCATAGTGACGGGAGAAGTGGAGGTTTATTACTGCTATGGAAAAATGAAGTAAAGATCTTACCGAATTTCAAAACGGATAATTACATTGATGTTTTTGTTGGAGATGCTCCGGATAACACATGGAGGTTTACTGGTATCTATGGAGAGCCATGATGGGAGAATAAGCACCTTACCTGGCAACGTCTTCGTGACCTTAGAGCAATGACGAATTTGCCATGGCTTGTTATGGGAGACCTGAATGATATTCTCTATTCTTTTGAGAAGGAAGGAGGTAGAGCGAGGCCGGAGAATTACATGAAAGCTTTCCAGGACACTCTGGATGAATGCCAACTTAATGACTGTGGATTCTTAGGGGACAAGTTTACGTGGCATCGTGGGAATATACGGGAAAGGCTTGACCGGGCTTTGGCCAATGATGCATGGAACAATTTATTTGCAAATTCAGTGGTGCAGCACCTGAACTATTACAAGTCTGACCATAGGTCGATTCTTATGTCAATTGGGGAGGAGATGGCACAGGAGAGAGATGGTAATAAACTATTGAGATTTGAGTCTAGGTGGTTAAAAGAAAAAGATTTCGCTACGATTGTGCAAGGTGCCTGGGAGCATTCTGGACCTACAGCACAGTCGGTCTCCTTGGCAGCGAGGTTGTCGATCGTACACGACATCTTGCACAGGTGGGACAGGACTGTTCGGAATCGAACAAAGAATAAATTGTGAGGCACGCAGAAAGAGCTAGAGAAGGTAGCTACTCAAGCACTTACTAGTGAAAACATTGCATGGAAAAAAGAATTGTCAGCGGAAGTGGAAAAGCTACTAGATATTGAAGAGATCCACTGGGCCTTGCGGAGTAGGGTAGACTGGATCAAGTTCGGTGATCGAAACACAGATTATTTTCATAATGTCGCGTCTGCCCGACGAAAGAGAAATCGAATTACGGGATTGAAGGACGCCCACGGAAACTGGCATGAGGGGTCTGCGTATTTAAATCCACTTATATCTGACTATTTTGCTGGATTGTTCTCAACTGAGATTGATGAGCCTGACCCAACTTTTTTTGAAAAAGTGGTCCCACGGGTTACAAGCAATATGAATGATGATCTACTTAAGCCGTATAGAACAGAGGATGTGAAAAAGGCCCTGTTTTCTATTGGTGATACTAAAGCACCAGGTATGGATGGTTTGCATGCTATTTTCTTTAAAAAATGTTGGCATACCATTGGAGAGGCACTCACGAATGAAGTCCTTGATGCTTTGCATAATAAGAAAAGCCCTGAAGGATGGAATGATACTGCTATAGTGTTAATTCCTAAGGTTGAGAATCCGGAAAATATTTCCCAATATAGGCCTATTAGTCTTTGCAATGTCTTATATAAGGTCATTTCTAAAATGATAGCCCTGAGACTAAAGGTGATATTGGATGAAGTAATATCTCCAGTGCAGAGTGCTTTCGTGCTAGGAAGGCTAATAACCGACAATGTGCTCATAGCGCATGAGAGTTTGCATACCATTAAAAATAAAAAGACTGGAAAATTTGGATATTGTGCGGTTAAGCTCGACATGCACAAAGCATATGACCATGTAGAGTGAATATTTTTGGAGAGAATGATGAGGAGATTGGGCTTTCATGATGATTTTATATCTCTGGTAATGGCCTGCATTACCTCTGTAAATTACAAAGTAAGGTTCAATGGGCAGGAAACATATATGTTCACCCCTACTAGGGGCCTCCGTCAAGGTGACCCTATATCCCCTTATCTATTCTTGCTATGTGCAGAGGGTTTGTCAAGTGCTCTGACTCATAAGGAGGAGGTTCGTGGCATTGAAGGTGTTAGGGTGTGCAGGAATGCATCATCGGTATCACATTTACTTCTTGCTGATGATTCCCTAATCCTTATGAAAGCTGATATGACTAATGCAACCTCGTTGAGACAAGTACTGGGTGAATACTGTGCAAACTCTGGGCAGCTGGTGAGTGAAGCAAAATGCAGTATCTTTTTTAGCCCCAATGTGAATGTTGATGCGAAAGCAGAAATTTGTGCTGAGCTTAATATAATGACAGAAGCTATCTCTGATAAGTACCTTGGATTGCCATCCATGGTGGGAGTGGATAGAAGTGATAGCTTTGTGTATCTTCTGGAGAGAGTCATCCACAGATTGAAAGGATGGAAAGAAAAGCTTTTGTCACTAGGTGCAAAGGAAATCCTACTAAAGGTAGTAATCCAATCAATACCAGTGTATGCCATGGCTGTTTTCAAGATACCAAAGAAGTTGTGCAAAGAGATAAATGATGCAATGTCTGCTTTCTGGTGGGGAGATTCATAAGAACAAAAAAAGATTCACTGGTTTGCATGGTGGCGAATGTGTATACCAAAAAAGCTAGGTGGAATGGGCTTTAGGGATCTCTACTCTTTTAACTTGGCTATGCTTGCAAAGCAGTCTTGGAGAATTCTGAACAACCCAAACTCACTTTGTACACAGGTGTTGAGGGCCAAAAATTTCCCTAATGGGAATTTTCTAAATGCGGGACCAAAGAAAGGGTCATCCTATACTTGGCAAAGTATAGTTGCGGGATTGCAAACTTTCCGGCGTGGGCATGTTTGGAGAGTTGGATCGGGCACTCAAATTAATATCTGGGACGACCATTGGTTGCCAAACTCTTATGACAGGAAGGTTCAGACTCGGAGAGGGAATATTATTCTCCAAACTGTGGACGAGCTAATCAACCCAAACACTGGAAGGTGGGACGAGGAGATGTTAAGAGATGTGTTCCTGCCGGTGGACGTGGAAAATATTCTGAAAATTCCCTGAGCAAATTCTTAACTGAAGATTTTGTAGCACGGAACAAGACAAAGACGAGTATGTTCATAGTCCGATCTGCTTATTATTCAGAGTGGGAGCATCAGTTTGGAGCTCGAATCAGACGGGAGGACGGACAAGGGTCTTCAAAGGTAAACCCAGTATGGGATATTGTGTGGAAGCTAAAAATCCTGAGCAAGATCAAGATCTTCATGTCGAAGGCGCTGCATGGTACTGTTGCTTGTTATGGGATTCTCGCGTCAAGACATATTCCAGTATCTGCACAATGTCCGATTTGCTCTTCTGGTTCCGAGGACATCCGCCATCTCCTATTCACTTGCAGGCGTGCTCGTCTTGTGTGGAAGGTACTTGGGCTAGATGAGGTGATCAACCAAGCGCTGCCATCTGACCGATCAGGATCTGTAATTTTAGAAGAGTTGTTGTGTAGCAGGACAAAGACATCACCGATCCTTGGTGGTCTAGGGCTACAGGAATCAATCGTCGTTGCATGCTGGTACATCTGGTACCAACGAAGAGAGATTGCTAAAGGCGAACAGGTGGCCGCCCCAACTCGAACAGCCTTTGCAATCCAAGCTCTAACATCAAATTTTGGTGCCGTCTCGATCTCTAGTGCACCACCTGAAATTATGTGGACAAAGCCTAGCTCGGGGTCCTATAAACTTAATTTGGATGCGGCTTTTTATGAGGATGGGACAGGAGCTGTGGGAGTAGTCCCCCGCAATTGTTCTGGAGAGGCAATCGCCGGCGCTGCTGAGCGAATTACTCATGCTTTGGATGCAATGGCAGCAGAGTCTCTAGCCATGCTTAAAGGAATGGATCTACTGGAACCACTAGGATGCTCGTGGGTTACCTTGGAGTCTGACTATTTGGAATTGATTAATGCATGCAATGGTGACATTGAAATTTTTGGCCCCTCCTCGGCAACCTTGGCAGAAATTTTTGCTAGAGCAAAGCACGTTGTTGGTATCTCTTTCCAACACTGTAAGCGGGATGCAAATTTGGTCGCACATCACTTAGCCAAACACTCTTATGAGTCGAAGTCTTCTGTTTTTTGGGATGATGATCCTCCTAGTTTCTTACCACCTCTTGTAATTCAGGATGTAACTCTGTTGGCTTCGAAATAAAGTGCGCCGAATAGGCATTCTTTAAAAAAAATGGTTCCCCGCTAAAAAACAACAACTAAACATAGTTCCATTGATCCATTCACCACAACTTTGGTTTGCATCGACAATTTCTCCTTTCCACCACTGTGCTCTTTTCTTCGGCCTTCTTCCCGGCTAGACGGTCCAGATCAGGCCACGTTGTGCAGTGCACCCATAGCTAAATCCAGGTTTCTTCGGCCTTCACCGTCGCTGAACCAGCCCGTTTCCCGCATCTGCCGATCTCCCCCGTTCCCCACCTCCCCCTTCCCGTCGGGCCGTAGCCACCGCACCGCCCCCGATGGCCGCCTCCGCCGCCGGCGCCGGCAAGTCACTGATCCAGACATTCCGCAAATTCTTCAAGAAGCCGTGGGAGATCACCGGCCCGTGCTCCTCGCCCGAGTACCGCAGCGCGGTCCCGGGCGCGCTCGAATACCGTCAAACCTGCCCGGCCACCCTTCGCGAGGACTCCCCCAGGGCCATCATCCCCACCTCCGACCCGGAGACCGTGTTCGACATCAAGTACTACCCGCGCGACGGCCGCCGCAACCGCCCGCCCGTCCGCCGCACCCTCCTCCGCAAGCCCGACCTCGAGCGCTACATGGCCGCCAAGCAGTTCGACCCCGCCAAGGACTTCCCTGTCCCCTACGTCAATTCTGCCGTCGAGGAGGACTACAGCGCCGTCGGCGGCGGTTACACCAAGTGATCCAGGTGAGGGCTGCTGCCTTTAGATCTGGGGTTAGAACTAGGGTGCTGTGTCATGCAGGGCTAATTGTAATCTTTATCTGAATCAGTGTTTGCCTGTTCTTTTAGAATCAAATGTAGATTCGGGGCGTCAGTACGTGTGTATAGTTGTTAATCCAACCCTGCTTTGTGAAATGAGATATTCTGCCTTGTTGCAACTCGTGAAATAGTTAGCTAATTATGATGGTTGGTTCGACAGTAACCCAACTTCATCACCATCTTTTTAGAGGGAAATGCATCATGCGGCGTAAGTTTTTAGTTATGGCCCGAAGTCAAGGTTAAGTATATCATTGTGAGTTGCTAAGTCTCTGGTTTTCAAGTGTATATCAAAGATATATTGGTTGGCTTGAACATCGTGATATAAAATGAGGATGTTGTTTAAACGAGCTACGAGAATCACAAATCCTGTTTTCCATTCCCTTTGAGCCTACTGACACCACAAGAATCCATTTCCAGCATCAGCCTACCCTATCCTTTCAAAACAGATGGCTTGCGCCTGATGGTTGATGTGGGGAACCATTCGAACCACTCACAACTTATTGCATGACAACATCTAATCAAAGCAAAAGAAAGGATGTCAGAAAGTTAGGAATAATCCAAACTACAAAGTTCATTTTGTATACTGCAGGCGGTTCTATTTCTTTCTTGATCGGAGTTCTGGATATGGGCTTATATGGTTCGAGTGAACCAGGATTAGATTTGGAGTGATAAATTAATCAATCATACCCTGGACTTCCCCCAAGGTGATACCGAAGGTTACCTCCTTTTGTGCACCCCTCACCTCCTCCATGAGGATGATCCACTGGATTCATTGCAAATATGGACGGAGAGCGGCCTCAAGTTTTTTTCGGGGTCCTCGAGATCGCATTTTAGGCCGAGTAGAGATGCTTGGGAGTCTAAAACAAATGCGATGGACATGGACATGGACATGGCCAAGGCTCTAGGATTTTTATATTTTGTTTATTGCATGCATCTCTTCCAGGGTCTGTTGCTATATTATGTGTATGTGTATACTTATTAATGTTGTCTGGAAGGAAGAATCATAATTTGTTTGTGTCGCCTGTAAGTTTTATTTATTTTGAGTAGGTTGTGTTTCAAGTTAGTTTGTTCATGCTAACTTCAGTAGATGTAATCTTTCACTCTAGAGTGCACACATTTTACATAAAGAGTTATGATGTTTTGCTGTACGTTTGGGAGAACTGGAATTAGCAGGACTCTCATCTTGTAACATGCCTAGAGGTAACAAATGAGATGACCTTGCAATATATGGAACTTGTTCTAACCAATTAATTGCTGGCTCAATCTTAATGCAACATGGATATAAGGTTTACACTTTTTTCAGTGGGATATCTAGCGGGCATTATAAATATAATTCTCTTTCAGTTCTGAATGTTTGATTGTTGTATGGACCAAAAGTGTCTGATTGATGTTCTCTTAACATGTTTTTGTGTTTTGGAGTAAAACAACATGGATCGATAGTGTGTGTGTCAAAACAAAAAACATGGATTGATAGTTGGCACAGTAGCTTCTGATTTTTTTGTAGTGGATTTGGAGATATGAACCATGATTAATTTTGATCAGTATCCGTCTATGCGATATTTTTGAAACCATGGCTAAAGATCTCCTAGCTAAGTCGTGCATAAAGCACCTAAATACCAACCTTATTTTAACTGTGTTACACATCTGTGATACATCTGAGTTATTATTTTATAAAGGCACAACTGTGCAAGAGATGAAACAATCTGTAACAGATGAGATGCTTTCAGTATTTGAGTTTGACATGCTAGGTTTCAGAGGTTCAAGAGCCTTCTAATAGTTTCTATCTGGTGTGCTGAAATTGACTGGAGATAAAAAATATTACTCCCTCCGCCCGGAAATACTTTTCGCAGAAATGCATAAAAATGGATGTATCTAGAACTAAAATACGTCTAGATACATCCATTTCTCCGACAAGTATTTCCGGACGGAGGGAATATATGCCATGGTTATAAAGCCAGTTCAATTCTACACCAGCTATGTTATTGGAGTCAATAAATGGTTGAACCGACTAAGCTAATGTATTTACCACCAATTTTATCCTCTTTGGGGCTAATGTGGTCAAGATGGGTACCAAGATGTTTGGCTGGCAAAAGTTGAGCTATGCTATTGCATTGAGGCAAGCAAAGTAGGCTGGTAGGTCCAGAATTTATAACTGTGGCAGATTCCAAAATGCTTAATCTACCGTAATAGCAGCTTTGCATGTATTTATTATGTCAGCGTGCTGATTTCCCTCAAACCAAGAAAATCTTTTTGAAGGTCAATAAATATGCTGAATACGGACTAGTCAGTTTGTTTACTTTTGTGATTCAATGAATAATATATTTATCAATGTACACTGACACGCCTGGATAGCGGGTCGCATATTGGAAAGCGCTTATACCTTTCCAAGTTATCGTCGCTACGATAACGTTCTTCCACGCAGAAATTTAATTATGGACCATTTTATTGAGAGAAAGTTTGGTTTGAGCCATTCAACATTGTTCTTTCTCTGGTGTTTTGATTTTCTTTCCGTAGTAGTCATTAACTATGACCTATATACTCTCCATATATTGGAATTCTTCTATGTGTTGTCCGGTGGGAGCCTTATTGTGCTACTATAAACACTTAAACCGTCATGTCTCAATTCTGCATGGAAATTATTTCTAACTGAATTTAACTGATTTTCTTGTGTCGTTATCACCGTGTTTGTTATCTTACTGTAACTTATGTTCAGAATATCTAGTTCTTTCCTTGCTTGCCTTCTCATTTGCATTATCTGTGTCATATTCATTTTATGAGTTTCTTTCATGAATATCATGCTGCCAATGTCTGTCTTTCTTGTAGCATGCTTAATAATTGCATCAGGGCAACTGTTATCAGCATCTACTTTCAACCTGTCATACATTTTCACTGGCAGCATCTGCATTGTAGTACCACCCTGTTACTCACTTTATTGAGTGGTACAGGCTGTATGCCTATATCTGGAATTGCACATGCTGGTCTTTGATCTAGATTTCTGGGTGCCTTCTACAGTTTGGTCCTTTGCCTATCTGAATCTATGATGAGAGAAGACACTTGCTACTAGCTAGTACTAGCTATAGTTTGGGCCTTTGCCTATCGAACTCTAGACCTGAAGTTGAAGTCATGTCTAATTATTTCACTTCGTTTAGTATCATCATAACAAGGATTACTGATTCAACACTGCTTAATTTGGCAGGTCTTGTGGTCACGCTGCAGCAGAGGCTGCACTCACTTCATTTCTGCTCTTCCTTGGAAGTCCCTTTCTCTTTTGTTTCGGAGAATATTTTCTGGTTGTAAAAGATGATGGTGGCAATAATATGGCTCTTGCAGAGTAAACCGATGCACCTACCTTGTAAGTTGTGTTCCAGAAGTCAACCAGCCTAATGCTGATATGTCATTGAATGAAGTTATGGAAAAACTCAAATCTTCTGCTGGAATCGGCACATGACCTACCTGAGCTGCAAACAACATTTCAATTTCGACAGACCAATGGAATGATTTCTTTATGCAATGCAGAACATGGTCTACACATGGCTTGGGGTTGTAACTCCCATTCTCATGCCTTTTAAGTATCTATTTTTGAGATACGCGCTCGTGATGAACGGCTGGTTCATCGTGGCTGTGTGCATGCTGTTTTACACAGCTGGCTCATTGTGGCTGGTAACGCGCAAGCTGCATCATCAGAGTTGTGCATACTGAAGGAAATCGTAATCGAAATCGCCTGCCTTGGTCAAATCCAGCTAGAATTTAGCTTAGAGCTACTGATTGTGACGGCCCTAAAAATTGCTCAGCAGCGGCCGTCTGATCTTTTGCTTTACCACCAGCCTTACTACCTTTGGTGGTGAATAAGTGAGCATGCATGCATGCATGCATGTGTACAATGGTTTGCATGTTTCTTCTGCTTGTCTCTTTAGCTCTACCGCATGCATGCCGCCTGATTTGCTGCTACCGGCGGGATCAGAGACGGTCGATCCTTTGAAGCATGCTGCAGGAAGCAGCGTGACGTCGTGGTCTCGTGGGGATTGTCATGATGCATTGCTCGCTGCCACTAACGGTCAAAAGTCTGGCAAGATGGCCAGACAGGCGGGGACCCTGGCTAAGGCCTCTTTTGGTTCATAGGATAGGATTATCATAGGAATAGGAATCTTGTAGGAAATGAGATGACATGTATCTCAAATCCTATGAGTAGGAATAAGAAACAAGATGTCATTTGGTTGACACCAAAAGAATTTATCCATTGAGTCTAGACTTTTTTTTATTTTCCTATGAAATGTGGAGGATAGGAACCAATCCTATGTAGGAATAGGAATTCATTCCTATGAACCGAAGGGCTCTAAAGGAAAAAATTCTATAAGAATCCTATCCTCTAGAATTCCTATAGAATTCCTCTAAACCAAAGAAGGCTTAACTTTGTCACCTTGTCTCTGCAACAGTGCTCTTTAGTCCTTGCCCATGTGATTGTGATCGAGTACCAAGTCCTTTGTGCTAGACTAGATTTCCTGGTTTATGGCACGGGGGGTCATGGTCATGGGCCGTTCGCTGGCTACATGAGGAGTATCGGGTCGAAAGGAGCAGCTATTGCGACGGCGCACCAAAACTTGAGTAGGTGCTACCACACGCGAAGACTTGTGACGTGTTTGGTTGCTCGCATACACCCCAACCAAATCCGTGCAGGAAGAAAATGTTTGTTTGGTTGCTTGTGTTCACGGTTTGGTCTGCATAGCACGAAACCTAAAATACCTTGGGCCAGGCCCGTTGGGAACCTCCGAATCGACAATTTTTTCACGGCCAGCACGTGGACGGCGCCGGCTGCATGTGAGGAGCCATGCTCGAGACATTGCGTTGTTTCTTGAAGCACCGGCTTTAATTACCTTCACCTCCCCTCACCGCTCTCCACTCTCCCACTATCACATTAGCGGCGGCGATCAGCGGAGCGGAGAAAAGCAAGAAGAGCACCGGTGTCCATCACTTGCAGCACTTCAGCAATGGCGGTAAGACCTATTTTGACCTCCTCGCTAATGATTTTCGTATTCGATCTGCGTTTAAGATTGGATTTGCGCATTCGATCCGTGTGCTAGGGGTACGGTTGATTGTGGGGGTTCAATAGGGTTGATCAGCACATCTTGATGAGTAGCAAATAGCGATGGATTTTAGGGTTTTAATTGGGATTGAGTACAATGGGAATGGTGAATTGGGGTAGATCTTACATAGTAGCGCTAAATCCTAGCCGCAGCGACCATGGAGGTCCTTGGAACACCGGGGGCTTGGACCTTGTAGTTGTCCTTCGGCTCAATCGTAGCATGCACCATCTCCTCATCCTTGTCGTCGACTAGAACAACCAGCATAGTACGGTGACCTGGCTCCGGCACCCTGACCACCACCTCCACCACTTCTTCTTATTCTTCCTTCAGCTCCAGAACGATGACGACCGGCGATACCGCGGCGACTGATTGGTCTTGACGAGCCGTGTACCCCCTGTACTTGGCCCATCTTGCTCTCTGACTAGCATCACCGGACTCGGCCTAATCCATGGCCCAGCGCAGTATGTCCACTGACATAACGCCTTTCACAGGGTCAGGAATTAACACATTCAACTCCTCCGCCGTTGCCTTCTTTACCACAACGTTTGCCTCCTTATGCATGTCCTCGATGCTGGTGAAGTTAAAGCACGTTTCCATGGTGTTCTCAAACTTGGTGTGATCACTGAGCGAGCGCCCAAGGAAGAAAGCCCTCCAACCAATGCCCCTGGGGAAGGGGTTGGGGATGGGGTTCATGGCGGGGTTCATGGCGATGAAGATATGGAAGAGGAGTGGCTAGTGAGAGACAGAGAGGGTTAATTGTGTGCGGTGGTGGGTAAGTACTAGAGCCTTTGGGCGGGTAAATATAGGGGCTTTGGACGATAGGATTGAATGTTGGTCAACCTTTTTTACTTTGTGCTTTTCATAATGCAGATCAACCAAGTGCAAGAAGTACGACGACGCCTTCGCCATGAACGTCTAGAGATCTCTCCGTTGCCTGATTGCACATGTTTTGAATTAAACTGGTTCCCGCTTGCTTGTTTAAAACCATGTCGTGCCGGTTTGGTTTAAGACTACTTATTTAATGTTTCGTACTATGTTTAACTTGTTCCTATGCTATCTTTGTGTGTCTCTGATTTGTTCTGCCTACTAGTGTGCTGGTAACCTCATCATGTCCACGTGGAGGTTACCAGACAACATGTGTTACATGTACTCAAACAGCCTGCCTTGTGTTTCAGTCTAAACAAGCCCGCAATCAAACAACCTGCCTTCCATTTTACAGTAGGCAGGCTAAAGGGTATGCAGGCGATCAAACAACACGCAGATGTTGGTTTTTAGTCCGTTTTTTTTCAACCAGACCCAACTGGATGAAGCATGCAACACATGCAATATAGATTCGAGCAACCAAACACGTCATTGGTATTTGGTAGATCCATCCAGGGCCAGCAAGTCTCGGACGCGTCCCATTCATCTTGTACGAGTACTTGCTAGCAATGTCCAGGAAGCGTGACAATGAAACATGGTCGAAAGAAGACAAGGGGGATAGAGGATCGACTAGGACGGTTACCAAAAACACAGGAAATGTTTGTGCCTACGCCGTGCTCCTCGTCATGTGGCGTACTGCCAGCACGGTGGTTGTCGACATGTCGACTGATTCTTGCCGGTCGCATCGGCATCAGCAGGGTACTTACAGTAACAGTTGCGCCACGCGATGCACAATTTGTACGCACGCGCAGCACTGCTCCCCTAGTTACAGTGAGAAAGTCGGTAATATGTGGTGTTCTGGCCAGAAAGAGACGTGCTTGTCCAGACCTGGGTCCGCGCCCGCAGGTCGTGTAACGGTGTGAGGTACACATGTGTGGCTTTTGCTCTGTGCGTGCCCCGCCCCGGCAGCTGCTTTGTGCGATTGTGTGTGCCTGCCTGCCGGTCAATCGGCCACGCCCCACGGATCTATGCACCTTCGGGAATAACCGCGCAAAGTGCGTGGCGACAAGCGGATGGAAACATGCTTGTTAGCGGCCGCGCGCGGGGTGGCGCGTTTGGATCGGTCTGCTCTGTGCATCGCTCTCTCCAGATGAGATCTCTTGCTTTTTTTTTTGTGTGAGGAAAATGAGATCGCTGGCTGGCTGGCTGGCTAATGGCTTTCCAGTGGGCCGGAGACAGCATGCACAAAGGCGACGCGAGTATGCTACTACGTAGGACCGAGGATCAATGTCGCCTGCAGCCACCTTTTGCTGTCCCGCGTGTTGTCGACGCCGACTGTCAGAACGTGGTGTCCCTGGCTCACTCAGAGCGATGACCGCCAAGTAAGCTCTATATCCGCGACATGGATGAGGTGACTGAGAGGACCGCTTACCTCAAGACGAAAGATGTCTTCATTTTTCAAGCTACGGTCTACAGTCATGTAGCACATATTTTGGTTGTCTTAATTAGGGAGGATTGGCCGAAGCTTATGAATTTGAGCATGGTATGAATATAACCTTTGATATTGCCATCTTCCCTCGAAATGATTAAGAAATTTGGGTGGTTTTGGACATGATTCTACTTCTTCCTCCGTGTGAGTTTCTTAAACAAACAAACTTGTCAAATAAACTTGATATTACTTACCTTGCTCCAAATAAACTTATCAAAAATAGTTGTGATTCACCCCTACTTATCTTGCTTATTTAAAATTGATAGCTTATTTTCTAGCTCCAAGAAAATACGAAAGATAGTAGATGACACATATGCACTGCTGGCAAAATGCTTACTTGGGAGGAGAATTGGTACCTTGTCTCCTTTGTTCATAGCATTGAGTCACTTAAGGGCACTTACGGAGCTGGACGAAATGATGCATGATACCTGCCACTAGTCCACACCTTAAAGAATACCAACATTCGTAGAAAATGCATGGTAAGATTTTTTACTATTGTGCCACTAGTCGATCTTTTTCTTTCACTGTTCTTAAATAAACTACACATCTTACTATGTTATTATTATGTTCTCGAACAGAAAATCCCAAGATGTATTGTGCCCGCGGTGATGGATGACCATGGTGGGATGCCAATTATTTGCCATGACAAGACCAATTTCAGACGCACATACTTCACTGCAGCCCTACCAGATGGACTCGTCTAAATTGATGGATGGAGGTGAATACTGAATGAGTGCAAGCTGGAAATTGGAGATCGGTGGATTTATGTACTCCACCATGGAGATGCAGGGGTTTTCTATTCTTCACATATATTCCTAAAGGAGAGAAGTAGTGCGCTAGTAGTTGCCATGGTTGATACTAAGTAGTGGACATATTGTCGATCGTGTTTTGAGCTACTATGTACTAGCTACTATTGAAAATATGCCCTAGAGACAATAATATTTGTATTATTTATTTATAAGTTTGTAGTTGATGTTTATATTTTATGCTATAACTGCTATGGTTGATTCATATGTAAACTCATTAACATGTGTAGAAGCATAAGCGGTAAAACCGGATTTCTAATCTTGCCTCTAGGACTAGTTCAATTGTTAATTTGATGATTCCGTTTTCCTAATCATGGGCATATGCGAGTAACATTTTAGAGCGCGATGTTGGTAGAACACTCGTGTTGAATTGACCCAAGCTGTTTATTATACTTAGAGATTATATCGTCTGAAGTCTTTAGTTCATAACACATGAATTAAAATATGTATGGTTCCTTAGACCATGATAGTATCGAGTCACTCCATATCATACATTGCACTTTGGGGTTGTTCCAACGTCATCCGTAACAGGATGATCATATGACAACTTATGGGTTCATCGAATATGTATGACGAGAGACTAGATAACTCGAGGTTGGGATTTGCTCTTCTGTCTCGATGGAGAGTGTAAGTGCGTCTAGTGCCATCCCTAGTTGGTTTTGGAGTATTGACGGTAAACTTGGCTGAGGGACTAATGTGTTTGTGAGATTCACAGGAGAACACATGTAGAAGTCCCCATTGATTTGGTTTACCAATCGAAGATGACACCTAAAATGTATGAAGACATTGAAGACAATGCTGGTTCGCGAAGGCATTCGTGTCGAAGATAATGATACGTGAAGACATTCGCTTGAAGACAATGGAGCGCGAAGACATAGTTCTCTCGTAGTTTCAATTTCTTCATTCTTGAGTCATAGGAACCACCGAACTGTTAAATGGGGTCGAGGTAAACAAAGTTAGAAAACTAACATGATGCTCAACCTAATATCCTATATCTTCGAGCAAAGACAACCGAGAGCAAAATCTCTTCCAGAGTTGGTAGAGTCTGCTTTACCTGGAGCTCAAATAAAGTTGCCGCATGGGTTCAAATTCCGACCGTTCGAACACGTGTCAGTTCCCCAATGACCCAGGGTCATTTCGGACAAATCATGTTGGGCTGCCCTGGCTATAAATAGCCACCCCTCCCACTATAAGTTGGTGGCTGCTCTGAGTTAAGAGTACGACTTTTGTTGTTTGAGAGCAACCCATCTCCGAAGCCTTTTAGAGATAATCCTTGCGAGGACAAACCCAAAACACCCAAAGCCCTAAGAGTGTTAAGCATCAATGAAGCCTTTCTGTTTCGCGTGAACTGAAGACTTATTACACTTGAAGACTGTTATCTTCTAGTCGGTTAGGCATCGCATTTTGAGCATCCAAGAATCATTGTGGATCTCTGGTGAACGAAGCCTGTGAAGGTTTGGAAGTCTACCTTGAAGACTTACCTGAGTGATTGGGCGAGGTCTAGGTGACCTTATCTCAAGGGGAATAATGTGAAGTGATACCCCACAAGTATAGGGGGTCGTTTGTAGTCTTTTTCAATAAATAAGAGTGTCAAACCCAACAAGGAGCTAAAGGTAGAATAAATACTCCCTCAAGTTCTATCGACCACCGATACAACTCTACGCACACTTAACACTCGCTTTATCTAGAACAAGAATAAAACTAGAAGTACTTTGCGAGAATAAAACTACAAATAAATTGTAAGATAATAAATTTAGTAGTTTATTAGATATCTTTTGTCATACAAGAAAGTCATTTGTCCCTAGACGATCGATAACTAAACCGGTAATCATTATTGCAATTTTATATGAGGGAGAGGCATGAGCTAACATACTTTCCATACTTGGATTATATGCACTTATGATTGGAACTCTAGCAAGCAACCGCAACTACCAAAGATCATTAAGGTAAAACCCAGCCATAGCATTAAGTATCAAGTCCTCTTTACTCCCATATGCAACAACCCCCTTACTAGGGTATAAGTTTCTGTCACTCTCGCCACCCACCATAAGAGAATCATGAACATATTGCAACACTCTATAACGGGGATCTCTCACGTTTGCGCGAAACGGAGGTCACCATAAGACAACACCAAAATAAAATATGCAACTCAAACCAATCATGATCATCAATCAACCAATAGGACAAAATAGATCTACTCAAACATCATATGATAACCACATATCATAGGATAATAATATATAGTGTTGAGCATCATGTTTAAGTAGAGAATTGCAGCTGGAATAGAGAGGTTACACCGCTGCATAGAGGGGGAGAAAATTGGTGTTGACGGTAGCAAGATTGTTGATGTAGATCGCCGTCATGATCCTTGCCCCGGCGGCACTCTGGTGCCACCGGGAGAGAGCGGGAGAGAGCCCCCTCCTTCTTCTTCTTCCTTGGCCTCCCCCCTAGATGGGAGGAGGGTTTCCCCTCTGGTCCATGGCCTCCATGGCAGCGGAGGGGCGAGAGCCCCTCCGAGATTGGATCTGTCTCTCTGTTCTCTTCTGTTTTGCGTTCCTGTTTTCTGGCCCATCACCATTTCTTAAATATCCGAAGATCCGTAACCCCAATTGCGCTAAAATTTTAACACGATTTTTTTCCGGATATAAGCTTCCTTGCGGCCGAAGAAGAGCCCCAACCGACTTACGGGGTGCACACTCGGCACCACCGCGCGCCAGGGGGTAGGTCGCACCCTGGTGGGTAGTGGAGACCGCGGGCCTCTGTTTGCATTAATTCCACGTCCCAAAAATCACATATATTCTAAAATAATTCTCCGTAAATTTTTATCATGTTTGGACTTCGTTTGATATGGATATTATGCGAAACAAAAAACATGCAACAAACAGGAACTCACACTGGGCACTAGATCAATATGGTAGTCCTAAAAAATAATATAAAATATTGCCAAAAGTATATAAAAGTTGTATAATATTAGCATGGAACAATAAAGAATTATAGATACGACGGAGACGTATCAGCATCCCCAAGCTTAATTCCTTCTCGTCCTCGAGTAGGTAAATGATACAAAAGATAAATTTTTTATGTGGAATGCTACCTAGCATAATCTAGATCATATATCTAATCATGATATGAATATTAAGACACAAGTGATTCAGCCAAAATTATGCCATGATTTGTTAGAATTTCTCTATATACTTCACTTAAATTTTTATGAGCTATGGAATTGCTCTAGTGCTTCACTTATATCTTTTTGAGCATGGTGTGCTTTAGTATTTTTGAAGAAATGCTCTCTTGCTTCACTTAGATTTATTTGAGAGTTAGTAAAATTTTCAAGAAATTCTCTCTTGATTCACTTAAATTAGTTTGAGAGAAAGAAAAATATGCTCATGATCTTCAATTACATTTGTTTTAGCTTATCAAAAGCAACACATAAAAATTAGTTCCAAAGTGATAGATATCCAAGAAGAATATAATAAAAACTTTCATGAAGATCATTGGACAAAATAAACTTGATTATTTGTAATAGTTTTGAGATATGACAATGTGATATGTGAGTCATGTTGATGAGTAATTATGCTTTAGTAAGAATATTGGTGTTAAGGTTTGTGATTCCCTATGCAAGCACGAAAGTCAATAGTCATCCAATGAAATCACATCCTACTTGTGGTGCATTATTCGGTGTTAATTATGCTCAATGCTCGCTTATGAGATTATTCGTTTCTTGGTTGGTCGATTCTCAATCTTTTGCTGGCCTTCATTTTGCACTAAGTATGATCACTACTTGTGCATCCAAAATCCTTTAAACCAGTTTTGCCACATGAGTCCACTATACCTACCTATATGCGGTATTCTTTTGCCGTTCTAAGCAAATTTGTATGTGTCATCTCTAATTTTCAAAATAAATTTCTCTTTTGTGTGCTCATACCGCTCATGAGGCGGTGAGAGGTGGCCAATATTTTCCATGCTAGATGTATTATTCTCACGATGAGTGTTTATTCACTTGTCATTACACGAGAGTAAGGCAAAGGTATTAGGGATGCCCAGTTTCGAAATGAGAAATGAATTTACTTTATGTTGTCAAATAATAAATTCCTTGGAAGGTGTTGGTATGGAGGGCACCCGTGGATACAGTTAGCTATGGAAAGTGAAAGTATGGTGGAAAAAGGAATAAACTTTATTTTCTGTTTGGGAACCACCTATGATATATCTAGCATTGAAAGTGTTGGGAGCTATAAGTCGGTTTCGTTGGTGGGAAAAATATGCGTCTCAAAATGTTTTTATCTCTCAATTTTCGCTTTGAGCTCTGACACCTCTACAAATCCCTACTTCCCTCTGCGAAGAGCTTTTCTTTTAATTTATGCAATTTCTATTTTTATTTGAGTCTCCATCATCATTTCTTATAAAGCACCAGCTAGGGGGGCACTATGGTCGTACTTGAGCATTGGGTGTAGCTAATATGCGAGTGTGTTTCATGAATGGATCAATGATTGAGCATGATGGGCTAGGGATAACTTATTTTAGCGTTGATATTTTGAAAGACATGGTTGCTTGTTGATATGCTTGAGTATTTAAGTCACATGTCAAAACTAGACTATTGCTTTGAACCATATAAAAGTCCAAATGTCCATGCTATAAAGAAAAGAATATGAGATGGCATGTTAGGCAGCATTCCACATCAAAAATTCTGTTTTTATCATTTACCTACTCGAGGACGAGCATAAATTAAGCTTGGGGATGCTGATATGTCTCCAACCTATCTATAATTTTTTATTGTTCCATGCTGTTATATTATCATTCTTGGATGTTTTATAATCATTTTATATCATTTTTTGGTACTAACCTATTGACATAGTGCCAAGTGCTATTTGCTGTTTTCTGCATGTTTTTTTGCATCGCAGGAAATCAATACCAAACGGAGTCCAAACGCAGCGAAATGTTTTGTGGATTTTTTGGACCAGAAGACATCCAGTGGGCTGGAGAAGCGCCTGGGGGGGTGCTTTGAGGGGAGCACAACCCACCAGGGCACGCCTGGAGGTGCCTCCCGAACCGACTCTTTGCTCTATAAATACCCCCAATATTCCAGAAACCCTAGGGGAGTCGACAAAAATCAATTCCAGCCGCCGCAGAGTCCAGAACCACCAGATCCAATCTAGACACCATCATGGAGGGGTTCATCATGCCAATTGGTGCCTCTCCGATGATGCGTGAGTAGTTCTTTGTAGACCTACGGGTCCGTAGTTAGTAGCTAGATGGCTTCCTCACTCTGTTTTGATTCTCAATACAATGGTCCCTTGGAGATCCATATGATGTAATTCTTTTCCGGTGTGTTTGTTGGGATCAGATGATATTTGAGTTTATAATCAGATCTATCTTTTTATCCATGAAAGTTATTTGAGTCTTCTTTGATCTCTTACATGCATGATTGCTTATAGCCTCGTATTTCTTCTCCGATATTTGGGTTTTGTTTGGCCAACTTTATCTATTTATCTTGCAATGGGAAGAGGTGCTTTGTGATGGGTTCGATCTTACGGTGCTTGATCCCAGTGACAGAAGGGGAACCGACACGTATGTATCGTTGCCATTAAGGATATAATAAGATGGGGTATATTTCTACATAAATAGATCTTGTCTACATCATGTCATCGTTCTTATTGCATTACTCCGTTTCTCCATGAACTTAATACACTAGATGCATGCTGGATAGAGGTCGATGTGTGGAGTAATAGTAGTAGATGCAGGAAGGAGTCGATCTACTAATCTTGGATGCGATGCCTATATAATGATCATTGCCTGGATATTGTCATGATTATTTGAAGTTCTATAAATTGCCCAATAGTAATTTGTTTACCCACCGTTTGCTATTTTTCCCGAGAGAAGCCACTAGTGAAATCTACGGCCCCCGGGTCTCTTCTTTTATATATTTGCCTTTGCGATCTATTTTATTTGCCTTTTATTTTCAGATCTATTAAACCAAAAATACCTGGCTGCACTTTATTTTATTTGGTGTTCAATCTATGAATTATTACAACTCTCTCACGTCCGTTTGCCAATTTCTGGCACCGTTACCTGAAAAGGATTGACAACCCCTTTAACACGTCGGGCTGTGAGTATTTTTATTTGTGTGCAGGTGCTGTTTACGTAGTGTTGCTTGGCTCTCCTACTAGTTCGATAACCTTGGTCTCATCACTAAGGGAAATACCTACCGTTGCTGTGCTGCATCATCCCTTCCTCTTTGGAGAAATACTGTCGTAGTTCTAGCAGACATCATCAATCCCTTCATGGTCACGAACAAGAGTGAGATCTAATAGAGATACGTATAAAAGACAAACAAAAAGGCAAACTAAAGTAAATATAAAGAAATTGAAGCAAGGTATTTTTTTGGGTTTTTTGGTTTATACACATGAAAATATATGATGAAAAATAGACCCGGGGGCCATAGGTTTCACTAGAGGCTTCTCTTTTGAAGATAACATACGGTGGGTAAACAAATTACTATTGAGCAATTGATAGAAAAGTGCAAAGTTATGACGGTATCTAAGGCAATGATCATGAATATAGGCATCACGTCCATGTCAAGTACACCGACTCCTGCCTGCATCTACTACTATTACTCCACACATCGACTGCTATCCAGCATGCATCTAGAGTATTAAGTTCATAAGAACAGAGTAACTCCTTAAGCAAGATGACATGATGTAGAGGGATAAACTCAAGCAATCTGATATAAACCCCATCTTTTTATCCTTGATGACAACAATACAATACGTGCCTCACTACCCCTTCAATCACTGGGTGAGGACCGCAAGATTGAACCCAAAACTGAGCACCTCTCCCATTGCAAGAAAAACCAATCTAGTTGGCCAAACCAAACCGATAGTACGAAGAGAAATACAAAGATATCTTAACTTTGCATAAAAGAGTTCAGAGAAGACTCAAATAATACTCATAGATAATCTGATCATAAATCCACAATTCAACGGATCTCAACAAACGCACCGCAAAAGAAGATTACACCAGATAGAACTCCAAGAACATCGACGAGAACATTGTATTGAGGATCAAAGATAGAGAAGAAGCCATCTAGCTACTAGCTATGGTCCCTTAGGTCCGTGGTAAACTACTCATGCTTCATCAGAAGGGCGGCAAGGTTGATGTAGAAGCCCTCCGTGATCGAATCCCCCTCCGGCGGAGTGTTGGAAAAGGCCCCAAGATGGGATCTCACGGGAATAGAAGCTTGCGGCGGCGAAAAAGTATTTTTGGTGTTCCCTCTGTTATAGGGGGAATATTTGAGGATTTATAGTGCTGAGATTAGGTCAAGACGGTCCATGAGGGGCCCACAAGCCAGGGGGCGCGCCCCCACGGCTTGTGGCCGCCTCGTGGGTCTTCTGGCCTCCTCTCCAAGTCTCGTGGGTTTCTTCTGGTCCAAGAAAAATCACTGTAAAGTTTTATTCAGTTTGGGCACCGTTTGATATTCCTTTTATGTAAAAGTGAAAAACTAGGAAAAAACATAAACTGGCACTGGGCTCTAGGTTAATAAGTTAGTCCCAAAAATAATATAAAATATCATATTAATGCATTTAAAACATCCAAAAAAGAGAATAACATAGCACAGAACAAAAAAAAAATTATAGATACATTGGAGACGTATCATCGAATAGTACGGCGAATCGGCTCGGCAATTCTGGAACCAGTTTTGACCAAAAAGAACCAGATAGTCGACTGTCCCGACGCTGAAGCCATAGCCGCATTCAGACATAGTATCCGGGACGAACGGCTTGCATGCCAGCTTGGCTAGGATAAACCGAGGACAATGGCGGCTCTCACATCCCTCATGACCCGCTTTTATGAGGGCGAAGATAGTTGGTTGGCTCACAGAAGCACCAACCCAGAAGACCCCGACACTTCGGAAGTCCGGGATGACAACAGAAAGCCACATCGCAATAAAAGTAAGCATTGACATAACAGCGCCGAGGCTGATGACACGACAGTAAATGCCGGATTTCATAATTCCAAGTCAGGGCCGCGAAAGAAGCCCTCTAAAGGAAACCAAGATGGACCCACTAAGTTGGATGTTATCCTGGATAGGCCATGCCAAATGAAGGAAATATGCCCTAGAGGCAATAATAAAGTTGTTATTTATATTTCCATATATCATGATAAATTTTTATATTCATGCTAGAATTGTATTAACCGGAAACTTAGTACATGTGTGAATACATAGACAAAGAAAGTGTCACTAGTTTGCCTCTACTTGACTAGGTCGTTGAATGATGGTTATGTTTCCTGACCATAGACATGAGTTGTCATTTGATTAACGGGATCACATCATTACAGAATAATGTGATTGACTTGACCCATCCGTTAGCTTAGCACGATGATCATTTAGTTTGTTGCTATTGCTTTCTCTATAACTATACATGTTCCTATGACTATGAGATCATGCAACTCCCGAATACCGGAGGAACACTTTGTGTGCTACCAAACGTCACAACATAACTGGGTGATTATAAAGGTGCTCTACAGGTGTCTCCAATGGTATTTGTTGAGTTGGCATGGATCAATATTAGGATTTGTCACTCTGATTGTCGGAGAGGTATCTCTGGGCCCTCTCGGTAATGTACTTCACTATAAGCCTTGCAAGAAATGTAGCTAATGAGTTAGTTACATGATGTAGCATTACATAACGAGTAAAGAGACTTGCTGGTAACGAGATTGAACTAGGTATTGAGATACCGACGATCGAATCTCGGGCAAGTAACATACCGATGACAAAGGGAACAACGTATACCGTTATGCGGTTTGACCGATAAAGATCTTCGTAGAATATGTAGGAACCAATATGAGCATCTAGGTTCCGCTATTGGTTATTGACCGGAGACATGTCTCGGTCATGTCTACATAGTTCTCGAACCTATAGGGTCCACACGCTTAACGTTTGGTGACGATCGGTATTATGAGTTCATGTGTTTTGATGTACCGAAGGTATTTCAGAGTCCTGGATTTGATCACGGACATAACGAGGAGTCTCGAAATGGTCGAGACATAAAGGTCGATATATTGGAAGCCTATGTTTGGACATCGGAATGGTTCCGGGTGAAATCGGGAGTATACCGGAGCACCGGGAGGTTACCGGAACCCCCGGGAGGTATATGGGCCTTATTGGGCCTCAGTGGGAGAGAGGGGAAAGGATCAAAGGAGGGGGCACGCCTCCCAAGCCCAATCCCAATTGGGAGGGGGTCCGGCCCCCCTTTCCTTCCTCCTCCATCCTCCTTCCTTCTCTCGTAAATCCAACAAGGAGAGGGGGTGGGGGAATCCTACTCCCGGTGGGAGTAGGATTCCCCTTGGGGCGCGCCTAGAGAGGCCGACCCCCTCCTCCACTCCTTTATATACGGGGGAGGGGGGAACCCCATGGACACACAAGTTGATCATTGATATTTAGCCGTGTGCGGTGCCCCCCTTACCATAATCCACCTTGGTAATATCATAGCGGTGCTTAGGCGAAGCCCTGTTCCGGTAGCAACATCATCACCGTCATCATGCCGTCATGCTGACGAAGCTCTCCCTCGAAGCTCTACTAGATCGTGAGTTCACGAGACATCACCGAGCCAAACGTGTGCAGATCACAGAGGTGTCGTACCTTCGGTGCTAGATTGGTCGATCATGAAGACATACGACTACATCAACCGCATTATCATAACGCTTTCGCTTACGGTCTACAAGGGTAATTAGACGATACTCTCCCCTCTCGTTGCTATGCATCACCATGATCTTGCGTGTGCGTAGGATTTTTTTTGAAATTACTATGTTCCCCAACAGTGGCATCAGAGCCAGGTTTATGCGTAGATGTTATATGCACGAGTAGAACACAAAGGAGTTCTCGGCGTGGGTATATACATATTGCTTGCCATCACTAGTTGATTCTTGCTTCAGCGGCATTGTTGGATGAATCGGCCTAGAGCGACATTACGCGTACGCTTACGTGAGACTGGTTCTACTAACGTGCTTTGCACATAGGTGGCTAGTGGGTGTCTGTTTCTCCAGCTTTAGTTGAATCGGATTCAATGAGCAGGGTTTCTTCTGAAGATCAAAAAGCAATCACTATACCGCGTTGTGGTTTTTGATGTGTAAGTAAGAACTGTTTCTTGCTCTGCCCGTAGCAGCCACGTAAAACTTGCAACAACAAAGTAGAGGACGTCTAACTTTTTTTTGCAGGGCATGTTGTGATGTGATATGGTCAAGACATGATGCTAAATTTTATTGTATGAGATGATGATGTTTTGTAACACTGTTATCGGCAACAGGCATGAGCCATATGGTTGTCGCTTTATTGTATGAAATGCAATCGCCATGTAATTGGTTTACTTTATCACTAAGTGGTAGCGATAGTCTTAGAAGCAATAGTTGGCGAGACGACAACAATGCTACGATAGAGATCAAGGTGTCAAGCCGGTGACGATGGTGATCATGACGATGCTTTGGAGATGGAGATCAAAGGCACAAGATGATGGCAGCCATATCATATCACTTATATTGATTGCATGTGATATTTATCCTTTATGCATCTTATTTTGCTTAGTTCGGTGGTAGAATTATAAGATGATCTCTCACTAAATTTCAAGGTATCAGTGTTCTCCCTGAGTATGCACCGCTGCTATAGTTCATCGTGCCGAGACACCACGTGATGATCGGGTGTGATAAGCTCTACGTTCACATACAACGGGTGCAAGCCAGTTTTGCACACACGGGATACTCAAGTTAAACTTGACGAGCCTAGCATATGCAGATATGGCCTCGGAGCACTGGAGACCGAAAGGTCGAGAATGAATCATATAGTAGATATGATCAACATAGTGATGTTCACCATTGAAAACTACTCCATCTCACGTGATGATTGGACATGGTTTAGTTGATATGGATCACATGATCACTTAGATGATTAGAGAGATGTCTATCTAAGTGGGAGTTCTTAAGTAATTTGATTACTTGAACTTTAATTTATCATGAACTTAGTACCTGATAGTATTTTGCATGTCTATGTTGTTGTAGATAGATGGCCCGTGATGTTGTTCCATTGAATTTTAATGCGTTCCTAGAGAAAGCTAAGTTGAAAGATGATGGTAGCAACTACACGGACTGGGTCCGTAACTTAAGGATTATCCTCATTGCTGCACAGAAGAATTACGTCCTGGAAGCACCGCTAGGTGACAAACCTGCTGCAGGAGCAACGCCAGATGTTATGAACACCTGGCAGAGCAAAGCTGATGATTACTCGATAGTTCAGTGTGCCATGCTTTACGGCTTAGAACAGGGACTTCAACAACGTTTTGAATGTCATGGAGCATATGAGATGTTCCAGGAGTTGAAGTTAATATTTCAAGAAAATGCCCGGATTGAGAGATATGAAGTCTCCAATAAGTTATATAGCTGCAAGATGGAGGAGAATAGTTCTGACAGTGAACATACACTCGGAATGTCTGGGTACCACCACCACTTGAATCAACTGGGAGTTAATCTTCCTAATGATAGTGTCATTGACAGAGTTCTTGAATCACTGCCACCAAGCTGCAAGAGCTTTGTGATGAACTATAATATGCAAGGGATGGATAAAACGATTCCTGAGCTCTTCGCAATGCTAAAGGCTGCGGAGGTAGAAATCAAGAAGGAGCATCAAGTGTTGATGGTCAACAAGACCATTAGTTTCAAGAAAAAGGGTAATGGGAAGAAGGGGAACTTCAAGAAGAACAACAAGCCAGTTGCTGCTCAAGTGAAGAAACCCAAGTCTGGACCTAAGCTTGAGACTGAGTGCTTCTACTGCAAAGGAACTGGTCATTGGAAGTGGAACTGCCCCAAGTATTTGGCGGAGAAGAAGGATGGCAAAGTGAAAGGTATATTTGATATACATGTTATTGATGTGTACCTTACTAATGCTCGTAGTAGTGCCTGGGTATTTGATACTGGTTCAGTTGCTAACATTTGCAGCTCGAAACAGGGGCTATGGATTAAGCGAAGATCGGCTAAGGACGAGGTGACGATGCGCGTGGAAAATGGTTCCAAAGTCAATGTGATTGCCGTCGGCACGCTACCTCTACATCTACCTTCAGGATTAGTTTTAGACCTAGATAATTATTATTTTGTGCCAGCGTTGAGCATGAACATTATATCTAGATCTTGTTTGATGCGAGACGGTTATTCATTTAAATTAGAGAATAATGGTTGTTCTATTTATATGAGTAATATCTTTTATGGTCATGCACCCCTGATGAGTGGTCTATTTTTACTAAATCTTGATAGTAGTGATACACATGTTCATAGTATTGAAGACAAAAGATGCAGTGTTGATAATGATAGTGCAACTTATTTGTGGCACTGCCATTTAGGTCATATTGGTGTAAAGCGCATGAAGAAACTCCATTCTGATGGACTTCTGGAATCACTTGATTATGAATCACTTGGTACTTGCGAACATGCCTCATGGGCAAGATGACTAAAACTCCATTCTTCGGAACAATGGAGCGAGTAACAGAGTTATTGGAAATCATACATACTGATGTATGTGGTCCAATGAACATTGAAGCTCGCGGCGGATATCATTATTTTCTCACCTTCACAGACGATTTGAGCAGATATGGGCATATCCACTTGATGAAACATAAGTATGAAACATTTGAAAAGTTCAAAGAATTTCAGAGTGAAGTGGAAAATCATCGTAACAAGAAAATCAAGTTTCTATGATCTGATCGTGGAGGTGTGTGTTTGAGTTATGAGTTTGGACTTCATTTGAAACAATGCAGAATAGTTTCGCAACTCACGCCACCTGGAACACCACGGTGTAATGGTGTGTCCGAACATCGTAATCGTACTTTACTAGATATGGTGCGATCTATGATGTCTCTCATTGATTTACCGCTATTGTTTTGGGGTTACGCTTTAGAGACAACTGCATTCACGTTAAATAGGGCACCATCTAAATCCGTCGAGACGACACCTTATGAACTGTGGTTTGGCAAGAAACCCAAGTTGTCGTTTCTTAAAGTTTGGGGCTGCGATGCTTATGTGAAAAAGCTTCAACCTGATAAGCTCGAACCCAAATCAGAGAAATGTGTCTTCATAGGATACCTAAAGGAGACTGTTGGGTACACCTTCTATCACAGATCCGAAGGCAAGATATTCATTGCTAAGAATGGATCCTTTCTAGAGAAGGAGTTTCTCTCGAAAGAAGTGAGTGGGAGGAAAGTAGAACTTGACGAGGTAATTGTACCTTCTCCCTTATTGGAAAGTAGTTCATCACTGAAATCAGTTCTAGTGATTCCTACACCAGTAAGTGAGGAAGCTAATGATGATGATCATGAAACTTCTGATCAAGTTACTACCGAACCTCGTAGGTCAACCAAAGTAAGATCCACACCAGAGTGGTATGGTAATCCTATTTTGGAAGTCATGTTACTTGACCATGACGAACCTATGAAATATGAGGAAGGGATGATGAGCCCAGATTCCGCAAAATGGCTTGAGGCCATGAAATCGGAGATGGGATCCATGTATGAGAACAAAATATGGACTTTGGTTGACTTGCCCGATGATCGGTAGGCCATAGAGAATAAATGGATCTTCAAGAAGAAGACTGACACTAATGGTAATGTTACTGTCTACAAAGCTTGACTTGTTGCAAAAGGTTTTCGACAAGTTCAAGGAGTTGACTACGATGAGACCTTCTCACCCGTAGCGATGCTAAAGTCCGTCCGAATCATGTTAGCAATTCCCACATTTTATAATTATGAAATTTGGCAAATGGATGTCAAAACTGCATTCCTTAATGGATACCTTAAAGAAGAGTTGTATATGATGCAACCAGAAGGTTTTGTCGATCCAAAAGGTGCTAACAAAGTGTGCAAGCTCTAACGATCCATTTATGGACTGGTGCAAGCCTCTAGGAGTTGGAATATATGCTTTGATAGTGTGATCAAAGCATATGGTTTTGTACAGACTTTTGGAGAAGCCTGTATTTATAAGAAAGTGAGTGGGAGCTCCGTAGCATTTCTGATATTATATGTAGATGACATATTGTTGATCGGAAATGATACTAAATTTCTAAATAGCATAAAAGGATACTTGAATAAGAATTTTTCAATGAAAGACCTCGGTGAATGTGCTTATATATTGGGCATCAAGATCTATAAAGATAGATCAAGATGCTTGATTAGACTTTCACAAAGCACATACCTTGATAAAGTTTTGAAGAAGTTCATAATGGATCAGGCAAAGAAAGGGTTCTTGCCTGTATTACAAGGTGTGGAGTTGAGTCAGACTCAATGTCTGACCACTGCAGAAGATAGAGAGAAAATGAAAGGTGTTCCCTATGCTTCAGCCATAGGCTCTATCATGTATGCAAAGCTGTGTACCAGACCTGATGTGTGCCTTGCTATAAGTTTAGCAGGGAGGTACCAAAGTGATCTAGGAGTGGATCACTGGACATCGGTCAAGAACATCCTGAAATACCTGAAAAGGACTAAGGATATGTTTCTCATATATGGAGGTGACAAAGAGCTCGTCGTAAACAGTTACGTCGATGCAGGCTTTGACACTGATCCGGATGACTCTAAGTCACAAACCGGATACGTGTTTTTATTAAATGGTGGAGCTGACAGTTGGTGCATTTCCAAGCAGAGTGGCGGGATCTACGTGTGAAGCCGAATACATACCTGCTTCGGAAGCAGCAAATCAAGGAGTCTGTATGAAGGAGTTCATATCCGATCTAGGTGTCATACCTAGTGCATCGTGTCCAATGAAAATCTTTTGTAACAATACTGGTGCAATTGCCTTGGCAAAGGAATCCAGATTTCACAAGAGAACCAAGCACATTAAGAGACTCTTCAATTCCATCTGCGATAAATTCAAGGAGGGAGACATAGAGATTTGCAAGATACATACGGATCTGAATGTTGCAGACCCGTTGGCTAAGCCTCTCTCACGAGCAAAACATGATCAACACCAAGACTCCATGGGTGTTAGAATCATTACAATGCAATCTAGATTATTGACTCTAGTGCAAGTGGGAGACTGAAGGAAATATGCCCTAGAGGCAATAATAAAGTTGTTATTTATATTTCCTTATATCATGATAAATGTTTATTATTCATGCTAGAATTGTATTAACCGGAAACTTAGTACATGTGTGAATACATAAACAAACAAAGTGTCACTAGTTTGCCTCTACTCGACTAGCTCGTTGAATCAATGATGGTTATGTTTCCTAACCATAGACATGAGTTGTCATTTGATTAACGGGATCACATCATTAGAGAATAATGTGATTAACTTGACCCATCCGTTAGCTTAGCACGATGATCGTTTATTTTGTTGCTATTGCTTTCTCCATAACTATACATGTTCCTATGACTATGAGATCATGCAACTCCCGAATACCGGAGGAACACTTTGTGTGCTACCAAACGTCACAACGTAACTGGGTGATTATAAAGGTGCTCTACAGGTGTCTCCAATGGTATTTGTTGAGTTGGCATGGATCAAGATTAGGATTTGTCACTTCGATTGTCGGAGAGGTATCTCTAGGCCCTCTCGGTAATGTACTTCACTATAAGCCTTGCAAGCAATGTAGCTAATGAGTTAGTTACGGGATGTAGCATTACGGAACGAGTAAAGAGACTTACCGGTAATGAGACTGAACTAGGTATTGAGATACCGACGATCGAATCTCGGGCAAGTAACGTACCGATGACAAAGGGAACAACGTATACCGTTATGCAGTTTGACCGATAAAGATCTTCGTAGAATATGTAGGAACCAATATGAGTATCCAGGTTCCACTATTGGTTATTGACCAGAGACATGTCTCGGTCATGTCTACGTAGTTCTCTAACACGTAGGGTCCGCACGCTTAACCTTCGGTGACGATCCGTATTACGAATTTATGTGTTTTGATGTACCGAAGGTAGTCCGGAGTCCCAGATTTGGTCACGGACATAACGAGGAGTCTCGAAATGGTCGAGACATAAAGATCAATATATTGGAAGCCTATGTTTGGACATCGGAATGGTTCCGAGTGAAGTCGGGAGTATACCGGAGCACCGGGAGGTTACCGGAACCCCCCGGGAGGTATATGGGACTTATTGGGCCTTAGTGGGAGAGAGGGGAAAGGAGCAAAGGAGGCCCCCCAAGCCCAATCCGAATTGGGAGGGGGTCCGGCCCCCCTTTCCTTCCTCCTCCCTCCTCCTTCCTTCTCTCCTAAATCCAACAAGGAAAGGGGGGGGGATCCTACTCCCGGTGGGAGTAGGACTCCCCTTGGGGCGCGCCTAGAGAGGCCGGCCCCCTCCCCCTCCTCCACTCCTTTATATACGGGGGAGGGGGGCACCCCATGGACACACAAGTTGATCATTGATATTTAGCCGTGTGCGGTGCCCCCCTCCACCATAATCCACCTCGGTAATATCATAGCGGTGCTTAGGCGAAGCCCTATTCCGATAGCAACATCATCGTCGTCATCACGTCGTCATGCTGACGAAGCTCTCCCTCGAAGCTCTACTGGATTGTGAGTTTGCGGGACGTCATCGAGCCGAACGTGTGCAAATCGTGGAGGTGCCGTACCTTCGCTACTATATCGGTCGATCATGAAGACGTACGACTACATCAACCGCGTTGTCATAACGCTTCCTCTTACAGTCTACGAGGGTACATAGACGATACTCTCCCCTCTTGTTGCTATGCATCACCATGATCTTGCATCTACGTAGGAATTTTTTTTGAAATTACTGCAGTCCCTAACACCAAATACATGGCACTGCAGACAAGCCTGCTAACCACACCAATTGTAATTGTTGGGTGATTAAGCAGGCCGACAAGCTCATAGCCGAAGACGCATGCAAGAGCCCTCGCAGCGAGGATGACGAGGAACCTCGCAGGCTTAACAATGGAGGGCAGAAACAATTCCCTCTTGAGGTTAAAAAAGTGAACGTGATCTATGCCACTCATAGACCCAAGAAGGAGAGGAAATGTGGACTTCGGGACGTCTATGCGATAGAGCATGTAGCCCCAAAATTCAATCCATGGTTGGCATGTCCGATCACCTTCGATCGCAAGGACCACCCGACCAGTATCCGTCATGGAGGATCGGAGGCTTTGGTCCTCGACCCAATTATTGACAGCTACCACCTCACTAGAGTCCTAATGGACGGAGGGAGTAGCCTTAACTTGATTTATGGAGATACTATCTGGAAAATGGGGATTGACCCATCCAGGATCAAACCTAGCAACACCACCTTTAAGGGGGTCATCCTCGGCACCGAAGCCCGCTATTCGGGCACGCTCACTTTGGAAGTAGTATTCGGCTCTCCGGATAACTTCCGGAGCGAAGACTTGATCTTCGATATCGCGCCTTCTGCAGCGGCTATCATGCCCTCTTAGGCTGAATGGTTTTTGCTCATTTCAACGCCGCCCCCATTATGCCTACCTTAAATTGAAGATGCCTGGATCTAGAGGTGTCATCACAGTCAATGGCAACACAGAGCGCTCTCTTCAGACGGAAGAACACACTGCGGCCTTGGCGGCTGAAAACGAAGGGCCGAAGTGCCAGCTCGTCTTCAAGGCACATGAGTCAAACAAGCGTGCACGGGCCCTATCTCTGGCCAAGGGGCCTCCCTGTGTTCGACAAATATAGGAATACGCCCCCATGGCCTGTCCACCACATAAGCTCACCACGTGCCTCGTCATCACAACGTCACGCTCAAAGTACCATGGGCATCTATGGGGTTTATCACCAAGAGTTCGGTTCAACCGCACTTTGGAATAATGCATCTTCGAACAAAGAACAAGTACCATCTAGGACCTATCCGGCATCAAGCCCCACCAATACAATGACCTTTTGAAGAATCTCTTTCAAGGACCCATCAGCGGATAATCAACCCATGGAGTTATTCTCTCCAATAGAAGCAAAGGCGCAGACGTGCAGTAGGGCATAGACCGGGAGTTAACCCACGCATCAAGGCCCTACGTAAACCTTTCATCTCTAAATGTTTTTCTTAAAAGATAAATTATCTTTTCCAACGCTGTGTTCGGCAATTCTAATTGTACGACTACACATCATGAGCTCACGGGAAATAAAAGCAAGGATTTTTCAGGTCCTTATACAGTTATTTGTACTACACACCTTTTCCCCACTCTTCGATCTTGTCTTAAAACCCATCTGGCGTATATCCACCCCCATGCAAACCGGCTAATAAACCAAGGGCTCGACCATAACACTCGCCCTGCATGCTAAGTTCGGCACTTGACTTTCCAATGTGTTCGGCGTCTCGGATATTGCAATATATGCACCGGCTCCGAATTATGGCCTGAGTCAATAGTTGGGTTGCCCCGCTCCTATGCTTACCGTCTTACGTTCTGCATGTTTGGCTAAGAAGGTAAAGGGGGAACCACTATGATTGTACTTCTACCTAGCTCGGTAAAGTGCCTTAGTGGAAAAAGCCAAAAACTGTCTGTCATAATAAGCGTGAACTGGTCTGCGATCCGATGACTGGTGTCAAACCCAAAATCATTGGAGATTAGACCGTGTAATACGAAGGGTTTGTCCTTGCACAAACCAAGTGGTAGATGCCTGATCCTCGGGTTTGCCTCACATTGGCCCACACTAGGGGCTGGTTATCAGCCCCCGTAGTCAAGCTCCTATGGCTAAGTGAAAGTCATAAAGCCGCATAGTCAGATTGCCTGGTTCTCCTCCTACACTACTGCCTTTGGGCACCGAGACGTTGGCTAAGGGTTACAGTGTGAAGGATGGAACACCCCTTGTAGCATCTACGTGGGGGCTGAAGCCGACGACTGGTAACTTTCAGGATAAAAACGGCCGCACAGGAGTCAAAAATAACATAACACACATAATTGTGATATAACCATACATGAATAACTACATAGTAAAGCATAACAGTTCAGAACCATAGTTTAAATACATCACGACACAGCTACTCAAGGAGTACATCCTTCGTACATAGTGCCTCTACGGCCCGAGCACCGTCCATCACGGTGGAGAAGTACTGCTCCGGGCACCTATGCTCCTTTCCAGCTGGGGGCGGTCCAGTGGCCATCTCGACGGGCTTTATCTTTGGCTGGCGCACCATGGTCTTCAAAAACGCCATCCAGGCCCCCTCGATACACACCGAGCGCTTCATGGCTTCAACACGAGTGGTAGAATGACATAGCTTTGCCACTAGACCAAAGTAATTGTTTGATATGGGCTCAGAGGGCCACAGCCGGACACAGATGTCCTTCATGGCCGGTTCCGCCATCCGGTGCAGCTCCATCAACTGCTTCGTCTGATTCACAAGGAGGGGAGGGTGCTCGGGCTCTTGGAATTATGCCCAGAATAGCCTCAGTTCGTAGTCACCCTCCCGAGCCGCTTAGTGCCGGGAAGCATCTGCCGCACTCCTTAAGAGATCTGTAAAGGTGCCTGTGGAACGCCACACTCGGGTAAGCAACGTGAACTTCTGGCCACCGAAGACACTCTGCAGTAAGTACTGCTTACCATTAGCAATTTGCTTCACTTTTTGTAGCTCCTCCCGAGCACCTTGCGTCTCTGTCCGTGCGTCTTGGACTTTCGTCTTCATCTTTGCCAGCTCGGCGGCGTGCTCCTTATTCTTCTGCTCAAGGTCCTCACATTTAGTGATGGCATCCCTGAGCTCCTTTTGAACCTCGGCCACCCTGGCCTCATGCTTCTCACTTTCATTCTTCACTGACGTGAGTTCGGCGGCCATCTGTTCGGCCGCCGCCTTCTATTCGGGTGCGTCGTCTTTCGCCTTCCGCACTCGGCCCTGAGGTCCTCGACCTTCGCGGCACCGGCTGCAATGATTTTTCTTACTTAGGGGATCATCCTGAACAATCTACTTACCATAACTTATGCAAAGGACTATGTTTCGAACAGACTAACCTTGTGCTCTGTCGAGCCGCTTGTTGATGAGATTAAGCTCTTCTTCGGAACCCTTTAGCTTCCGATTGATCTCAACCAACTCAGCAGCATTGGCAGCAGTCGCTGACGCCGAAGCCTGTAAAATAGAAACACGATGACACTTCGGCCAATGTCTTTACAATTTCGATCCTATGCCAGGTTTCTTCACAACCTGCCAGAGTCTCGGGGCCTGCTACATATAAGGATTGCTTGAATCTTACTTAGAAAGAAAAAAACATTACTTTGTGTTACCCTAAAGCCTGTTAGGAGGCCACCAAAAGCATCTTTCAGCCCGCTATTAACAGACCGAACGCTTTGCATAACCACCCATCAGAGTGCGGTGTTCCGCGACTATGGAGGAGCTTTTCATACCCTCCTCCATCATGTCCGGCCAATCGATCATGACCCGTCCCCCAGTGTTCGGTGCTGGCGGCGGGGCCCCTACTCCTCCTTCGGTGGGAGGCGGCAGCAGCGCTTCGAAGTGCTGTTCAGGCCCCGGAACCATCATCTGGGAGGGCTCGGCTTGCCTGAGCTCCTTCTCCTCGGCCATGTCGATATCCTCACCCCCCGTATTTGGCACGGATGGGGTCCTTTGAGACAACACCTCCCCAATCTCTCCAATGACCGAAGAGGGTGCGGCGTCCGATGCACCTTCGCTCTCCGCTAGATCAGTTGGCAGATAAGTACCCCCAGACATCTAGTGGTTGGGGTGGTCGCACACCGGGTTGCAATGTGAAGGCGTAGATGATTTTAGTAATGGGTTAGTATCATCACCCAGACGAGTCTTCGGACTCTTACCTTTCGCCGCGGGGCTTGACCCTGGGAACTTTCTTCGTGATTTGCTCGGAGGCTGCAGACTCTTCATCAAAGTCTGAACTGTCATCGAGCAGTACCAACTTCCCCTTGCCCCTCTTCTTCGGAGCTGGAGAAGGGTTTTCCACTTTGGCTTTGCTCGGAGCAACTCTCTTCCTGGTGCGGGAGGAGCTGCTCTCCTCCTCTTTTTCTTCTTCCTACCCCCCTCTTGTGCGGAGGGGGCATTAGTGTCCCCGGACTTAGTGTCCGGAGGGACTCGTGGGCAGAGGCCTGATACATCCATTTTGAATCATGCTTTTATATTGATACTTATTCCATTATGGGCTATTATTACACATTATATCACAATACTTATGCCTATTCTCTCTTGTTTTATGAGGTTTACATGAAGAGGGAGAATGGCGGCAGCTGGAATTTTAGACTGCAAAAGGAGCAAATATTAGAGACCTATTATGCGCAACTCCAAAAGTCCTGAAACTTCACAGAGCATGTTTTGGACTATATAAAAAATATTGGGTGAACAAAATACTAGAGGGGGGCCACCAGCAAGCCACAAGGGTGGAGGGCGCGCCCCCCATTCTTGTGGGCCCCCTGGCAGGCCTCTAGTGCCCATCTTCTGCTATATGGTGTGTTTTGACCTGGAAAAAAAATCTGAATGAAGCTTTTGGGACGAAGCGCCGCCGTCTTAAGGCGGAACCTACGCAGAACCAATATAGGGCTCCGGCGGAGCTATTCTGCCGGGGAAACATCCCTCCGGGAGGGGGAAATGAAGCCATCGTCGTCACCAACGATCCCCTCATTGAGAGGGGGTCAATCTCCATCAACACCTTCACCAGCACCATCTCCTCTCAAACCCTAGTTCATCACTTGTATTTGATCTTGGTCCCAAAACCTCAGATTGGTACCTATGGGTTGCTAGTAGTGTTGATTACTCCTTGTAGTTGATGCTAGTTGGTTTATCCGGTGGAAGATTATATTTTTAGATCCTTAATGATAATTAACACTCCTTTGATCTTGATCATAAATATGTTTTGTGAGTAGTTACGTTTGTTCCTAAGGACATGTGAGAAGTCTTGTTATAAGTAATCATGTGAGTTTGGTATTCGTTCGATATTTTGATGAGATGTATGTTGTCTTTCCTCTAGTGGTGTTATGTGAATGTCGACTACATGACACTGATGTCACTTGAAGCTACGTCGGTATTTCCCCAAAGAGGAAGGGATGATGTGATAACCCACAAGTATAGGGGATCGCAACAGCTTTCGAGGGTAGAGTATTCAATCCAAATTTATTGATTCGACACAAGGGGAGCCAAAGAATATTCTCAAGTATTAGCAGCTAAGTTGTCAATTCAACCACACCTAGCAACTTAGTATCTGCAACAAAGTGTTTAGTAGCACAGTAATATGATAGTGGTGGTAGCAGCAACAAAAGTAAAGACAACAAAATTAATGTTTTTGGTATTTTGTAGTGATTGTAACAGTAGCAGCGGGAAAGTAAATAAGCGTAAACCAATATATGGAAAACTCGTAGGCACCGGATCAGTGATGGATAATTATGCCGGATGCGGTTCATCATGTAACAGTCATAACATAGGGTGACACAGAACTAGCTCCAATTCATCAATGCAATGTAGGCATGTATTCCGTATATAGTCATACGTGCTTATGGAAAAGAACTTGCATGACATCTTTTGTCCTACCCTCACGTGGAAGCGGGGTCCTATTGGAAACTAAGGGATATTAAGGCCTCCTTTTAATAGAGAACCGGAACAAAGCATTAGCACATAGTGAATACATGAACTCCTCAAACTATGGTCATCACCGGGAGTGGTCCCGATTATTGTCACTTCGGGGTTGCCGGATCATAACACATAGTCGGTGACTATAGACTTGCAAGATAGGATCAAGAACTCACATATATTCATGAAAAAATAATAGGTTCAGATCTGAAATCATGGCACTCGGGCCCTAGTGACAAGCATTAAGCATAGCAAAGTCATAGCAACATCAATCTCAGAACATAGTGGATACTAGGGATGAAACCCTAACAAAACTAACTCGATTACATGATAAATCTCATCCAACCCATCACCGTCCAGCAAGCCTACGATGGAATTACTCACGCACAATGGTGAGCATCATGAAATTGGTGATGGAGGATGGTTGATGTGACGACGGCGACAAATCCCCCTCTCCGGAGCCCCAAACGGACTCCAGATCAGCCCTCCCAAGAGGTTTTAGGGCTTGGCGGTGGCTCCGTATCGCAAAACGCGATGATTTCTTCTCCCTGATTTTTTCTCCCCGAAGGCAAAATATAGAGTTGGAGTTGGCGTCGGAGGGCATCCAGGGGGCCCACGAGGTAGGGGGCCGCGCCCTAGGGGGGGGGGAGGCGCCCCCACCCTCGTGGATAGGGTGTGGGCCCCCTGGTCTTCATCTTTGGCGAGGATTTATTATTATTTTTTCAAAGATGTTTCATGGAGTTTCAGGTCATTCCGAGAATATTTGTTTTCTACACATAAAACAACACTATGGCAATTCTGATGAAAACAGCGTCAGTCCGGGTTAGTTCCATTCAAATCATACAAGTTAGAGTCCAAAACAAGGGCAAAAGTGTTTGGAAAAGTAGATACGACGGAGACGTAACAACTCCCCCAAGCTTAAACCCTTGCTTGTCCTCATGCAATTCAGTTGACAAACTGAAAGAAAGAAAGAAAAACTTTTACAAACTCTGTTTGCTCTTGTTGTTGTAAATATGTCAAGCTAGCATTCAAGTTTTCAACAAAGATTATAACTAACCACATTTGAAATAATTCTCAGCTCTCATGATTACTCATATCAATAACATGATCAACTAGCAAGCCGTAATAATAAATCTCGGATGACAACACTTACTCAAAACAATCATAATATGATATAACAAGATGGTATCTCGCTAGCCCTTTCTGAGACCGCAAAACATAATGCAGAGAACCTTTAAAGATCAAGGACTGCCTAGACATTGTAATTCATGGTAAAAGAGATCCAATCATAGTCACACCCAACATAGATTAATAGTGATGAATTCAAATGACAGCTGTGCTCTCCAGCTAGTGCTTTTTAATAAGAGGGTGATGGCTCAACATAAAAGTAAATGGATAGGCCCTTCGCAGAGGGAAGCAGGGATTTGTAGAGGTGCCAGAGCTCGGTTTTGAAATAGAGATAAATTGCATTTTGAGTGGTATACTTTCATTGTCAACGTAACAACTAAGAGATGGCGATATCTTCCATGCTAAACACATTATAGGCGGTTCACAAACAGAATGGTGAAGTTTATACTCCCCTCCACTAACAAGCATCAATCCATGGCTTGCTCGAAACAACGAGTGCCTCCAACATACATCAGGTCCCAGGGGGAGTTTTGTTTGCAATTAATTTTGATTCAGTTTGCATAAAGCATGAGACTGGGCATCCTGGTGACCAGCCATTTTCTCATGAGTGAGGAGTGGAGTCCACTCCTCTTGAGAATAACCCGCCTAACACAGAAGATAAGGACATCCTTGGTTGATACATGAGCTATTCGTGTTGGGTTTCGTAGTAATTTCAAAAAATTTCCTACGCACACGCAAGATCATGGTGATGCATAGCAACGAGAGGGGGAGAGTGTGATCTACGTACCCTTGTAGATCGACAACAGAAGCGTTAACTTGGTTGATGTAGTCGTACGTCTCCACGGCCCGACCGATCAAGCACCGAAACTACGGCACCTCTGAGTTCTAGCACACGTTCAGCTCGATGACGATCCCCGGACTCCGATCCAGCAAAGTGTCGGGGAAGAGTTCCATCAGCACGATGGCGTGGTGACGATCTTGATGTTCTACCGTCGCAGGGCTTCGCCTAAGCACCACTACAATATTATCAAGGACTATGGTGGAAGGGGGCACCGCACACGGCTAAGAATATGATCACGTGGATCAACTTGTGTCTCTAGGGGTGCCCCTTGCCTCCATATATAAAGGCACAAAAGTGGGGGGGGGGGGCGGCCGGCCAAGAGGAGGCACGCCAGGAGGAGTCCTACTCCCTCCGGGAGTAGGACTCCCCCCCTTTCCTAGTTGGAATAGGATTCGCGGAGGGGGGAAAAGAGGAGAGAGAGGAGGAAGGGGGGCCGGCCCCCTCTCCTTGTCCTATTCGGACCAAGGGGGGGGGGAGAGGGGCGCGCGGCCCATCTATGGCCACCTCTCCTCTCTTCCACTAAGGCCCACTAAGGCCCATATACCTCCCGGGGTGTTCCGGTAACCTCCCGTTACTCCGGTAAAATCCCGATTTCACCCGGAACACTTCCGATATCCAAACATAGGCTTCCAATATATCAATCTTTATGTCTCGACCATTTCGAGACTCCTCGTCATGTCCGTGATCACATCCGGGACTCCGAACAAACTTCGGTTCATCAAAATGTATAAACTCATAATATAACTATCATCATAACCTTAAGCGTGCGGACCCTACGGGTTCGAGAACAATGTAGACATGACCAAGACACGTCTCCGGTCAATAACCAATAGCGGAACCTGGATGCTCATATTCACATATTCTATGAAGATCTTTTATCGGTCAGACCGCATAACAACATACGTTGTTCCCTTTGTCACCGGTATGTTACTTGCCCAAGATTCGATCGTCGGTATCCCATACCTAGTTCAATCTCGTTACTGGCAAGTCTCTTTACTCGTTCCGTAATACATCATATCACAACTAACTCATTAGTTGCAATGCTTGCAAGGCTTATGTGATGTGCATTACCGAGAGGGCCCAGAGATACCTCTCCGACAATCGGAGTGACAAATCCTAATCTCGAAATATGCCAACCCAACATGTACCTTTGGAGACACCTGTAGAGCTCCTTTATAATCACCCAATTACATTGTGACGTTTAGTAGCACACAAAGTGTTCCTCCGGCAAACGGGAGTTGCATAATCTCATAGTCATAGGAACATGTATAAGTCATGAAGAAAGCAATAGCAACATACTAAACGATTGGGTGCTAAGCTAATGGAATGGGTCATGTCAATCAGATCATTCAACTAATGATGTGATCCTGTTAATCAAATAACAACTCTTTGTCCATGGTTAGGAAACATAACCATCTTTGATTAACGAGCTAGTCAAGTAGAGGCATACTAGTGACACTCTGTTTGTCTATGTATTCACACATGTATTATGTTTCCGGTTAATACAATTCTAGCATGAATAATAAACATTTATCATGAAATAAGGAAATAAATAATAACTTTATTATTGCCTCTAGGGCATATTTCCTTCAGTCTCCCACTTGCACTAGAGTCAATAATCTAGTTCACATCGCCATGTGATTTAATAGCAATAGTTCACATCACCATGTGATTAACACCCATAGTCCACATCGATATGTGACCAACACCCAAAGGGTTTACTAGAGTCAGTAATCTAGTTCACATCGCTATGTGATTAACACCCAAAGAGTACTAAGGTGTGATCATGTTTTGCTTGTGAGATAATTTTAGTCACCAGGTCTGTTATATTCAGATCCGTAAGTATTTTGCAAATATTTATGTCAACAATGCTCTGCACGGAGCTACTCTAGCTAATTGCTCCCACTTTCAATATGTATCTAGATTGAGACTTAGATTCATCTAGATTAGTGTCAAAACTTGCATCGGCGTAACCCTTTACGACGAACCTTTTTTCACTTCCATAATCGAGAAACATATCCTTATTCCACTAAGGATAATTTTGACCGATGTCCAGTGATCTACTCCTAGATCACTATTATACTCCCTTGCCAAACTCAGTGGTAGGGTATACAATAGATCTGGTACACAACATGGCATACTTTATAGAACCTATGACCAAGGCATAGGGAATGACATTCATTCTCTTTCTATCTTCTGCCGTGGTCGGGCTTTGAGTCTTACTCAATTTCACACCTTGTAACATAGGCAAGAAACTCTTTCTTTGACTGTTCCATTTTGAACTACTTCAAAATCTTGTCAAGGTATGTATTTATTGAAAAACCTTATCAAGCGTCTTGATCTATTGCTATAGATCTTGATGCTCAATATGTAAGCAACTTCACCGAGGTCTTTCTTTGAAAAACTCCTTTCAAACAATCCTTTATGCTTTGCAGAATAATTCTACATTATTTCCGATCAACAATATGTCATTCACATATACTTATCAGAAATGCTTTAGTGCTCCCACTCACTTTCTTGTAAATACAGGCTTCACCGCAAGTCTGTATAAAACTATATGCTTTGATCAACTTATCAAAGCGTATATTCCAACTCCGAGATGCTTACACCAGTCCATAGATGGATCGCTGGAGTTTGCATATTTTGTTAACACCTTTAGGATTGACAAAAACTTCTGGTTGCATCATATACAACTCTTCTTTAAGAAATGCATTAAGGATTGCAGTTTTGTTATCCATTTGCGAGATTTCATAAAATGCGGCAATTGCTAACATGATTCGGACAGATTTAAGCATAGATACGAGTGAGAAACTCTCATCGTAGTCAACACCTTGAACTTGTCGAAAACCTTTTGCGACAATTCAAGCTTTGTAGATAGTAACACTACTATCAGCGTCCGTCTTCCTCTTGAAGATCCATTTATTTTCTATGGCTTGCCGATCATCGGGCAAGTTAACCAAAGTCCATACTTTGTTCTCATACATGGATCCCATCTCAGATTTCATGGCCTCAAGCCATTTTGCGGAATCTGGGCTCATCATCGCTTCCTCATAGTTCACAAGTTCGTCATGGTCTAGTAACATGACTTCCAGAACAGGATTACCGTACCACTCTGGTGCGGATCTCACTCTGGTTTACCTACGAGATTCGGTAGTAACTTGATCTGAAGTTACATGATCATCATCATTAGCTTCCTCACTAATTGGTGTAGTAGTCACAAGAACAAATTTCTGTGATGAACTATTTTCCAATAAGGGAGAAGGTACAATTACCTTATCAAGTTTTCTACTTTCCTCCCACTCACTTCTTTCGAGAAAAAACTCCTTCTCTAGAAAGGATCCAATCTTAGCAACGAATGTCTTGCCTTCGGATCTGTGATAGAAGGTGTACCCAATAGTCTCCTTTGGGTATCCTATGAAGACATATTTCTCCGATTTGGGTTTGAGCTTATCAGGATGAAACTTTTTCATATAAGCATCACAATCCCAAACTTTAAGAAACGACAACTTTGGTTTCTTGCCAAACCACAGTTCAGATTGTGTCGTCTCAACGGACTTAGATGGTGCCCTTTTAAACGTGAATGCAGCTGTCTTTAATGCATAACCCCAAAACGATAGTGGTAGATCGGTAAGAGATATCATAGATCGCACCATATCTAATAAAGTACGGTTATGATGTTCGGACACACCATTACACTGTGGTGTTCCAGGTGGCGTGAGTAGTGAAACTATTTCACATTGTTTTTAACTGAAGGCCAAACTCGTAACTCAAATATTTTACTTCTGCGATCATATCGTAGAAACTTTTATTTTTGTTACGATGATTCTCCACTTCACTCTGAAATTCTTTGAACTTTTCAAATGTTTCAGACTTGTGTTTCATCAAGTAGATATGCTCATATCTGCTCAAATCATCTGTGAAGATCAGAAAATAATGATACCTGTCGCGAGCCTCAATATTCATCGGACCACATACATCAGTATGTATGATTTCCAACAAATCTGTTGCTCGCTCCATTGTTCCGAAGAACAGAGTCTTAGTCATCTTGCCCATGAGGCATGGTTCGCAAGCATCAACTGATTCATAATCAAGTGATCCCAAAAGCCCATCAGCATGGAGTTTCTTCATGCGCTTACACCAATATGACCTAAACGGCAGTGCCACAAATAAGTTGCACTATCATTATTAACTTTGCATCTTTTGGTTTCAATATTATGATTATGTGTATCACTACGATCGAGATCCAATGAACCATTTTCATTGGGTGTGTAACCATATAAGGTTTTATTCATGTAAACAGAACAACAATTTTCTCTAACTTAAATGAATAACCGTATTGCAATAAACATGATCAAATCATATTCATGCTCAACACAAACACCAAATAACACTTATTTAGGTTCAACACTAATCCTGAAAGTATAGGGAGTGTGTGATGATGATCATAGCAATCTTGGAACCACTTCCAACAAACATCGTCACTTCACCCTTAACTAGTCTCTGTTCATTTTGCAACTCCCGTTTCGAGTTACTACTCTTAGCAACTGAACTAGTATCAAATACTGAGGGGTTGCTATAAACACTAGTAAAGTACACATCAATAACATGTATATCAAATATACTTATGTTCACTTTGCCATCCTTCTTATCCGCCAATCACTTGGGGTAGTTCTGCTTCCAGTGACCAGTCCCTTTGTAGTAGAAGCACTTAGTCTCAGGCTTAGGACCAGACTTGGGCTTCTTCATTTGAGCAGCAACTTGCTTGCCATTCTTCTTGAAGTTCCCCTTCTTCCCTTTGCCCTTTTTCTTGAAACTAGTGGTCTTGTCAACCATCAACACTTGATGCTCTTTCTTGATTTCTACCTTCATTGATTTCATCATCATGAAAAGCTTGGGAGTCGTTTTCGTCATCCCTTGCATAATATAGTTCATCATGAAGTTCTACTAACTTGGTGATGGTGACTAGAGAATTCTGTCAATCACTATTTTATCTGGAAGATTAACTCCCACTTGATTCAAGCGATTGTAGTACCCAGACAATCTGAGCACATGCTCACTAGTTGAGCGATTCTCCTCCATCTTTTAGCTATAGAACTTGTTGGAGACTTCATATCTCTCAACTCGGGTATTTGCTTGAAATATTAACTTCAACTCCTGGAACATCTCATATGGTCCATGACGTTCAAAAACGTCTTTGAAGTCCCGATTCTAAGCCGTTAAGCATGGTGCACTAAACTATCAAGTAGTCATCATATTGAGCTAGCCAAACGTTCATAACGTCTGCATTTGCTCCTGCAATAGGTCCGTCACCTAGCGGTGCATTAAGGACATAATTCTTCTGTGCAGCAATGAGGATAAACCTCAGATCACGGATCCAATCCGCATTTTTTCTACTAACATTTTTCAACACAATTTTCTCTAGGCACATATCAAAATAAACACAGGGAAGCAACAACGCGAGCTATTGATCTACAACATGATTTGCAAAATACTACCAAGACTAAGTTCATGATAAATTTAAGTTCAATTTAATCATATTACTTAAGAACTCCCACTTATATAGACATCCCTCTAATCCTCTAAGTGATCACGTGATCCAAATCAACTAAACCATGTCCGATCATCACGTGAGATGGAGTAGTTTCATTGGTGAACATCACTATGTTGATCATATCTACTATATGATTCACGCTCGACCTTTCGGTCTCCGTGTTCCGAGGCCATATCTGTATATGCTTGGCTCGTCAAGTATAACCTGAGTATTCCGCATGTGCAACTGTTTTGCACCCGTTGTATTTGAACGTAGAGCCTATCACACCCGATCATCACGTGGTGTCTCAGCACGAAGAACTTTCGCAACGGTGCATACTCAGGGAGAACACTTCTTGATAATTAGTGAGAGATCATCTTATAATGCTACCGTCAATCAAAGCAAGATAAGATGCATAAAGGATAAACATCACATGCAATCAATATAAGTGATATGATATGGCCATCATCATCTTGTGCTTGTGATCTCCATCTTCGAAGCACCGTCATGATCACCATCGTCACCGGCGCGACACCTTGATCTCCATCGTAGCATCGTTGTCGTCTCGCCAATCTTATGCTTCCACGACTATCGCTACCGCTTAGTGATAAAGTAAAGCATTACAACGCAATTGCATTGCATACAATAAAGCGAAAACCATATGGCTCCTGCCAGTTGCCGATAACTCGGTTACAAAACATGATCATCTCATACAATAAAATTTAGCATCATGTCTTGACCATATCACATCACAACATGCCCTGCAAAAACAAGTTAGACGTCCTCTACTTTGTTGTTGCAAGTTTTACGTGGCTGCTACGGGCTTTCAGCAAGAACCAATCTTACCTACGCATCAAAACCACAACGATAGTTTGTCAAGTTGGTGCTGTTTTAACCTTCGCAAGGACCGGGCGTAGCCACACTCGGTTCAACTAAAGTTGGAGAAACTGTCACCCGCTAGCCACCTTTGTGCAAAGCACGTCGAGAGAACCGGTCTCGCGTAAGCGTACGCGTAATGTCGGTCCGGGCCGCTTCGTCCAACAATACCGCCGAACCAAAGTATGACATGCTGGTAAGCATTATGACTTATATCGCCCACAACTCACTTGTGTTCTACTCGTGCATATAACATCAACATATAAAACCTAGTCTCGGATGCCACTGTTGGGTTTCGTAGTAATTTTAAAAAATTTCCTATGCACACGCAAGATCATGGTGATGCATAGCAAGGAGAGGGGGAGAGTGTGATCTATGTACCCTTGTAGATCGACAATGGAAGCGTTAACTTGGTTGATGTAGTCGTACGTCTCCACGGCCCGACCGATCAAGCATTGAAACTACGGCACCTCCAAGTTCTAGCACACGTTCAGCTCGATGACGATCCCCGGACTCCGATACAGCAAAGTGTCGGGGAAGAGTTCCGTCAGCACGACGACGTGGTGACGATCTTGATGTTCTACCGTCGCAGGGCTTCGCCTAAGCACCGCTACAATATTATCGAGGACTATGGTGGAAGGGGGCACCGCACACGGCTAAGAATATGATCACGTGGATCAACTTGTGTCTCTAGGGGTTCCCCTTGCCTCCGTATATAAAGGCTCAAAAGGGGGGGGGGCTGGCCGGCCAAGAGGAGGCGCGCCAGGAGGAGTCCTACTCCCTCCAGGAGTAGGACTCCCCCCTTTCCTAGTTGGAATAGGATTCGCGGAGGGGGGAAAAGAGGAGAGAGAGGAGGAAGGGGGGCCGGCCCCCTCTCCTTTTCCTATTCGGACCAAGGGGGGGGGGGAGGGGCGCGCGGCCCATCTATGGCCACCTCTCCTCTCTTCCACTAAGGCCCACTAAGGCCCATATACCTCCCGGGGGGTTTCGGTAACCTCCCGGTACTCCGGTAAAATCCCGATTTCACCCGGAACACTTCCGATATCCAAACATAGGCTTCCAATATATCAATCTTTATGTCTCGACCATTTCGAGACTCCTCGTCATGTCCGTGATCACATCCGGGACTCCGAACAAACTTCGGTTCATCAAAATGTATAAACTCATAATATAACTGTCATCGTAACCTTAAGCGTGCGGACCGTACGGGTTCGAGAACAATGTAGACATGACCAAGACACGTCTCCGGTCAATAAACAATAGCGGAACCTGGATGCTCATATTGGCTCCTACATATTCTATGAATATCTTTTATCGGTCAGACCGCATAACAACATACGTTGTTCCCTTTGTCACCGGTATGTTACTTGCCCGAGATTCGATCGTCGGTATCCCATACCTAGTTCAATCTCGTTACCGGCAAGTCTCTTTACTCGTTCCGGAATACATCATCCCGCAACTAAATCATTAGTTGCAATGCTTGCAAGGCTTATGTGATGTGCATTACCGAGAGGGCCCAGAGATACCTCTCCAACAATCGGAGTGACAAATCCTAATCTCGAAATACGCCAACCCAACATGTACCTTTGGAGACACCTGTAGAGCTCCTTTATAATCACCCAGTTACGTTGTGACGTTTAGTAGCACACAAAGTGTTCCTCCTGCAAACGGGAGTTGCATAATCTCATAGTCATAGGAACATGTATAAGTCATGAAGAAAGCAATAGCAACATACTAAACGATCGGGTGCTAAGCTAATGGAATGGGTCATGTCAATCAGACCATTCAACTAATGATGTGATCCCGTTAATCAAATAACAACTCTTTGTCCATGGTTAGGAAACATAACCATCTTTGATTAACGAGCCAGTCAAGTAGAGGCATACTAGTGACACTCTGTTTGTCTATGTATTCACACATGTATTATGTTTCCGGTTAATATAATTCTAGCATGAATAATAAACATTTATCATGAAATAAGGAAATAAATAATAACTTTATTATTGCCTCTAGGGCATATTTCCTTCAATTCGAGCATACAAAATAGAATGTTTATTTGAAGGTTTAGAGTTTGGCACATACAAATTTACTTGGAATGGGAGGTAGATACCGCATATAGGAAGGTATAGTGGACTCATTTGGAATAACTTTGGGGTTTAAGGGATTGGATGCACAAGCAGTATTCCCGCTTAGTACAAGTGAAGGCTAGCAAAAGACTGGGAAGCAACCAACTAGAGAGCGACAACAGCCATGTACATGCATTAAAATTAATAAACATTGGATGCAAGCATGAGTAGGATATAATCCACCATGAACATAAATATCGTGAAGGCTATGTTGATTTTGTTTCAACTACATGCGTGAACATGTGCCAAGTCAAGTCACTTAAATCGTTCAAAGGAGGATACCACCCCATCATACCACATCATAATCATCGCGATAGCATGTTGGCACACAAGGTAAATCATTATAACTCATAGCTAATCAAGCATGGCACAAGCAACTACGATCTCTAATTGTCATTGCAAACATGTTTATTCATAATAAGCTGAATCAAGAACGAGGGACTCATCATATTTACAAAAACAAAAGAGGTCAAGTTCGTACCAGCTTTTCTCATCTCCGTCAGCCCATCATATATCATCATAATTGCCTTTCACTTGCACGACCGAATGGTGTGAATAATAATAAGAGTGCACGTGCATTGGACTAAGCTGGAATCTGCGAGCATTCAACAAACAGGAGAAGACAAGGCAATATGGGCTCTGGGTTAATTCAACAATAATGCATATAAGAGACACTTCAACAATTTAATTATGGTCTTCTCCTACTGACCCCCAAAGAAAAGAAAAGAAATAAAACTATTTACACGGGAAAGCTCCCAACAAGCAAAAGAAGAACATGAAATATTTTTGGGTTTTCTTTTTAATTATTACTACTACTACAGCAGAAAAGTAAATTACTACTAATTTTTTTGGTTTTTCTTAAGGTTTAACAATCACACAAGAAGAAAGGAGGAAAAAGGAAATAGACTAGCATGTATATTACAGTGAAAGAGTATGAGCACCGACATCTAGCATCGAGTGTGTGTGAACATAAATGTAATGTCGGCGAGAAATACGTACTCCCCCAAGCTTAGGCTTTTGGCCTAAGTTGGTCTATTGCCAGGGATAGCCTGACTGATATCCATAATAATAGTTGTAGCTGGGGTCGTACTGTGACGGAGGATAGTTGGGATCATACTGATGTGCATCGGTTATCGCCTGCTGAGCTACAGCGTGGAGTCGAGTTGCCTCCGCTCTCCTCTCGTACTCTTCTGCCTCCTCTCTGGTAATAACATATCTTCTTTTTGTTTGTGAATCAAAGAAGGCATGAGCAGGGAGAGTAATACGGAAAACACGTCGTTTATCAAAAATTAAACAATATAAGAGAGGTGATTCAGGCCTCTCGACAAACTGGTGCGAAGCCATAGAGTCATAATCTAAATATCCAGGAGGCAACTCCGTATCACCCTCACGAATGTCTATCTCAAGAAAATGAGCTAAGCGGGTTGCATAAATTCCTCCAAAGAAATCTCCATTATGTCTATTATTATGCAACCTACGAGCTACAATGGCTCCCATATGATAAGATTAGTCTCCTAACACAGCACTCTTAAGAATGCTAAGATCAGGGACACACATGTGACATGCTTCATCCTTAGCATTTATGCACCTACCGATGAAGAGAGCAAAATAATGTATAGCAGGAAAGTGAATGCTCCCTATGGTAGCCTGCGTTATATCTCTAGATTCCCCCATAGTTATACTAGCAAGAAAGTTTCTAAATTCAGATTTAGTGGGATCCCTAACACTACCTCATGATGGAAGTTTGTAAGCAGAAGTGAAATCCTCTAAGTCCATGGTATAAGATTTGTCATAGAGATCAAACATGACTGAAGGAGAATTACGCGAAGATGAATACTCAAACCTCTTCACAAATGAACTTGTGAGATGATGATACACTACTAGGGAAAAGCCTATACACATAATCTTACCAGCAGCGCGCTTTAAAATCAGGCACTGCTGCTAAGTAGCAGTAGCGCGGGTTTTTAACCTTCGCTACTACTAAGTTGATAGCAGTAGCGCTGGTTTTTTACCCTCGCTACTACTAAGCGGTCTCTACCGTGCCCCCGGGACATGCCATAGTAGTAGCGCGGGTTTTTAACCCTCGCTACTACTAAGTTGATAGCAGTAGCGCTGGTTTTTACCCCTCGCTACTACTAAGCGGTCTCTACCGTGCCCCTGGGCCATGCCATAGTAGTAGCGAGGGTTATAAACCCGCGCTACTACTAAATTTTTACCCCTCGCTACTACTAAGGGGTCTCAACCGTGCCCCTCCGGGACATGCCATAGTAGTAGCGAGGGGTAAAATCCCTCGCTACTACTAAAGGTCCCATTTTGAAACTCTACCCCCCCGGATCGCCTTTTCAGTTTTGTAAAAAGCAAAAGAAAATGATAAAAACTTCAAAAATTTAAATCCTTCGAGATGTAGTTATGTTACTACATCTACTAGTTAGGAAAATTTAAAAACTTAAATTTGGACATGTTTTGCAAAAAGTGTAGGGAAAATGTAAAACGGCTATAACTTTTGCATACGATGTTAGAAAAAAACGTATAATATATCAAAATGTTTCAAAAATTAAAATCCTTCGAGATGTAGTTATGTTACTACATCTACTAGTTAGGAAAATTTAAAAACTTAAATTTGGACATGTTTTGCAAAAAGTGTAGGGAAAATGTAAAACGGCTATAACTTTTGCATATGATGTCAGGAAAAAACGTATAATATATCAAAATGTTCAGCACGAAAATCCGCATACGATGGCGACCACCTATGGCTTGTTTGAAAATTTTTAGAATCCTCAAATTCTAAAAGGAAAAAAAAATTATGCTCAAATTTCAGTTTTTTTTAATTTTGGTCAAATCTGGTCAAACTATGGTCAAACTACTTATTCAAGAAGTATTAGTGTTACTAAATCATTATTCAAGAATATTAGTGTTACTAAATAATTATTTCAGTTTTTTGGAATTTTGGTCAAATCTGGTCAAACTGTGGTCAAACTTTGGTCAAAATGTGGTCAAACTCCTTATTCAAGTAATATTAGTGTTACTAAATAATTATTGTTTTTTAGAACAATAGTTTTAAACTCAAATAGCGAAATGTGTGACTTCATGCTCAAGCTAAACTCCCGAGGGTTAATAGGATTGACATCTTACTATTGTCAGGAAAACAACAAGTGCAGACTTGGAATCGAGGGAGAATAGAACCCGGAAGTTAAGCGTGCTCAGGCTGGAGTAGTGAGAGGATGGGTGACCGTCTGGGAAGTTAGATGATTTGGAATGATGAGGGGTGATTAGAGATTAAATTGAGCAGCGATGAGGGTGAATAGAGATTAGAGGTTAAAATAATTCAGAAATTTGAAAATTCGCGCAAAAAATTCGAAAAAAAATTCCGCGGGTTAGTAGTAGCGCGGGTTTTTACCCACGCTACTACTAACGGACGTAGTAGTAGCGCGGGTGGCACCCGCGGTGCTGCTATACGTTAGCTGTAGCGCCTTATTAGTAGCGCCGGCCCCCGCGCTGCTAATAGGCCCAAAACCCGCGCTGCTGCTAGGCTTGTCCCTAGTAGTGATACTGGGGGCATTTGTTAGCCTCAAAATCCTCAAGACCAACATTGCGCAAATATGCTTTGAATTCTTCTTTAATTCCCGCACGGTCCATAAAATTTTTTGACGGCTGTCGTGGATTTGTCACGGCAGATGTCCTAGTGAAAGGACTTAGACGTGGAGCCATCGCCACGGGTTTACTTGAAGGGGTTTAAAGCGGACACAAAGACACGAGGGTTTTATACTAGTTCGGGCCCTTCGATGAAGGTAAAAGCCTACGTCTAGTTGTGATGGAATTGATATGATCTCGATGGCTAGGGAGCAAACAAGCTTCGCCTAGGCTCGAGTTGTGGTTGTCCCTGAACCGCCGCCGGGTCGTCCCCTTATATACACGGGTGACGCCAGTCGGTCCATAGAGTCCCAACCGGTTCATACTCGTATCCCGATCGGTATCTCTTTATTCCTAACTTACAATACAAGTTACACATCAGGTCGGTTTACGGCTACAGATTCTAAACCGACTATAGGCCTTGGGCCTTCATCTGCTTATACCACTAATGAAGTTAACCCGGCCAAGTAGGCCGGTTTACGCCTAGTGGTAATATCCCCAACATTAGGCCCCAGATTGATTTGAACTGGTTCATGTCAATCCTTCACAAAATCTTGTGTCTTGGACATCTTCTGGAAATTGGTAAACCGCCATGTTGTCATCATTTCTGGTCGTTGTAAACCGGCATGACGTCATCATGAAATTTGTCATTTATAACGCCTTCTTTTAACGGCAGCTCCTGGATCCGCGCGCTTGACCTAACTCTGTTGCCTTATAAATAAGACCGAATGGTCATCTCCTTTCTTTTCCCCTCATCTCTTCTTCTTCGTCTTCCTCGCGTCGCCAGCCTTGGAGCTCCGCCGCCACCGTCGACCTCTGCTTCGTCTTGGGCCGCTGCATTAACCTGAGCGCACCAGAGCACTGCGGTATCGTTCCGCATCTTCTCCGTTCCCAGTAAGCTTTCTCCTCTTCTTGACCTAGATCTGTTCTTAGGGTTCCATGTTCGTGCTGTGTTCATCACTTGCTCATACTTGTATTCCGATTCTTGGATGAATCTGTAAACTCCCGCTGTGTTCAGTAGTAATCTTTAAGCATCCGCCTGTTATTTCTTATCTAAGCCCATAGATCTCACGCACATACCCGCTCAATGGTTCACTTCCGTTCCGCCTCACTCTTCGGAATATTTTCTGTTTTTTGTGAGCTCGCTGTAGATCTGTGGCTGAAATAAGATCTTTGTGAAACCTGTTTCTGTATACCTAGTTGTCCATAGCTTCAATTTCTTCCGATGCTTGGGTCAGGCGGTTTAACTTATCATAGAAAAAAGTTACTAAACCGGTGTATACCATTAGTCCCCTGGTTGAACCGCCAGAATCCACATGATGCCGCATTGTGGAAGACCGGTTCATCGTAGTTTAGATCAACACCTTCTTTTACCCAGCGTGTTCTTGAACCGGATCATCTATTTCTTGTAGATCTCGCCATGTCCAAACAAGTGTATGAGTGCAATTGGGTTCCTTCTCGCATCACGGAATCACAGTTGGACGATCTAGTCTTGATCGGCGCTTTAGACAGTAAAGATACGATCCACTGGAGGGTTCCTGGAAATGAATGTCCACCTACCCCCCAGGAAGGAGAAGTTGTGGTCTTCGCAGATCACTTGGCCCGGGGCTTCAAACCGCCCGGCTCTAAATTTTACCGAGATGTATTAGCCAATTTTCAGCTCCGTCCACAGGATATTGGCCACAACTCTGTTACCAATCTATGCCACTTTCAAGTGCTTTCTGAGGTATACTTTCAAGAGGAGCCTTCAGTCGAATTGTTTAGAGATCTCTTTCATTTAAACCATCGCACTGAATTCACCGATGGCCCCAACACTGAATTGGGCGGTATGGCCATTCAGAAGAGGAAGGAAATCACTTATCCCCACGTCAAACTCCATACTCACCCCAAGGAGTGGAATGCAACTTGGTTTTATTGCAAGGATACCTCCCCTGACAATGAAAATCCCTTGCCTGGTTTCCGTCCGGAACGGCTCAGCAACACGCACCCTTTTCCACAAAGACTAAGCGCCAAGGAAAGAATTAAATACGCTCCGCAACTGTCCAAGCTCCGAGCTTTTATGGCCAATGGCTTAACGGGAATAGATCTTGCACGTTGTTGGATATCATGGAGCATACTGCCTCTGAGCCGGCGCTCCAATTTGATGTGCAAGTATACTGATAGTGTCGATGACCCACTCCGACACACTAAAATCCAACTCCCTGATGACGAAGTCACAGAATTTGTGAAAAAGATGCTGAATGAACCGGAGCACCTCTGTGCTCAAACCGGTCTGCCTCCTTACTGCACCACCAACAAACCGCCAGCGGTAATATTTTAATTGCTCTATTGTTGAACCGGTTACTGCTTTATATGTTTGACATTTAATTACTGCTGATCCAGGGCGATAATCCGTTTGGGAGCAAGAAACTTCCTCAAGACAAAACGGAGAAGGCAGGACGGCCAACCCGGCCCAAGACCAAGGTTATCAAGAAACCATCTCATAAGAGAAAAACCACCGCTTCATCTGACCCAGCCATTGATGATGATGTGGGTAATCCGGATCTTGAGGTAGAACTTGATTCACTTGGCTTGCTTTTTACACGCCTTATTGATGATGATGCTTGTCAGGATGACGCTGAAGCCAGCAATGCGGGTTTCGTTGAGGTAACCATTCTCTCTTCCGATTCAGAAATCTTGCCTTTGCCAAAATTTCGCCGGGCAAACCGGAAAGTTAATTTTTCTCATCCTCTTGCTTATCTGGATTCCCAATTTCTTATGAAGACCCAGCAACACGAAGCTCGCCGCACAACCCGGCACAGTGGTCAGGTAGTTACCTCCGCCGGTTTACCAAACAGTCCAGTTTGAAAACGCCGCTCCGAGGTCTCCGACCTTTTTATTGATTTAAATCGTAAAGCGGGTTTCTTTCGTCAACCTCTTAATCCATCCGACTCCGATTATCAGGTCACTTCTCATTCATCGTCTGGTGAATCGTCAGCCACTCAGCTACCACCTTTGAAAACAGTTGCTGGGTAAGTTAAACTGAACATATGCTTCCTGTCGGGGATATACCCCGCGGTATAAACCGCCGGATGTATGACCCGGCTAGAGTTTGGCGATTCACTGGTAACCCACTTGGACATGGCAGTTTACGGTTCATTGGTAATCAGGCAGGCGGGTCAGAGGAGCGACAAGACCCGGTGGCCCAACGGGCGGTTATGGAAGGCCGGATCATGCTATGGTGGGCCGGTTTAAGAGAAAAGGCGTGAGGAATATTTACTTTACAAGGAAGACCCGGACTTGTATCCGGTTTGTATTAGAAGGGAGACCAGTCCTAATCCTAATAGGACTCCACATGTAACCCGCCCCTTCAACATATATAAGGAGGGGCAGGGCTCCCCAAAGAGGGACAAGCTACAAGCAAGTAGAAACAATCTTAGGGCTAGACACAAAGAGGAGAGCCGGTTTACGGCAACTCCCTCGTGATGATAATGAGACCTAGCCTCAAACAGCATGTAGGGTTTTTACCGGATGATGTTTCCCGGGGCCCGAAGCTGTCTAAACCCTTGTCTTGCGTGTTGATCCGCCCTACGTCTCTCGTCCCACTCAACCCCTCTCAAGCTACCACATAGATGCGTTGGCCTCGCGACTAAGTCCTGACACTAAGGACATCTGCTGTGACAAATCCACGACAGTTGGCGCCCACCATGGGGCTTGCGCACGGTGGTGTTGAGTTCTTGGAGGGATCTTTCCAGGGTTACGAGAAGCTCGCGGTTGTTCAGATAAAGAAAAGATCGGTGTCAGCTTCAAGTTCATCAGTTTAGATTTATAATCTATGAGATTGGAGTTTAAGGAGAATTAGGGTTAAAGATATTCGCGTCTGCCGCTGCCATCCGATGATCCGCCGAAACTGACAGTCGTTAAATACCAGACAAAGCAAATACGGCCAATTTCTGCAGCACCTAGTATTGGCTGGACACATAAGGCGCTAAGACCAAGGAGGACCGTTCCGATGAAGAATCCAGCAAAATCATCGAGTTGACGAGACCGACAAGCAGTCTAATCCAAAACCGGATCGATTTCTCGGGATGCTATTGCGCGTCGCTACTATTACGAGGTGGTGTGTTACTAGTACTACTTCCCGGTCGTACTACTACTCCACATCATCACAAAAGGACAAGAGGATCTGTGCTTCCTACGTGGTTTTCAGTGTTAATTCAGTTTTTTTTAGTTAGTACTTCTGATGGCTATGTGTACACACAAGGAGGCGGACTGTATGAAGAAACACGAGCTGCAGGGTACGGATCCGTACGCCAACGTACAGTCAAATTTATATTAAAAAATAATAATATCGCAGGCAGGACATTGATTTGCCTCTGGAACAAAAAAAACTCCGAGCTGCTGTCATCACCAAGTTTACCAACGTTTGGATCAAGAAGAGTACTCAGTACATGCACAGCTACCGCAAAGCAGAGATGGAGATCGATTCCTGGGCGGGCAGCCCGCCGAGATGAACATCAGTTTCTGCTACACTGCCGCTGTCAAATCGCAGGCCATCTCCGCACACACGCATTCAAGTCCATCCAGCTGGTCCAGCAACAGTAGCGCTGTCACATCTTGAAACTACAGGCCTGCCACCCACGTGAAGGGCCAAGCGCCAATGGAAATCAAAAACTATGGTAGTTCATGTAAAAAAACATTAAACCGGCTACATCCTCGGCGGCCGGTCCCTGCACGGGCGACGAGCGGCTCACGGGAAGCAGTGGTCACGGATCAAAGACAGTGCCTAGCTCCAAGTCTCTCCTGCTCTACTTCGCCGGGGCTCTCTCGCTGCAGCCCAAGTCGCCGCTGGCCGGTCAAAGTTGCCGCAACTAAAAATACCAGGTGCTATTTATCCTATTTATTTTTTAAGCACATTTAATACATGCGAGCAAAACTACTTTGCCCTGCGGTGTTTTATATGCAGGAGAATTATTCGTCACAAGGTGGCATTGTACCGCGAAGATGGAGGCATGCCTACATCATTTAGCATGGGTGGTCGTCCTTACTCAACGGACTCCTACATCGGCTTACAACACCGTGGCTGGCTCGCCCGTCCGCACCGCTTTACAACGCCACGGACAACTCGCCCGTCCGCTCACGCGGCCGGTTCACGCGCTCGCGCTGGCTTACAAACGTCGCGGCCGACTCACCCGTCCGCGCCGGTTTACCACGCCGCGGTCGGTTCACCCGTGAGCGACTTCAACTCCACCTAGCGATCATCAATTTCATGGCGGATTATTTCCGGCCTGGCACATCAGGTGATATTCATCTAAAATACATTTTATTGGCACATATTATTTTTGTCAAAGAGAAGTTTATCTTTGCCTTGGTCTGCAATATTGTCGATGCAGGACAATTGTTCATTACATCAAAACGACGTGGTTAACTCGCCCGTCCGCGCCGGTTTACAACACCGCGGCCGGTTCATCTGTTTGAGCCGCCTATGATGTTGAGGACGTCTTTACCGTCCGTCTATTGCGGCCTGGTTAACGTCAACACACCAGGGCCGCACCTGTCTGCATGAGATGTTTATTGGGTATGAGCAAGTTACAGCTTGGGTAGCCCGATTTTCTTTCAAATTGGAAGCAAATTATCATCAACCGCCGTCCGCACTTGATGGCTCAATGAGCAGGTGCACAAGTCGCCGCCACTACAGTTTGGTGAATTTTAATAGCCAGTTGGAAGGAACCATTGGTCGAGTTGTTGACACGGCTCATACGGGATCATTTATAACCCGCCGCAGTCACCTCAACATTCCGCGGATTCACATCATGCTATCAACACCAATGATATACAAGTTATGCCGGTTTATATGACGGTCATATATGGAGAGTCTCAAGCCAACTCCTCGAGTCACCTTTAAGACTCGGGGGCTACAATGACATGACTCAGCAAATCTTACCAGTTTCAGCAAATTTAAGAACCCCGGGACGATGGAGGGAAAGATAACCCGGTCCCGGAGGCTACTATTATTTGAAGGCCGTCAGAAAATTTCCGGCTTAGAAAGTATATGACAGTTACAAAATCCCGGCTCAATGAAGAAGTTCCGGATCATCAGAAAGGATTCCGGTTCAAAATCTGGCTCAAGGGAAGTCAGTCTCACTAAAGCTCTCAAGTATCCAATTTACAATCCGGTTCAAGGGAAATATATTCTCCCACAAAGCTCTCAAGCGCTCAAATCTGGTTTAAAAATGTCCGGTTCAAAAAGGAATTAACTTCTCGCAAGTTCGAGTTGAAAGGCCATCAGAAAATTTCCGGCTGAAAATGAAGATTCTGGTTTACAATCCGGTTCAAGGGAAAGATGTCTCCCACAAATCCTTGAAGCTCTCAATATCCGGTTCAAAATCCCGGTTCAAGAAGGATTTATCTCTTGCAAAAAGCTAAAGGGTACCAAAGAGGACCTGCTGCCATGATGCGTGGTTCAAACATGGGTATCCTGCCTTATTGGCTTAACAGATTATTGATCACATGGGGGCTTCTGCTTCATAAGGCGGGGTCTCTGTCTTTCTCGTCATGCGAGGTTACACGGAGTGGTTCTGTTTAAAGCGGCCTCCGGTTTACCCCTTGACATTTGTTTTTTATATACACTGGGGGCCTTGGTCGTGTCCGAACCAACGAACACCCTTTGATAGGCGACAACCACCAGATCATTTGGGGACATGGTCAAGTCTGAACCAGTCACGCCTCTTGGTCGGCCTAAGGCCACAAAATCACTTGGGGGCATGGTCGAACCCGAACCATTGCCACGCCTCTTGATCTGGCATATATGCCATGAATCATTTGGGGACCTGGCTGACTTGAATCATTGTCACTCCTATCAGGGGCCTTGATCCTGTCCGACCATGGTAATACCATCTGATTAGCTGAGTATAGCATATTTTTGCAAACGGTTTTTATCATTGCTTTTGCTTCCATATTTTTTTCATAACTGTTATTTGATTTTTGTTGCGTTTTTTAAACCGACAACGTTTTAATCCGGTTCAACTCTCAAATACGAATTGGCGGAACACGGTCAAATCTTAATCAGGAGACTATCTCCCCGGTTTTGATTTTCTATTACCATCCTATTATGGAGTAAACCGGTGTTCATTAACCCGGCTTGACTTTCAATTACAAGTTGTCAATACAGGATCAAGTTATAATCCGGAGACTATCAGCCCGGTCTGGTTTGACTACGAGTCGCTAGTGTTATATATGGTTAAACCGGTGTTTATCACAACCCGGTACGGTTTATCATCAACCGGCACAGTATGAAAGGAGTTATCATTACTCAAGATTGGGGTTATCACTCTTACTACAAAAAGTTGGTAAAGCCAGCAATGTGATTCAACATCACAGGTATGATATATTTCATATTTGATTATTCTTAAGTGCAACCTTGGGTATAAACCCAGGTTATATGTTGGGCATTATGACCCGTCCGGCGGTAAACCGCCAGGACACTTTAAACTTGTTGTATGCAGAAACAGGTTGAATAAAGTATAATTATAAATCACCGGTGTTTATTAAACCGGCCTAGCTTTAAGACGATAAGTCGCCAGTATATGATGGGAAATTATCCGGAGTTTATTAAACCGCCCTGGCTTTGGACTATACGTCGCCAGTATATATTTGGATTGCGCCATTGGAATCATGCGCTTATAAATGATTGGGTTATATTATTCAAATAGCCAAATTTGGCTGAATTTTCATTATGATATTGGATGAATTTTTCATACCGGATTATATTATCTTGAATAGCCAACATGGCTGGATTTTTATGGTTATTAGTAACCGGTATTATTGAGTTTTCAAAGTCGCTTTAGCGCACTGGATATTTGTTTCAAAGGATATGATTTATTCTACAATTGAAGGAATAGTCCCGAGTCACTGCAGGCTCACGACCCGGCACTTGGGGGCTACATTATTCACATTGAGATTACATGCAAGTCTCATGTCGCTGCAAGCATGCACCATGACACTTGGGGGCTAATGCAAAGTAATTTTCTGCTCATATTATTGAAGACCCGACTCATCACATTATAATGAGTCGGCCCTTGGGGGCTACCAATTGCTCCTGTCAACAGTTGAAGGTACAAAGCTTTTTATTCATTATATTGAAGAGTCCACTGTTCAGTTGGTAAAGCACAAGGCTCTTAACCTTGTGGACGTGGATTCAAGTCCCATGATGGGGGTTACATCATATGATGTTATTTTCATTGAAGTATATATTAAAGTCCCAGCTCAATATTATCTTATTGAGCCGGCCCTTGGGGGCTACACATCATTTCTCAAATGTACATGATTATACCTACAAAGTCCCTGCTCATTATTGCATAATGACCCGGCTCTTGGGGGCTACACTGGTTGAAGTTTTTATGAGTATAAGACAATTGCAAGTCCCAGGTTGCTGTAAGCATGATAACCCGGCACTTGGGGGCTACATAGTATGGAGTATTCAGTTTTTACTAGTCACTGGGATGAACAACATGGATTTCTTCTTAAGTGGCAGTATTTATATTGAAGCAAGTCTTAAGCATTCACTTTGTTCTGCTCAAGACTTGGGGGCTACAGGTATTATATTATTATTGAAGAACTATTTTCAAATTCTCTATTTTGAGCAAACTGGATTAACCCGGCGTCACCAATCATTATGACCCTATGTCTGTAACCCGGCGTCATCAATAATCATGAACCGGCATTAGCAACAATCATGAACCGGTGTTGGCAACAATCATGACCCGGAATTATCAGTTTTTATAACCAGACAATGGTGGTAATCATAAACCGGCAAGTTTTACATCTTCAAGCCAGCTGGATATCAGTTGAATATTTCAGACACTAATATTTTTGTCAAGTCAAAGTATTGAAGGCCGATTCAAATGGATTCTTTATTTACAAATATCTTCTGCAAGAAAATTGATTATGAAGATGGTTATTAACTTGGAAGGAAGAAATGACAAGGATTTAAGGATGATCAATTGCCGGCTTACAAGTATATTTAAACCGGAGCACAACCCGACAAATTTGTTCTTGTTGCAGATCAGTTTAACATGGATGAATCCAAATTAAACTGGGGGCTAATGTCGGGGATATACCCCGCGGTATAAACCGCCGGATGTATGACCCGGCTAGAGTTTGGCGATTCACTGGTAACCCACTTGGACATGGCGGTTTACGGTTCATTGGTAATCAGGCAGGCGGGTCAGAGGAGCGACAAGACCCGGTGGCCCAACGGGCGGTTATGGAAGGCCGGATCATGCTATGGTGGGCCGGTTTAAGAGAAAAGGCGTGAGGAATATTTACTTTACAAGGAAGACCCGGACTTGTATCCGGTTTGTATTAGAAGGGAGACCAGTCCTAATCCTAATAGGACTCCACATGTAACCCACCCCTTCAACATATATAAGGTGGGGCAGGGCTCCCCAAAGAGGGACAAGCTACAAGCAAGTAGAAACAATCTTAGGGCTAGACACAAAGAGGAGAGCCGGTTTACGGCAACTCCCTCGTGATTATAATGAGACCTAGCCTCAAACAGCATGTAGGGTTTTTACCGGATGATGTTTCCCGGGGCCCGAAGCTGTCTAAACCCTTGTCTTGCGTGTTGATCCGCCCTGCGTCTCTCGTCCCACTCAACCCCTCTCAAGCTACCACATAGATGCGTTGGCCTCGCGACTAAGTCCTGACACTAAGGACATCTGCCGTGACAAATCCATGACACTTCCAGTATACCGCATAATGGCTTATGCTTTTCCTTAACTTTTTGTTTTTCTTTCAGGGCTAAACCGAAACCAAGCAAGAAGGCCCGCCTGGATAAAGCGGCTGAAGAAGATGTAGCCCCAGAACATGACCAAGCGCCGGATCGTGAAATGTTTACTTCTGAAGATATCCCCAATGATCCTCCTTTGCAAGACGACGTTATTCCCGAAGAAGGGCTTGTTAATACTCCAGCCTCTGCCGATCCGCCTGCCAGCTCCATCCAGATTGAGAAATCCCACACTCCTGCTGACCAAACGGCCGCACCAACACAAACTGGCGAGTCCAAAGATGATGATGTTGTGATTACCGGTGTGAGCCGCTCTGAACCCGGGAATCCTGTCACCCTTACTAAGCATACCATCAAAGAGGATTTTTCCTCTTTGAACAAAGAAAAATGGGATGTTGAACTAGAGACATATGCTGCCCTGAGTGCCCAAGACCTTCACTCCGGCTATTTAAACCGGCTTTACACTAGCCGTGACTGTGAAGCTGGCCTGGTCAAAATGATGAGGGATAAATTTGAGGTAACTTACTTCTTTCCTTGCTGCCATTACCTCCATCCTTCTAGCCCCCAAGGGCCGGTTTGTAATGTTGGTCAAACCGGGACTTGATCCCGAACATTCTTGAAATCGATCGGTATAGCCCGCAAGAACCGGTCTAACTTAGCATAAGTAAACCGGGGCTCCAATAGAGAACTGTCCTTAGAACATAACTTGATCAAATAGCCATTAGCCCCCAAGTGCCAAGTTGAATACTTGTATTGAGCTTGGGACTTTGTAATCGAGTAATATATAAAAATTGAAGGTGCATTAGCCCCCAAGTGTCAGGCATATAACTTTGTTATGTGGTTGATACTTCAACTCCTTGGATCGCCTGTGCAAAGCTTAAACGCTGTCTGTATGCAGGCTGAGGTGAAAATCAAGGAGGACCGAGTTGCCGATTTGCAGGAGGCCTTGAAAACCCAGCAGGCTGAAATAGATAAGGCAAAGCAAGAATTAACCAGCACTTTGAGCACTGCTGAACGACTGAAAGAAGGCTTCAAGAAAGAGCGGGCTGACTGGGCCACTGAGAAGGCCGGTTTAACCAAAAGAGCGGAAAATGCTGAAGCTGCCCTTAAACCGGTGGTGGATGAACTGACGGCCGTACAACGGCAAATACACTCCATGACTGCTGCAATCTTTGGTAAGCTCCTTGTAACTTCTGTGATAATTTAAACCTGCTGTAGCGTAAACCCGGTTTGAGACGATTCCAATATTGTTGTAGGCACACGTATTGGGCACTTAGGAAATGATGTGCGGAAGAAATTGAAAGCTGCCTACACCTTGGTGGAACAATTGTATACCGGAGCCTAACGGATCATCACCACAGCTTCTCACAACAACCCGGCACCCTCGTTAATCCAGGACACTCTTAGCAAGTTGTCAATGCTTCCAGCCCGGATTGAGGAGCTGAAAAAATCCGCTGCCCGAAACCGGAGCCATCAATGCCTTAATCCGGGCAAAGGCATGGGTGCCAGATTTTGATCCTGCGGAAGCAGCTCAAGGCTATCCCAGCCTGAAAGAAGATGGCTCTGAATTCAACGAAGAGGATTTAAGGGCAATAAACCGTGCAGTGCGCCCTCTGGCTTGCCAACTAGCTGAAGAGGCAGATTTGACGCATTATCAAGCGCAATATAACGAGCAAAACAAGCGAGTGCCTGCCCCAACTGTTGAAGCGGAGAATCTGATCCCTCCAATCCGTAAGCACACTTATGCCCCTGATATTGAACCGTCTTCCCTGATCCATGAAGAGGCTGTTTTCCAAGCTTTAATGGGAATCGACTGGACCACTGTTGATTTCCAGCCAATGGGTAGAGACGAGGAAGCTGAAGCGGCGGAGGATGAGGAGCAGGCTTGAACCAGAAACTGGTTTGGAAAGCTGTTTGTGACATCTTCCGAAAAGAACAATGATCTTATTTAGGTACCGTGCTGCCCTGTAATAGGATAGTTAATGCTTCTAACTGGAATATGCCTTCGTGCATAAGTACTGAAGCTTTCGTTTGAAGAACTCCAATTCATATTTCCTGCAATCAGAAAAATTTGAACTTCGGTGGCGGTTATACCGCCAGCCGGTTTATGATCCTGATATGTGTATCAGTAATATAACAAATATATGATACATAAATACCTGCCATGTTTGGGTATGAAGCTGGCTTAGCCAAGCCTGAAGCGGCGGTTTTATAAACCATTACCGTCAAAAGAAAAAAGGTGGGAGAAAATAGCTCCCGTATAAACCGTACTGAATCAATACGAGCCCCCTTGTTACTCCATGATGTTAACAGGAAAAAGGTAAACCGGGCATACTCCTCCGGATTAAAGGGGAATCAAACCCATCGGCTGAATCGGAAAAAAGGTGTTTGTCGACATAAAAGAAATCCGACAAAAGCAAAGAATAAACAAACCATGAAAATAACATGGAAGAAAAGGTAATGATAAAAACCATTTGCAAAAATATGCTATACTGAGCTGATCAGATGGTATTACCATGGTCGGACAGGATCAAGGCCCCCAATAGGAGTGACAATGATTCAAGTCAGCCAGGTCCCCAAATGATTCGTGGCATATATGCCAGATCAAGAGGCGTGGCAATGGTTCGGGTTCGACCATGCCCCCAAGTGATTTTGTGGCCTTAGGCCGACCAAGAGGCGTGACTGGTTCAGACTTGACCATGTCCCCAAATGATCTGGTGGCTGTCGCCTATCAAAGGGTGTCGCGTTGGTTCGGACACGACCAAGGCCCCCAGTGATATATAAAAAACAAATGTCAAGGGGTAAACCGGAGGCCGCTTTAAACAGAACCACTCCGTGTAACCTCGCATGATGAGAAAGACAGAGACCCCGTTTTAGCTGAGGCTCCGGTTTGATATATCAAAGATAATATATACATTGTCATGATATGTACATAGATAGAGCCGATGGCTCAAGTATAGTAAGGCCGAAGATGAGCTATATTCCACGGCCTGTTGGTCTCCTCCTCTGATGTACGTGAGTCTTTATGCCCCCAAATATCAATCAGATAGTATGACCCGTTATGCAAATTCTTGCTGACCACGAAAGGTCCCTCCCAAGGTGGGGATAACTTGTGCATATCCGTTTGATCTTGGATGAGTCGAAGCACCAAATCTCCTTCTTGAAAAGTTCTGGTACTAACCCGGCGACTGTGATAGCGACGAAGATCTTGCTGGTAAATCGCCGAACGGGCAGCCGCTATATCACGCTCCTCGTCCAATAGGTCCAAAGCGTCTTGCCGTGCTGTCATTGTCTGCTTCAACATAAGCTGCCACACGAGGCGAATCGTGCCGGATATCACTAGGGAGAACTGCCTCTGCTCCATAGACCATGAAAAATGGCGTGTATCTTGTGGACCGGTTTGGCGTAGTATTGATACTCCATAACACAGATGGTAGCTCTTCAACCCAACATCCTGGTGTTCTTTGCAATGGGACCATAAGCCGGGGTTTGATGCCTCGCAAGATTTCCTGATTAGCTCGTTCTGCCTGTCCATTGGACTGGGGGTGTGCCATTGACGACACGTCAAGTCGGATGTGCTCACGTTCACAGAACTCCTTCATAGCACCCTTGGATAAATTGGTACCATTGTCAGTAATGATACTGTGTGGAAAACCAAACCGGAAAATCACCTTCTTGATGAACTGCACTGCTGTTGCTGCATCACACTTGCTGACAGGCTCCGCTTCAACCCACTTGGTAAATTTGTCAACTGCCACCAAAAGGTGGGTTTTCTTATCCTTGGATCTTTTAAAAGGTCCAACCATATCCAGCCCCCAAGTTGCAAACGGCCATGTTATTGGGATCATCCTCAATTCTTGAGCCGGCAGATGAGCACGCCTTGAAAATTTCTGACATCCATCACACCGTTTCACCAAGTCCTTCGCGTCAGCATGCGCTGTCAACCAGTAGAACCAGTGACGAAACGCCTTTGCCACCAGAGACTTTGAACCGGTGTGGTGCCCACAATCCCCTTCATGGATTTCTCTTAAGATTTCACAGCCTTACTCAGGAGAAACACAACGTTGAAACGCCCCTGATATACTGCAATGATGTAATTCACCATTGACAATCGTCATAGACTTGGATCGCCGGACTATCTGCCTGGCTAGAATCTCATCCTCTGGTAACTCCCCCCGGTCCATGTACGCAAGATAAGGAACTGCCTAATCCAGAATAACATGCAGGGCTGCCACCAATTGAGCCTCCGGATCAGGAATAGCCAAATCCGCCTCACCTGGGAGCTTGACTGACGGGTTGTGCAACACGTCCAAAAAGACGTTAGGCGGGACCGGTTTACGCTGGGAGCCCAACCGGCTTAAAGCATCCGCCGCTTCATTCTTCCGACAGTCCACGTGATCCACTTGATAACCCTTGAAACAACCTGCAATATTATCCACTTCCCAACGATATGCAGCCATGAGCGGCTCCTTAGAATCCCAAGTGCCAGACACCTGTTGAGCCACTAGGTCCGAGTCACCAAAACACTTAACCCGGCTTAAATTCATCTCTTTAGCCATCCGGAGACCATGGAGCAAGGCTTCGTACTCAGCTGCATTATTAGTACAAGGGAACATTAAGCGGAGAACATAACAAAACTTATCACCTCGCGGGGAAGTTAATACGACTCCAGCCCCCGAGCCTTCCAATTGCCTGGATCCGTCAAAATGAATAGTCCAATATGTGTGATCCGGCTTCTCCTCTGGTGCTTGTAACTCCGTCCAGTCATTGATGAAATCAACAAGTGCTTGAGACTTCACTGCCGTCCGAGGCACGTACTTCAGTCCGTGTGGCCTAAGCTCTATAGCCCACTTGGCAATCCGGCCAGTCGCCTCCCGGTTCTGTATAATATCACCCAAGGGAGCTGAACTGACCACTGTGATGGGGTGCCCTTGAAAATACTGCTTCAACTTCCGACTGGCCATAAAAACACCATAGACCAGCTTCTGCCAATGCGGATACCTTTGCTTGGATTCAATAAGCACCTCGCTGATATAATAAACCGTCCGCTGAACCGGATATTCCTTGCCTGCCTCTTTGCGTTCCACCACAATAGCCACGCTAACTGCCCGAGCATTGGCCGCTACATATAATAATAGTGGCTCGTCGACCGGAGCTGCAAGAACAGGCGGATTGGCTAACTGCCGCTTCAGGTCCTCAAACGCTTCATCAGCAGCCGGACTCCAAATGAAATGGTCCGTCTTCCTCAGCATTTGGTACAAAGGAATGGCCTTCTCTCCGAGGCGGCTGATAAACCGGCTTAGTGCAGCGATCCGGCCCGCCAAACGCTGAACATCGTTGATACATTTTGGTTTAGCTAGGGATGTAATAGCCGTAATCTTCTCCGGGTTAGCCTCGATTCCTCTGTTAGACACCAGGAAACCCAGTAACTTGCCTGCTGGAACACCAAAGACACACTTGGCCGGATTAAGCATCATCTTGTAAACTCACAAGTTGTCAAAGGTCTCCTTCAAATCATCCACCAGCGTCTCCTTCTGTCTTGACTTCACTACAATATCATCCACATAGGCGTGCACATTGCGGCCGATCTGTTTATGCAGGCAATTCTGTATACACCGTTGATAGGTGGCTTGGGCACTCTTGAGCCCGAAGGGCATAGATACATAGCAGAAGGCTCCAAAGGGAGTAATAAATGATGTTTTCTCCTGGTCCTTAACCGCCATCTTGATCTGATGATATCCAGAGTATGCATCCAAAAAACTCAAACGCTCACAACCCGCCGTGGCATCAATGATCTGGTCAATACGGGGGAGGGCAAAATGATCTGCCGGACATGCTTTGTTAAGATCTGTGTAATCCACACACATACGCCAAGTGCCGTTTTTCTTAAGAACCAGCACCGGATTAGCAAGCCACTCTGGATGGAACACCTCAATAATAAAACCAGCTGCTAAAAGCCTGGCCACTTCCTCTCCGATGGCTTTGCGTCTTTCTTCGTTAAACCGGCGGAGGAACTGTTTCACCGGTTTATACTTAGGATCCACATTAAGAGTGTGCTCAGCGAGTTCCCTCGGTACACCTGGCATGTCAGACGGCTTCCATGCAAAAATGTCCCGATTCTCACGGATGAACCCGATGAGCGCGCTTTCCTATTTGGGATCCAGGTTGGCACTGATAGTGAACTGCTTGGACGAATTGCCGGGCACGAAGTCAACAAGCTTGGTCTCAGCTGCCGATTTGAACTTCAGATCTGAATCATGCTCTGTAGTTGGCTTCTTTAAAGGGGTCATATCCGCCGGATCAACATTGTCCTTATAATACTTCAACTCCTCCGTGGCACAGACTGACTCTGCATAAGCCGCATCACCTTCCTCACATTCCAAAGCGACCCTACGGCTCCCATGAACCGTTATGGTCCCCTTGTAACCCGGCATCTTGAGCTGCAAGTAGATATAACAAGGCCGCACCATGAACTTGGCGTAAGCCGGCCGGCCAAACAAGGCGTGATACAGGCTCCGGATCTTCACCACCTCAAATGTTAGTTTTTCCGACCGGGAGTCGTGCTCGTCCCCAAAAGCCACATCCAGGGCTATCTTACCAACAGGATATGCAGATTTGCCAGGCACCACACCATGGAACACTGTATTCGACGGTCTGAGATCTTTGTCTGTTAAACCCATGCGGCGGAATGTCTCATAGTACAATATGTTAATACTTCTTCCTCCATCCATGAGTACCTTGGTGAATTTATAACCCCCCACCTGAGGGTCTACCACTAACACTAGCTGGACCGGATTATCAACCCGGGGCGGGTGATCCTCTCTGCTCCACACAATAGGCTGCTCCGACCAGCGCAAGTAACGTGGTAAGGCCGGTTCAACAGAATTCACCGCTCGCCTGTGGAGTTTTCGGTCGCATTTATCCAAACTAGTTGTGAAAACATGATATTGCCCATTGTTCAACTGTTTTGGCTGGCTCTGATAACCCGACTGCTGCTGCTGCTGCTGGCTGTTCTGATTATTCTGGTGATTATGACTGCCCTGATTGCGACCTGAACCGGAAGCTCCATCGTGATCCGGCCCGTGGAAACCGGATCCTGAACCGCCACCTGATCCGTGATCATACCGGAAAGCATTAGAGTTTTTGAACTCTTGCATGATATAACAATCTTTCCAAAGATGGTTAGTCGGCGCCTCCTTCGTCCCGTGCTTCGGGCAAGGCTGATTCAGCAAATAGTTCAAACGGCTTGCGTTAGGATTGGGAGCCCCATTACGATTTGCCGCTTTACCTCTGCGCCGCTGCCCCCTGTCCTGTGCATTAGTGTTGGCCACAAAGTCCATGCTGCCATCCGCCTTGCGATTGCCTCCGTTTCCATGACCCGCTAGTTTCCATTCGCAAGGCCGTACTGGAGCGTCTCTTGGTGGATCCTCGTCAGCATCGCGCATAGCAATCCTGGGTCCTTGCTTCTTAGAAGAACCACCTTGGAACATCTTCCTAAGCATATTGTTTTTCTTTGAAAAATTCTGAAATTTTTAGTAACTTCAAAATAAAAGTAAACCAAACTCAATAATACTGATAGCAACTACTCCTACAAGTGCCTAGAGCCTATATCAAGCATTAGAACTACTTGGAACCATATAAATTTGGCATGCAAGCTCAAGAACATGGTCACCTATGCAGCACAAATTTGCAAAGAATAAAGCACTAGAACAAAAACTAATTAGATCAATGGAGGAGTCACATACCAAGGAACAATCTCCCCAAGCAGTTTTGCGAGAGGTGCTTTGAGTAAGGAGATCGAAAATCACAGCAAAAGTGGCTGGAGCTCGTGCTTGAGTTGTTTTTTCGGGTTTGTGTGAGACAGAGGAAGAAGATGGGTGCTGGGATAAGTGGAGGAGGGCCACCGTGGGCCCACGAGGTAGGGGGCACGCCCTAGAGGGGGGGCGCCCACCACCCTCGTGGCCAGGTGGCAGCTCCTCCCGCGGTAATTTTTGCACAGTAAATCCTCAAATATTCCCGAAAAAATCATATTAAATTGGCATGGCATTCTGAGGACTTTTATTTTCGGGATATTTTAATATTGCACGGATAAGTCAGGAAACAGACAGAAAAATACTATTTTTACTTTATTTCTACTAATTAACAGATAGTATAGAGAGGGTACAGAAGGTTGTGCTTCTAGTTTCATCCATCTCATGCTCATCAAAAAGAATCCACTAACAAGGTTGATCAAGTCTTGTTAACAAACTCATTCCAATAATCATGAAACCGGAGAAATTTCGAATAACACTAAGTTACCTCAATGGGGATATGCACATCCCCTATAATAAGTATATCATATTTCTTTTTGACAGTAGGAAGAGGAAATTCAAAACCTCCAATTATAATCGACGGGATTTTTCCAATGGAGTTGATACTATGAAATTGAGGTTGTTTCCTCGGAAAGTGTACCGTATGCTCATTACCATTAACATGAAAAGTGACATTGCCTTTGTTGCAATCAATAATGGTCCCTGCATTATTAAGAAAAGGTCTTCCAAGAATAATAGACATACTATCATCCTCGAGAATATCAAGAATAACAAAGTCTGTTAAAATAGTAATGGTTGCAACCACAACAGGCACATCCTCACAGATACCGACATGTATAGCAGTTGATTTATCAGCCATTTGCAAAGATATTTTAGTAGGTGTCAGCTTATTCAAGTCAAGTCTACAATATAAAGAGAGATGCATAACACTAACACCGGCTCCAAGATCACATAAAGCAGTTTTAATATAATTTCTTTAAATGGAGCAAGGTATAGTAGGTACTCCGGGATCTCCAAGTTTCTTTGGTATTCCACCCTTAAAAGTATAATTAGCAAGCATGGTGGAAATTTCAGCTTCTGGTATCTTTCTTTTATTAGTAATGATATCCTTCATATATTTAGCATAGGGATTTGTTTTGAGCACATCAGTTAATGGCATACACAAAAAGATAGGCCTAATCATTTCAGCAAAGCGCTCAAAATCCTCATCATCCTTTTTCTTGGATGGTTTCGGAGGAAAAGGCATGGGTTTCTGAACCCAAGGTTCCCTTTCTTTACCATGTTTCCTAGCAACAAAGTCTGTTTTATCATAACATTGATTCTTTGATTGTGGGTTATCAAGATCAACAACAGGTTCAATTTCTACATCATTATCATTACCAGGTTGAGCATCATCATGAACATCATCATTAATATTTTCACTAGGTTCATGTTCATTACCAGATTGTGTTTCAGCATGAGACATAGATATATCGTTTGGATTATCAGGTGGTTCAGCAATAGGTTCACTAGAAGTTTGCACAATTCTATTATTTTTCTTTTTCTTCTTTTTAGAAGAACTAGGAACATCGATATTATTTCTCTGAGAATCTTGCTCGATTCTCTTAGGGTGGCCTTCAGGATACAAAGGTTCCTAAGTCATTCTACCAGTTCTAGTAGCCACTCTAACAGCATAATCATTTTTCTTACTATTCATTTCATCAAGCACTTCTTTTTGAGCTTTAAGCACTTGTTCTACTTGAGTGGTAACCATAGAAGAATGTTTGCTAACAATTTTAAGTTCACCTTTAATATTAGCCATATAATCACCCAAGCGTCTAATCATATAAGCATTTTCTTTTAGTTGTCTACCAAAATAAGCATTGAAGTCGTCTTGCTTAAACATAAAGTTATCAAACTCATCCAAGCACTGACTCGCAATTTTAGTAGGAGGGACTTCAGCTTTATCATATATATAGAGAGAATTTACCTTTACTACCTGTGTCGGGATATCGGGATCAGGAGGTTCTTCAATAAATAAAGAATTGAGATCATATGTTTCTTCAACAAGCGGTATATTTAGACCATGTATTTCTTCAATAGGAGGTAAATTCTTAACATCTTCAGCTTTAATACCCTTTTCTTTCATAGATTTCTTTGCCTCTTGCATACCTTCGGGACTGAGGAATAGAACACCTCTCTTCTTCGGAGTTGGTTTAAGAATAGGCTCAGTAATTGGAGCAGGAGTTGGCTCAGGAGCTGGCTCAGGAGGTGCCCAATTATTTTCATTTGTCAACATATCATTGAATAGAATTTCAGCTTCATCCGGTGTTCTTTCCCTGAAAAGAGAACCAGCACAGCTATCCAGGTAATCTTTGGAAGCATCGGTTAGTCCATTATAAAAGATATCAAGTATTTCAGGTTTCTTAAGAGGATGATCAGGCAAAGCATTAAGTAACTTGAGAAGCCTCCCCCAAGCTTGTGGGAGACTCTCTTCTTTAATTTGCACGAAGTTGTATATTTCCCTCAAAGCAGCTTGTTTCTTATGAGCAGGGAAATATTTAGCAGAGAAGTAATAAATCATATCCTGGGGACTACGCACACAACTAGGATTAAGAGAATTAAACCATATCTTAGCATCACCCTTTAATGAGAACGGAAATATTTTGAGTATATAGAAGTAACGCGATCTCTCATCATTGGTGAACAGGGCAGCTATATCATTTAACTTAGTAAGATGTGCCACAACAGTTTCGGATTCATAGCCATAAAACGGATCAGATTCAACCAAAGTAATTATATCAGGATCAACAGAGAATTCATAATCCTTATCAGGAACACATATAGGTGAAGTAGCAAAAGCAGGGTCAGGTTTCATTTTATCTCTAAGTGATTCTTTGTTCCATTTAACTAATAACCTCTTAAGCTCATATCTATCTTTGCAAGCTAAAATAGCGGCAGAAGATTCCATATCAAAAAGATAGCCCTCAGGGATAACAGGCATATTTTCATCATCACTATCATCATCATATTCATATTCAATAATTTCTTTTTCTCTAGCCCTAGCAATTTGTTCATCAAGAAATTCACCAAGGGGCACAGTAGTATCAGGCATAGAAGCAGTTTCATCATAAGTATCATGCATAGCAGAAGTGGCATCATCAATAACATGCGACATATCAGAACGAATAGCAGAAGCAGGTGTAGGTGTCGCAAACTTACTCATAACAGAAGGTGAATCAACTGCAGAGCTAGATGGCAGTTCCTTACCTCCCCTCGTAGTTGAGGGATAAATCTTGGTTTTTGGATCTCTCAAGTTCTTCATAGTGATAAGCAGATACAAATCCCAAGTGAATCAAAGAATAGAGCTATGCTCCTCGGCAACGGCGCCAGAAATTGGTCTTGATAACCCACAAGTATAGGGGATCGCAACAGCTTTCGAGGGTAGAGTATTCAACCCAAATTTATTGATTCGACACAAGGGGAGCCAAATAATATTCTCAAGTATTAGCAGCTGAGTTGTCAATTCAACCACACCTGGAAACTTAGTATCTGCAGCAAAGTGTTTAGTAGCAAAGTAATATGATAGTGGTGGTGGCAGCAACAAAAGTAAAGACAATAATAGTAATGTTTTTGGTATTTTGTAGTGATTGTAACAGTAGCAGCGGGAAAGTAAATAAGCGTAAAACAGTATATGGAAAACTCGTAGGCACCGGATCAGTGATGGATAATTATGCCGGATGCGGTTCGTCATGTAACAGTCATAACATAGGGTGACACAGAACTAGCTCCAATTCATCAATGCAATGTAGGCATGTATTCCGTATATAGTCATACGTGCTTATGGAAAAGAACTTGCATGACATCTTTTGTCCTACCCTCCTGTGGCAGCGGGGTCTTATTGGAAACTAAGGGATATTAAGGCCTCCTTTTAATAGAGAACCGGAACAAAGCATTAGCACATAGTGAATACATGAACTCCTCAAACTATGGTCATCACCGGGAGTGGTCCCGATTATTGTCACTTCGGGGTTGCCGGATCATAACACATAGTAGGTGACTATAGACTTGCAAGATAGGATCAAGAACTCACATATATTCACGAAAACATAATAGGTTCAGATCTGAAATCATGGCACTCGGGCCCTAGTGACAAGCATTAAGCATAGCAAAGTCATAGCAACATCAATCTCAGAACATAATGGATACTAGGGATCAAACCCTAACAAAACTAACTCGATTACATGATAAATCTCATCCAACCCATCACCGTCTAGCAAGCCTACGATGGAATTACTCACGCATGACGGTGAGCATCATGAAATTGGTGATGGAGGATGGTTGATGATGACGACGACGACGAATCCCCCTCTCCGGAGCCCCGAACAGACTCCAGATCAACCCTCCCGAGAGGTTTTAGGGCTTGGCAGCGGCTCCGTATCGCAAAACGCGATGATTTCTTCTCCCTGTTTTTTCTCTCCGAAGGCAAATATATAGAGTTGGAGTTGGCGTCGGAGGGCATCCAGGGGGCCCACGAGGCCCTCGTGGACAGGGTGTGGGCCCCCTGGTCTTCATCTTTGGCGAGGATTTTTTATTATTTTTTCTAAGATGTTCCGTGGAGTTTCAGGTCATTCCGAGAATATTTGTTTTTTGCACATAAAACAACACCATGGCAATTCTGCTGAAAACAACGTCAGTCCGGGTTAGTTCCATTCAAATCATACAAGTTAGAGTCCAAAACAAGGGCAAAAGTGTTTGGAAAAGTAGATACGACGGAGACGTATCATGATGCAGCACAACGACAGTAGGTATTTCCCTTAGATATGAAACCGAGGTTATCGAACCAGTAGGAGAAACAAGCAACACAATGTAAACATCACCTACACACAAATAACAGCTTCTCGCAACCCGACGTGTTAAAGGGGTTGTCAATCCCTTCCGGGGTACGGCACCTCAAGATAGGCAAACATACATGAGGTAAATTTGTAGTAGATTGATAGATCGATTACCAAATAAATAAATGAGAATATTGCAGCAAGGTATTTTTGGGTTTTTGGATTAACAGATCTGAAAATAAAAGGAAAGCAAAATAGATCACAAAGGCAAATAATATGAGAAAGAGACCCGGGGGCCGTAGGTTTCACTAGTGGTTTCTCTCGAGAAAAATAGCAACCGGTGGTTGAACAAATTACTGTTGGGCGATTGATAGAACTTTAAATACTCACGACGATATCTAGGCAATGATCATTAGATATGCATCACGTCCAAGATTAGTAGACCGACTCCTGCCTGCATCTACTACTATTACTCCACACATCGACCGCTATCCAGCATGCATCTAGTGTATTAAGTTCATGGAGAAATGGAGTAATGCAATAAGAACAATGACATGATGTAGACAAGATCTATCTATGTAGAGATAGACCCATCGTTTAATCCTTAGTAGCAACGATACATACATGTCGGTTCCTCTTCTGTCACTGGGATCAAGCACTGTAAGATCGAACCCACGAAAAAGCACCTCTTCCCATTGCAAGATAAATATATCAAGTTGGCCAAACAAAACCCAAATATTGAAGAAAATATGCCCTAGAGGCAATAATAAAGTTGTTATTTATATTTGCTTATATCATGATAAATGTTTATTATTCATGCTAGAATTTTCTTAACCGGAAACTTAGTACACGTGTGAATACATAGACAAACAAAGTGTCCCTGGTATGCCTCTACTTGACTAGCTCGTCAATCAAAGATGGTTAAGTTTCCTAGCCATGGACATGTGTTGTCATTTGATGAACGGGATCACATCATTAGAGAATGATGTGATGGACTAGACCCATCCGTTAGCTTAGCACTATGATCGTTTAGTTTATTGCTATTGCTTTCTTCCTGACATATACATGTTCCTATTACTATGAGATTATGCAACTCCCCAATACCGTAGGAACACTTAGTGTGCTATCAAACGCCACAACATAACGGGGTGATTATAAAGATACTCTATAGGTGTCTCTGATGGTGTTTGTTGAGTTGGCATAGATCGAGATTAGGATTTGTCACTCCGATTGTCGGAGAGGTATCACTGGGCCCTCTCGGTAATGCATTACGGAACGAGTAAAGAGTTATCACGGGATGATGCATTACGGAACGAGTAAAGAGACTTGCCGGTAACGAGATTGAACTAGGTATGATGATACCGACGATCGAATCTCGGGCAAGTAACATACTGATGACAAAGGGAACAATGCATGATGTTATGCGGTTTGACCGATAAAGATCTTCATAGAATATGTAGGAACCAATATGATCATCCAGGTTCCGCTATTGGTTATTGACCGGAGACGAGTCTCGGTCATGTCTATATAGTTCTCGAACCCGTAGGGTCCGCATGCTTAACGTTCGATGACGATTGGTATTATGAGTTTATGTGTTTTGATGTACCGAAGGTTGTTCGGAGTCTTGAATGAGATCACAGACATGACGAGGAGTCTCTAAATGGTCGAGACATAAAGATTGATATATAAGAAGGTTATATTCAGACACCGGAAATGTTCCGAGGGTCACCGGATAAATACTGGAGTATCGGGGAGTTACCGGAACCCCCCGGGGGTCAATGGGCCTTCATGGGCCTTAGTATAAATAGAGGGAAGCAAGGGAGCTATGGGGCGCGCCCCCTAGGCCCAAACCGTATTGGTTTAGGGCTTGGGGGGCCGGCCCCCTCTTTCCTTATCCCCTCCTCCTCTTTCCTTCCCCTCCTAGTTGGACTAGGAAAGGGTGAACCTACTCCTAGTAGGAGTAGGATTCCCCCCTTGGGGCGCACCCTATGAGGCCGCCGGCCCCCTCGCCTTGCTCCTTTATATATAGGGGCAGGGGGCACCCTAGACACACAAGTTGACAGTTGTCTTAGCCGTGTGCGGTGCCCCCGTCCACCATAATCCACCTCGATCATATCGTTGCAGTGCTTAGGCGAAGCATGTTCCGGTTGCTTCATCATCACCGTCATCACGCCGTCATGCAGACGAAGCTCTCCCTCGACACTCAGCTGGATCAAGAGTTCGTGGGACGTCACCGAGCTGAACGTGTGCAGATCGTGGAGGTGCTGTACTTTCGGTGCTAGGATCGGTCTGATCGTGAAGATGTTCGACTACATCAACCGCGTTGTCATAACGCTACTACTTACGGTCTACGAGGGTACGTGGACAACACTCTTCCTCACTCGTTGCTATGCATCACCTAGATGGATCTTGCATGTGCATAGGAAATTTTTGAAATTACCGCATTCCCCAATAGTGGCATCAGAGCCAGGTCTATGCGTAGATGTTATATGCACGAGTAGAACACAAAGGAGTTGTGGGCATGGGTATATACATATTGCTTGCCGTCACTAGTTGATTCTTGATTCAGCGGTATTGTTGGATGAAGCGGCTCAGACCGACATTACGCGTATGCTTACGCGAGAATGGTTCTACTGACGTGCTTCGCACACATGTGGCTAGTGGGTGTCTGTTTCTCCAACTTTAGTTGAATCGGATTCAATGAATAAGGTTCTTTTTGAAGATCAAAAAGCAATCACTATGCCGCGTTGTGGTTTTTGATGCGTAGGTAAGAACGGTTCTTGCTAAGCCCGTAGCAGCCATGTAAAACTTGCAACAACAAAGTAGAGGAAGCCTAACTTGTTTTTGCAGGGCATGTTGTGATGTGATATGGTCAAGATGTGATTATATAAATTATTGTATGAGATGATCATGTTTTGTAACACAATTATCGGCAACAGGCAGGAGCCATATGGTTGTCGCTTTATTGTATGAAATGCAGTCGCCATGTAATTGCCTTACTTTATCACTAAGTGGTAGCGATAGTCATAAAAGCAATAGTTGGCGAGACGACAATGATGCTATGATGGAGATCAAGGTGTCAAGCCGGTGACGATGGTGATCATGACGGTGCTTTGGAGATGGAGATCAAAGGCACAAGATGATGATGGCCATATCATATCACTTATATTGATTGCATGCGATGTTTATCCTTTATGCATCTTATTTTGCTTAGTACGGCAGTAGCATTATAAGATGATCTCTCACTAAATTTCAAGGTACAAGTGTTCTCCCTGAGTATGCACCGTTGCGACAGTTCGTCGTGCCGAGACACCACGTGATGATCGGGTGTGATAAGCTCTACGTTCACATACAACAGGTGCAAGCCATTTTTGCACACGCAGAATACTCGGGTTAAACTTGACGAGCCTGGCATATGCAGATATGGCCTCAGAACACTGAGACCGAAAGGTCGAGCGTGAATCATATAGTAGATATGATCAACATAGTGATGTTCACCATTGGAAACTACTCCATCTCACGTGATGATCGGACATGGTTTAGTTGATATGGATCACGTGATCACTTAGATGATTAGAGGGATGTCTATCTAAGTGGGAGTTCTTAAGTAATACTAGATCATTGAAGGTGCGCGTTGCTGCGCCCGTCTATTTGATAATTGACATCTGGAGACATGAAACATATATGTTAAATTTGCACAAACTATTAGGTTGGAAGAGTTCATTTTGAATTGGCATATTTTGATGAACTACGAAATTTCATTTACTACTCCCTCCTTCCCACTTTGTAAGGCGTATTAGTTTTGAGCACGAAAATTAGCGCACAAGTCGTTCGTTAGTTGAGCCATCGCACGAGGGAGGCATCCATGATTTCAGGAACAAAAATGGCATGCCCAATCTCCTTTAAATTGCTAACCGTACGAGAGGATAGAGCAAAGGCATGCACGATCGCCTTTGAATGCTAACCGTACGAGAGAATAGCACAGGCTCAGAGCTTCAGCGCCTAATATTCTGGGGTTTACTGGGGAAACAAATACGCCTAATAAAATGGGAAGGAGGGAGTACTATTTTAATCAATTTGGAACTAATCTAAAATGAAATTTTCAGTTCAACTGTGTAAAAGTTAGAACTAACAAACTTGTTTATGCACAAATACTAAAGCAAGAAAAAATCTGCACCACTAATATTGTCAATAGCTACAGAACCCTTGGCATAAACCTTGTCCTTGAGCATAGATCAAGGCAAGAAACTACCATGTCAAAAGTTTAATAGTGACAAGAATGAATACAAGGAACGTATATAGGTAACGAATTAATAACCTACTTTGAGGGATATCAAGGAAAGTCTCTCTAGGCAGTAACCATGGCATTGATGAAAATAAAGAAATATGAATTTCCATAAGACAATATCTGAACATGATTGTGTACAATGCTATAGAAAGATGCTAATTACAAAATTTCACTCTGATCACCACGTATGGGAAGATGTGAGTAACCAGAACTCAAAATGCCTAAGCAATGACCTATACGGTGAATAACAAGAAAAATGGAAAGAACAAAGATGTGGAAATAACAGAGAAGAAACGGAAAACAGAACACATTATGTGTGTCATGCTTTGTCAAAAGGTCGGCTCCATGGGGCAGTTTATGCTAATCCCTTGTTGACCTATGGCCACACGATCTCAATGCAGCAAATATACATCCATTTCTATCAAGTTCCAATGAAGAAAACTGCATTTTCAGATAAAAAGGCTCATAAACAGTCTAGGTCAACAAATCCTAACAAGAAATATCATACATCAAAAGCCACACGGTCTCAATCTAGCAAATATACATCCATTTCTATCAAGTTCCAATGAAGAGTGTTGCATTTTCAGATAAAGGCTCATCAACAGTCTAGATCAACAAAGCCTGTCAAGAAACGATCAATCACACATGTAAAAAGAAATATTTGAGGGCGCCACTTTTAAGTGCAAATAAATTGATCCAAGATAGATTAGATTTTGAGAGCTGTCTAAGCATTATGTTTTGGTACTTAAAATCAAAGGTACAAAAAAGTAGGCTCCGACATAAATACCTATGAAAATCGTGAGCATACGCAGTAATCATGATCAAAATGTTCTATGAGACACGTGGAAATGAAACATTAGCGATTTATGAAAACAGGGAGGTTATGGCACAACCATTCTTGAGTAGAAACAAATATTTTCAGATAGAAGAATGCAAGTTCAAACTTGAAGATGCAACGTCATATATCTTCTCTGTGGAACATCATACGAAAAATTAGAACAAATTTCATCAATGTAGACCATCAAAGCATCTTTACATAACATTGACGAACAAGTATAAGCTTTAGTAAGACATAATATAAGCAATGGCATTTTAAAGTCATTGTATTTCTTATCCATGGGTGACTAATAACGACAAAAGTTTAAGCTGCATCCATATGGGAAGATTGAAACTCATTTCAAGCGTGTGCTGTAGGCATCCTTCTATGTGAATCTTTGCATAAAAACCACTTAACAAAATCCACTGCTTCAGCCAGAGAAGGACAATGTTATTCCTTATAACCAGGGTCGGCTTTGAGAAAAGAACAGGGTGCCAGATTCCGCATGTGCACAAAAAGTGATGCTCCCACAAAGGAGGATATGTACATTGACATATATACTCAAGGTGTCAGCTTCCGTGCTAGCATCTATGCCGAACTTCAGGAGCAACATAATAAAGTGGTAACATAGTAAGCACTTCCAACCATATTATTTAAGCACTAATCTGCATAATAAAGCATTAAAATGTATGAACAAACATGACATGTCAACAACATAAGAGACCCAAAAATCGACCAGTACTACTTATGAACCAATTTGTACAAATACACTAATAAATCCACGACAAAAATAATTAGCTAAGGATCTAACAAAAGCTAACAAACTTATTGAAGTTACCTAACACAGGTGCACTGGAGTAGATACACTGGCACTTGGGCAAAGCAGAGAGCCAGAGACACAATGTCGCCCCTGTTATCTCGCTCATCAGCTACAAAGCTTTATTCTTATATCACATCAGCAGCAGTGCGGCACCTGTGAAAGGCTCTCAAATCCGGTCAAAAATCGAAGGTGAAGTCAGCATACTAAAAAGTAGTATGCCATATGCTTAGAATATTACCTGTTCCTTATGCAAAAGGTTCACTACATTCTCATGCTCCCCGTCCTCTATCCACTCCACGTTCTTCTCGCCATGATCCATGTTGCACCTCTTGGCATTGATATTTTTTTGGCTTCCTTACCTGAAAGTCAGAATGGGTGACGTCTGATCAGTGTCAATGTTACACAGTAGTGACCGTCAAAATTAGTTGACAAAATGAGCTCACCCGATCTATGGCACACATGGAAAGGTCGTTGACTTTGCCTTTCATCTACAGAAAAGCAAAAAAGTAAAGTGTGATCTTTAGATAGGTAATTTTTGGCGTATCAAAGGCATTTACATGAATGAATGATTGCTATAAATGAGAATGAGCATGTGGATCATTGATGATAGAGATACAATACATCAATGAAGATGACCTCTTTTAAATAAAGAAAGTAGGAGTGATGATTTCACCTTGTACGGCGTTGTTCTCTAGAGCACAATGCATCAGCCTTCACAGTATCCTTGTCATCTTAAAAGGGTATAATTTCCAATTACAGCATCAAAAGGCCATCCTACAGCCAGGACACATTAAGAGAATTTCAACCCTTCTTGCAGTCTGTACACATTACGAAATTTCCTTTATGGTATACAATAGATTACAAAGTCTCTTTGATGCATTGACTAACTCTTAAAAAGCAAAATCTAGCAATCCAAGTGCCATATTAAGTGTGAAAATATTTCTAACTAACAGAATGAGCAACTTGAGGCACTCGATGGACCTCTAGGATGAAAGCATACACGTCGGTACATTAGCTTCCAAACTTATACATAAATCCAATCTGACCTTAAGACACCAAGGGTGCTTCAAGGGGCACCTGTCAGGACCCCGACTCAATGCCACATTGATCTAGCATGTAACACCTCATATCACTTTGCGGCCTCACGCACGGTATTCCCACGGGTGTCGTCTTACCTTTGCCCGGGACCGTTTGCGCCTTTTGGCACACGTATATGATAGTGTCGCTAGCATCCATATGATAAGGAGCCCGGGCTGACATGGCTAGTCGTAAACCCAAAGTGGCACAAACTTACAGGGACAGGCATCCATGACCCAGCATCGAACGTGTCGGTCATCAGCGAGTGAATCCAGGCTGTAGCACTGGGCTAGCAGGACTCCAGTGAACCGGGCTGTAGCGGGCTAACAGGACTCCAGTATTCATCGCGTGACATTTCCCCGAAGGGACAGACACAGGAACGAAGAAGGACACATGCCGGCCAGCCTAAGTGTTCCGGAGCAGTAGCAAGCTACCATGGCTCGGTGGAAACACTAGGAGACATTTCCCGGTAAGAGAGGCTACTAAGTTAAACAACTAGATAGTCAGATCCCACACATACCAAGCATTTCAATATCATACACACAATATGCTCGATATGTGCAAATACAACATGGTATCACAACATGACTCTACGACTCAAGTATTTATTCAATAGGCTCCGAGGAGCGAGATATTACAAACATGAGTCTCATGACCCAACATTCAGAGCATACAAATCAAAACACAAGCGGAAGCTATCATGTCTGAGTACAGACATCTATAAATGAAAAAGGCTGAGAAGCCTGACTATCTACCAGATCCTGCCGAGGGCACAAGATCGTAGCTGAGGTAACAAGCTAAACGTCGAAGTCCACGCGGAACTACTAGCGAGACCGAAGTCTCTCTGCAAAAACATAAATTAAGTAACGTGAGTACAAATGTACCCAGCAAGACTTACATCAGAACTAACTACATATGCATCATTATCAACAAAGGGGATGGTGGGGTTTAACTGCAGCAAGCCAGCTTTGACTCGGTGGCTATCCTGAACTACGACTGCAAGTAACTCTTTTGAGGTGGCGCACACGAGTCCACATATTCACCATATCAATACACCACTATGGATCCGCTCCCGTCTCCCTGCGAGAACGCCAACCATAGCACTCACGCTTATCTTGTGCATTTTAAAGTATCCACTTTCACTTGTCTATGAACTATACAGGCAACCCAGAAGTCCTTTACCGCGGACACGGCTATTCGAATAGATGATGTTAACCCTGCAGGGGTGTACTTCTTCATACATGTTTCCACCACTTAGCGTCTGCACACGACATGTGCTTGGCAGACTTCAAGCGAAAGCCGACGTGGGTGTAGACCACGACCTACCTAAACACTCAAGTCTCTAGTCCAGGTTTATCGCCTATTCGGGTTCCATCCATGAGGAGATCCGGCCGGAGTTTCGCTCACAGCCCCAAACGATGTGAACAGGGTTCCCGAGACACCAAACGGGCGCCCGGTACACCGTGCCACGTGCCTACCGCATCACAGCCCACCCCTCCGGTCAGCGCTGCCCACGGCCTCTAGCATACTACAAACACCAGAAACTACTTGCAACTCCTGGATAGAGGACTTGGGTGAATAAGAAGTCGAGCGGGGTCATATTTCAGGGCCCAATGTATGGTAGTAGCTGAATCATGGATCACAAACACAGAACTCAGTTCCTAAGGACGGCTTCAATGAGACAACCCACCATGTACTCCTACATGGCCTCTCACCGCTACCTTTACCAAATCGTGTTCACCACTTCTCTCACACATAGTAGGACATGTTCACACACCTCTGATTCATCCCCGATGAATCAGACCTGACTCAACTCTAAGCAATAGCAGGCATGACAAACAAACATGAATGAGTAGGCACAACATGGCTCAAACAACTCCTACTCATACTAGTGGGTTTCATCTATTTACTGTGGCAATGACAGGTCATGCAGAGGATAAAGGGGTCCAGCTACCGCAGCAAGTAACAGTTGAATCATTGTTGTCCTAATGCAGTAAAAGAGAGCAGGAGCGAGAGAGTAGGATTGTATCGGAATGAACAAGGGGGTTTTGCTTGCCTGGCACTTCTAAAGATAATATAGCTCTTCATCGGTGTCATCGATCACAGCGTCGGAGCAGCGTCTACCGAGAGGGGACAATTACCGGCAAACACAGAAGAAACACGATCAATGCAATGCACAATATGATGCATGCTATGACATGGCAATATGAATGTGTTTTGGGCTAATGCAACTAGCAACAGATTAAATGAAGTTGGTTTGAATACAAGATTCAAATTCAAACTCCATATGTGATTATTCAAATGTCATTTAATTGATTTGTGCTAAACAGCAGCTATAAGTTGTTCTAACATGCATGAAAATGGTACAGATGGATTCCTTGAATTTTTCTGATAATTTTTCATATATAAATTATTTAATTTGGAGTTACGGTTGAATTTCTATGATTTTTAGAAGTTTAGGACATTTTCTAAAATTAATAAATCATTTAAGATTTATTTAAATTCCAAAAAACCTCTACTACATCAGCATGACCGCGCTATGACGTCAGCAGGTCAACCAAGGTTGACTTGGGTCAAACCTGACGTTCGGGACCCACATGTCAGCTGCATAGTGATTTAACAGAGTTTAATTAACTTAACTAAATTGTTAGCCGGGTTAATTAAACGGTAGGGCCCACCTGTCAGTGGCCCTAGGCCTGGGTTAGCGGGGTGGTTAGGCCCTAATGACCGGCCACGCCAGCGGTTTACCGCCGGTGGCCACTGGGCACGGCGGAGACGCGCCAAAAGGCCACGGAAGCGGCGGGGAAGGGCACCGAGGCGTAGCCCACGGTCGGGCGCATCCAGAGGAGGCCACGGGAGGGCTCGGGGAGGCTTAAACTCGCCGGAAGCGAGCTTGTGGCGGCGGCCGGAGTGCGGCCTTGAGTGGCGCGGGGCTGTGAAGCACTGGGAGGCCGGAGGTGGTGTTCTACGGCCTCCTGGGTCCACCTGGAGCTCGTCTATGAGCTCGGACGTGATGGCGCTAAGCAAAACGACTGCGGCGAAGAAGTGCGGCGGCGGCGAGCCTCGGCCATGGCGGGGAATGGGGCTAGAGCATGCAAACGCGAGGGGGAGAAGAGGGGTTCGGGCCAGGGGCTCACAGCGAGTCCAATGAGCGCTAGATCGAGGTCGGGGACGGCCGGGTTGCTGCGGATCGACGAAATCGAGCACCGGTGCTGAAGCTTGAAGACGATGGCAGGGACGGTGATGCGGGGCGTCCGGCGATGCTTGTCTTGGCGGAGAGGTCGGGGACGATGTGGCGGAGCTCTCGAGCACGCTGGATGGGCGAGGGAGGGCTGGTGGCCGTGGCAATACCAAGCGGCGGCGACGGGCATGCTCGGTCATGGGGGGGGGAAGCAGAGGAGCGAGGGGGGGGGAGGTCCAGAGAGCGAGGGAGAAGTGAGAGGGGGTCGGGGAGGCGCGTGGCGTCACCGGGGCGTCGAGGAGGAGCCAGGCAGGCTGGGAGGGAGGAGGTGGAGGCTTCGGGCGCGCTGGCGTCGACACGCCTCTGCCTACTGGCAGAGGTGGAAGAAGACCAAGGCGCCCCTGGTGGGCTGGGCTGATTCTGCTGGGCCACCAAGTGAGTGGGCCTCAGGTAAGCGTCAGGTAAGTCCTTCTCTCTCTCTCTCTTTTATTGGTTTTAGTTTTCTATTTTTATTACTCTGTTTTGAATTAGTAAAAATACTAACTCATTTTATAAAATCCCGACAAAAATTGTGGGCACTATTTGGATTATTTCCAATAGCCCCCGAGTACTTTCAGGATTATTTGGACATTTAAAAAATATTATAAAATTTAAATGTCCAAATTCAAATACTTATGAATTAATCCAGTGACCAAATGTGACATGAAAAATGTGCAGCACCTCTGGTTTTGGTTTAAAGCATTTTTCCAGAAATGATGAACATTTTCTAAAGCCATTTGAATTCACTGAAAAATATTTTTGGTTGAACCTATTTGAATTCCTTTAATGCTAGGGTTTAGGCAATCCCCATTTCAAGTTTCATAAAATTTAAACATGATGCATGGATGCTAAAGCGAAAACAAACAAGGACTGATCTAGGGCTGTGACAGCTCACCCCCACTAAACAAGAATCTCGCCCCGAGATTCAAGACGTGAGGTAAGAGGAAAAGGGAGTCACAAAACTATCACAATCTTCATGATCCAGGTTGCACTTCATAAGAACCTTGATTCGATCATCATCTTGTCTCGGCGTCTTGCTCTGGGAACTCCAACTAACATGACGAGAAGAGGAAAGGAAAACTCTAGAAGAATCTATCTTCTCGAAGACCGAACAACTCAGGATCAACTCATGGGATGAGACATTGTCACATCTCTCGAGCTGAGACACGAAGCATACATCTAAGGAAATGGAGTGAGACAGATGACGAGGGATCGCTAGGTAGACAACAATTCCATACTTTAAAACGGTGGTAAACGATTGTCAACGTAGCGAGGAATTGGGTTGCCATGATACCATATCGAGACACCTGGAGGGGGGGGGGTGATTCGTAGATATATCCCCTTAAGTGGCAAAAAATAATTACCTTTGATTCAGGATCATTGAAACTCTTTATACCAGCTTAAGGCAAATCCCAATCGATCATTTGGAGGAGGTCGGTAGAATGGCATACTCGGACTTGGATGATGTGGATTACCTTGTTGAAGACAACGTAATGGATGAATTTGCTTACCACCGGAAATGGAAGAGACCCATGGTAGAATGGCACAGTGGCGGTGCAAGCTGGGAACAAAATGCAAATGCTGGGAATGATTCTGGTAACTGGGGAAGAACCCAACAATAGAGAGTGAATTCACTGTTTGAAAAGGTCATAGCATTGCCGAGGGAACTGAGAGCATCCCAGTTAGTGTCGATGATAACACCTAGCGCTTGTGCGTGCTCTCAAGAACTTGAGCATTTCCATAATCATCAGGGTTTTACCAACATCCATGACAAGGGTGCTGACAACACAACATACTACCATGATGAATAGCGATGGACGATGCAGATGCAAAAGAAGATAACACCTTCCCAGATTTCACCTTGGCGAGGCCAAGGGGACGAAATCTGGATGATCGACCGAGGGACATTTAGCACTCCGCTTCTAATGTTCTCCTTGATGTACTAGCGTATCCCATTCCTTGAAATGGTCTGGTATCTAGAACATCAGGTAAAGGTCGTACTTCGGAAACACTAAAATCATAAGGCATAGCTAGGGGGTAAATCCTACGAAGTCCTTATGGGGAGGTGGCCAACTTCCTCAAACAAGATACTATAATAATAGGTCTACCGGATGGGTGTGTTGGCCATGACATCCACCTTGCCGGTTATCGAGAGACCAATATTATAGTTCTTGGGAAATGTTCCAACCATCACATCTGCCTGAGATTCAGATCTGGTTGGTGCCAGGATATTCCAGACTCATCAAGTCTAGAAAGAAAAATGAAAGTTTGCAACACAAATCGACGAGATGACGTTGCGAGATTCTCGGGAATGAATTACGATAGCAAGCTCCAAAACATGAGTTGGTTCTGCTACAAACATATGAACACGTTGTCCGAGACAAGCATGGCCACGTAGTAGTCTTATAATTAACACTACCGAGTTCAGGTGGGGAACCATCATCGAGGATATCGAAGTCTTTACGCAAGTCCATGGATTAGATCCCAAGCATAGACTTCTTTTCCTTGAACAAGTCAATCAGTGGCTTAGTGTGCTAGGATATACATATGGAATGAAGATGATCAGTCTAACAGACCACAGAATTCTTTGCACGTGCATGACTGACTTGGGATGATTCCAAAGGAGGTAAAACAAGCCTTCTCAAATTCATGGCGGCAACTTGCATCAAGTGCACATGAATTAGAGGGACTCACTTCTTTTGTCCAAACATATGCTTCACGAACGAGTCATGAAGATAAAGCTTACACAAGTTTCCAACACTAGCTTAATGTTCAACAAAAATCATGGAGGAGATAAGGATGTTGTCAATGGGCTCAACAACAATTCATCCAGGTTCCCATATTAGTGGAATTTCACAATTATGTGAACAAGGTGATAGCATTGGTCAGACCCGAAAGATATAATGGTGTATGCTCGAGGAACAACCACGAGTAAGACAACATTACGAATATCGTTGGTTCTGATTTGATTTGACGATAGCCCATACTCAAATCAAAGGTTTAGGTAAGATAATAGATCCAACAATTGATCACGAGGATCAACCAATAAGGATATCATCTATCTTCAACACACACACACACACAAGATATCCCTTAAAATGAACTAAATCGGACAAGCTTCCATCTTCCAACTCTCCAAGTTGTTGTTCAACTTAGCCAACTAGCTCAGGGGTACCCAACACAGATTCTTGGAGAAAGGGTGGTTTACAGGATAAACCAACTTGATCACGAGCTCAACATAACAGTCAGGTGACAACCTGGTGATATTTTTGAGAAGATATTCGGAAAATCACGAACCACCGGTATGTTACTAAGCTTGAGAACAATCTTGCTTTTTAGGGCAAGACGATATGATCAACAGAGCAAGGTATTGACACAATCCTAACTCATTGATCAGAGGGTGCACCAGAAATAAGGACTAGGTAGCATGATCAATCTTAGAATGATGACTCAATAATCAGCACGCTAAGAATGAGGTTGTTGTCCATTTAACTACCAAGCAACAGAGTTGCTAGCAGTATTGATTTCACACACCACGATTCACTTGTCGGCATTCCAGTTACAATAACACAGGAACCGAGGAATGAACAATGATGGCAAGAAGTATCACTGTACCAAGAGTTCATAGGATGGTGTGCAATTCCCATGACATTCTTGATATAAAAGATGGTAATACTCCAAGGTAGAGCAGAACAAAAGCTGGATTAGCAATTTGTTCTGCGGAGCAGAACTTCTTGACCCAATCCTAGATATGGAAGAGGTACTGGAGTTTGTTTCTCCTAGTCATTCCGCGATAGAATGGCTTGACGGACCACAAGAATAATAAGCATCGATAACACGAATGCACAATTACTCCTGACTATCAATTGATAGACGAAGGTCGGAATACGAATGAAGAGGGACAACTCAAGGGGACATATATCCTTTCGAGTTGTGTATGCATAGATTAATATGTCGAACCAAGTTCAACAGGTTTCTTCCAGATAACCCATGCAAGGAAGTAGGACTGGCAGAGTCATGATTTATGAATGGAGAACTTCTCAAGAGTACTCTGATTGTGATCTTTTGATCCAATAAACATCTGCCATAAGCGGTTCATAGTATTTGAAAGAAGGAAATACCACGGACCTCGAGGACTATCGCAAGTTACTAATATCCTAAAGGAACTAGCAAAAACTATCAACATGAAGTAAGTAGAGTGAATCTCGGGTTCAGAAACCCAAAAGTAGAATACCTACTACTAAGTGGCATCACGGGATGCTTTCGAGAAGAAAGGCCAGAATCATCACACTGGAACACAAGTTATGGCTAAATTATTAGATGACCCCCTAAGACACCTAGGGTCATAATAAGAACTCCAACATATATGTCAAGGCAACAGAGTACCTCAACTCACCGATTAGTGTGATTAACCTGGCCCAAGGAACATAAAAACCAGAGGGAAAGGACTTGCAAGTGCATCAGATTGTTTAGAAACCTGGGATGACTCGGACAGCATAACGGCTGTAAATGCTCAAAAAGATTTGAGACAATCACAAAAATGGTGGCATAACCACTCGATCATCATAATATCAAGGTTCTGAGATCAACTATGAACATACCGAAGATAGTAGGAACTTAACTCAAGCTCAGAACCATCAATCCTATAGGACTACGGATTAGTAACACGTGATCCTGATACAGAAGAGATAGCCTAGTTCTTAATCCCCGTAGGAAAGATAAGATGACTCAGATCAGAAGGGCATGAGGTATAAGGAGTAAAAAGAGCCTTACGTTCCATCCCACAATCAATTCCCTTATATAGCTAAAGAATTTCTAGACTCAACTTCGACCAGTTTGGCTTGGTAATCCTACAGGCAGTCAAGCTCTAATACCAACGCTGTCAGGACCCCGACTCAATGCCACATTGGTCTAGCATGTAACACCTCATATCACTTTGCGGCCTCACGCACGGTATTCCCACGGGTGTCGTCTTACCTTTGCCCGGGACTGTTTGCGCCTTTTGGCACACGTATATGATAGTGTCGCTAGCATCCATATGATAAGGAGCCCGGGCTGACATGGCTAGTCGTAAACCCAAAGTGGCACAAACTTACAGGGACAGGCATCCATGACCCAGCATCGAACGTGTCGGTCATCAGCGAGTGAATCCAGGCTGTAGCACTGGGCTAGCAGGACTCCAGTGAACCGGGCTGTAGCGGGCTAACAGGACTCCAGTATTCATCGCGTGACATTTCCCCGAAGGGACAGACACAGGAACGAAGAAGGACACATGCCGGCCAGCCTAAGTGTTCCGGAGCAGTAGCAAGCTACCATGGCTCGGTGGAAACACTAGGAGACATTTCCCGGTAAGAGAGGCTACTAAAGTTAAACAACTAGATAGTCAGATCCCACACATACCAAGCATTTCAATATCATACACACAATATGCTCGATATGTGCAAATACAACATGGTATCACAACATGACTCTACGACTCAAGTATTTATTCAATAGGCTCCGAGGAGCGAGATATTACAAACATGAGTCTCATGACCCAACATTCAGAGCATACAAATCAAACACAAGCGGAAGCTATCATGTCTGAGTACAGGCATCTATAAATGAAAAAGGCTGAGAAGCCTGACTATCTACCAGATCCTGCCGAGGGCACAAGATCGTAGCTGAGGTAACAAGCTAAACGTCGAAGTCCACGCGGAACTACTAGCGAGACCGAAGTCTCTCTGCAAAAACATAAATTAAGCAACGTGAGTACAAATGTACCCAGCAAGACTTACATCAGAACTAACTACATATGCATCATTATCAACAAAGGGGATGGTGGGGTTTAACTGCAGCAAGCCAGCTTTGACTCGGTGGCTATCCTGAACTACGACTGCAAGTAACTCTTTTGAGGTGGCGCACACGAGTCCACATATTCACCATATCAATACACCACTATGGATCCGCTCCCGTCTCCCTGCGAGAACGCCAACCATAGCACTCACGCTTATCTTGCGCATTTTAAAGTATCCACTTTCACTTGTCTATGAACTGTACAGGCAACCCAGAAGTCCTTTACCGCGGACACGGCTATTCGAATAGATGATGTTAACCCTGCAGGGGTGTACTTCTTCATACATGTTTCCACCACTTAGCGTCTGCACACGACATGTGCTCGGCAGACTTCAAGCGAAACCTGACGTGGGTGTAGACCACGACCTACCTAAACACTCAAGTCTCTAGTCCAGGTTTATCGCCTATTCGGGTTCCATCCATGAGGAGATCCGGCTGGAGTTTCGCTCACAGCCCCAAACGATGTGAACAGGGTCCCCGAGACACCAAACGGGCGCCCGGTACACCGTGCCACGTGCCTACCGCATCACAGCCCACCCCTCCGGTCAGCGCTGCCCACGGCCTCCAGCATACTACAAACACCAGAAACTACTTGCAACTCCTGGATAGAGGACTTGGGTGAATAAGAAGTCGAGCGGGGTCATATTTCAGGGCCCAATGTATGGTAGTAGCTGAATCATGGATCACAAACACAGAACTCAGTTCCTAAGGACGGCTTCAATGAGACAACCCACCATGTACTCCTACATGGCCTCTCACCGCTACCTTTACCAAATCGTGTTCACCACTTCGCTCACACACAGTAGGACATGTTCACACACCTCTGATTCATCCCCGATGAATCAGACCTGACTCAACTCTAAGCAATAGCAGGCATGACAAACAAACATGAATGAGTACGCACAACATGGCTCAAACAACTCCTACTCATACTAGTGGGTTTCATCTATTTACTGTGGCAATGACAGGTCATGCAGAGGATAAAGGGGTTCAGCTACCGCAGCAAGTAATAGTTGAATCGTTGTTGTCCTAATGCAGTAAAAGAGAGCAGGAGCGAGAGAGTAGGATTGTATCGGAATGAACAAGGGGGTTTTGCTTGCCTGGCACTTCTGAAGATAATATAGCTCTTCATCGGTGTCATCGATCACAGCGTCGGAGCAGCGTCTACCGAGAGGGGACAATTACCGGCAAACACAGAAGAAACACGATCAATGCAATGCACAATATGATGCATGCTATGACATGGCAATATGAACGTGTTTTGGGCTAATGCAACTAGCAACAGATTAAATGAAGTTGGTTTGAATACAAGATTCAAATTCAAACTCCATATGTGATTATTCAAATGTCATTTAATTGATTTGTGCTAAATAGCAGCTATGAGTTGTTCTAACATGCATGAAAATGGTACAGATGGATTCCTTGAATTTTTCTGATAATTTTTCATATATAAATTATTTAATTTGGAGTTACGGTTGAATTTCTATGATTTTTAGAAGTTTAGGACATTTTCTAAAATTAATAAATCATTTAGGATTTATTTAAATTCCAGAAAACCTCTACTGCGTCAGCATGACCGCGCTATGACGTCAGCAGGTCAACCAAGGTTGACTAGGGTCAAACCTGACGTTCGGGACCCACATGTCAGCTGCACAGTGATTTAACAGAGTTTAATTAACTTAACTAAATTGTTAGCCAGGTTAATTAAACGGTAGGGCCCACCTGTCAGAGGCCCTAGGCCTGGGTTAGCGGGGTGGTTAGGCCCTAATGACCGGCCACGCCGGCGGTTTACCGCCGGTGGCCACTGGGCACGGCGGAGACGCGCCAAAAGGCCACGGTAGCGGCGGGGAAGGGCACCGAGGCGTAGCCCACGGTCGGGCGCATCCAGAGGAGGCCACGGGAGGGCGCGGGGAGGCTTAAACTCGCCGGAAGCGAGCTTGTGGCGGCGGCCGGAGTGCGGCCTTGAGCGGCGCGGGGCTGTGAGGCACTGGGAGGCCGGAGGTGGTGTTCTACGGCCTCCTGGGTCCACCTGGAGCTCGTCTATGAGCTCGGACGTGATGGCGCTAAGCAAAACGACTGCAGCGAAGAAGTGCGGCGGCGGCGAGCCTCGGCCATGGCGGGGAATGGGGCTAGAGCATGCAAACGCGAGGGGGAGAAGAGGGGTTCGGGCCAGGGGCTCACAGCGAGTCCAATGAGCGCTAGATCGAGGTCGGGGACGGCCGGGTTGCTGCGGATCGACGAAATCGAGCGCCGGTGCTGAAGCTTGAAGACGATGGCAGGGACGGTGATGCGGGGCGTCCGGCGATGCTTGTCTTGGCGGAGAGGTCGGGGACGATGTGGCGGAGCTCTCGAGCACGCTGGATGGGCGAGGGAGGGCTGGTGGCCGTGGCAACACCAAGCGGCGGCGACGGGCATGCTCGGTCATGGGGGGGGGAGCAGAGGAGCGAGGGGGGGGGGAGGTCCAGAGAGCGAGGGAGAAGTGAGAGGGGGTCGGGGAGGCGCGTGGCGTCACCGGGGCGTCGAGGAGGAGCCAGACAGGCTGGGAGGGAGGAGGTGGAGGGTTAGGGCGCGCTGGCGTCGACACGCCTCTGCCTACTGGCAGAGGTGGAAGAAGACCAAGGCGCCCCTGGTGGGCTGGGCTGATTCTGCTAGGCCACCATGTGAGTGGGCCTCAGGTAAGCGTCAGGTAAGTCCTTCTCTCTCTCTCTTTTATTTGTTTTAGTTTTCTATTTTTATTACTCTGTTTTGAATTAGTAAAAATACTAACTCATTTTATAAAATCCCGACAAAAATTGTGGGCACTATTTAGATTATTTCCAATAGCCCCCAAGTACTTTCAGGATTATTTGGACATTTAAAAAATATTATAAAATTTAAATGTCCAAATTCAAATACTTATGAATTAATCCAGTGACCAAATGTGACATGAAAAATGTGCAGCACCTTTGGTTCTGGTTTAAAGCATTTTTCCAGAAATGATGAACATTTTCTAAAGCCATTTGAATTCACTGAAAAATATTTTTGGTTGAACCTATTTGAATTCCTTTAATGCTAGGGTTTAGGCAATCCCCATTTCAAGTTTCATAAAATTTAAACATGATGCATGGATGCTAAAGCGAAAACAAACAAGGACTGATCTGGGGCTGTGATAGCACCGCCCATCTTGTGTGCGGCATGAAGACCTGGAGGTGGTCAGCGTTGTGGCGGCACAGGGAATCGGTGCCGCGAAGGGCAGGAAAGACGCAGATCTCTCCGGCTTAAGCACCACGACGACGCTGGCGCACCACATGTTCGCCGTTTGATAGAGACGAAGGAGAGATCGTGGAGGTGGTCTCGTCAAGGAGAAGAGCGCCCAGGTCGCATGCGCCTCATTCCTGTCGTCTCCGCGGAAAGCACATACTCTCCTTCTCCCTTCCGGCAACTGGAAATTCAGCGGCGCACGACGGGACACATTGTGGGAGACAGGGAGAGAGACGCATGGTTGGAGAGGGGAGGGGGCGGCCTTCATCGCTTCGCTGCCTCGGGCTCCTGGTTCTGGAGATGCAAGACATCCGGCCCACGAAGGCCTTCGTGCTGGCGAGGGCCCAATCAACCACGCGGCTCCAGTTTTGCCACGGGAGCAGCTGCCCAGCTCAGTTTGCGGGAAGTGCCGCGCGAGAGTTTTATCGAACGGCCAAAAGCATTAAACCTGAAGATCTAACGACTGTGAATGCTAATGGCCTGAGAGAGCTCCTAAGGTGCACAGTTATAATGTATTAAAATGATTAATTGAACTTTAATTTATCATGAACTTAGTCCTGATTGTATTTGCATATCTATGTTGTAGATCAATTGCTCGCATATAGCTTCCCCGTTTTATTTATGATATGTTCCTAGAGAAAACTATGTTGAAAGATGTTAGTAGCAATTATGTAGACTAGCTCCATGATCTGAGGATTATCCTCATTGCTGCACAGACGAATTATGTTCTTGATGCACCGTTGGGTGACAGACCTATTGCAGGAGCAGATGCAGCCGTTATGAACGTTTGACAAAGCTTGGTATGATGACTACTTAATAGTTTAGTGCACCATGCTTTACGACTTAGAACCAGGATTTCAAAAATGTTTTTGAACGTCATAGAGCATATAAGATGTTCTAAGAGTTGAAATTGGTATCTCATACTCATGCCCATGTTTAGAGGTAGGAAACCTCTGACAGTACTTTGCCTACAAGATGGAGGAGAATAGCTCAACTAGTGAGCATGTGCTCAGATTGTCTGGGTACTACAATTGCTTGAATCAAGTGGGAGTTAATCTTCCAGATAAGATAGTAATTGACAAAGTTCTCTAGTCACTATCACCAAGTTACTAGAACTTAGTGATGAACTATAATATGCAAGGGATGACGAAAGTAATTCCCAAGCTCTTCGCGATGTTGAAATTAGCGAAGGTAGAAATCAAGAAATAGCATCAAGTGTTGATGGTTAACAAGACCACTAGTTTCAAGAAAAGGGCAAAGGGAAAGAAAGAAGAACTTCAAAGTAGAATAGCAAGCAAGTTGCTGCTCCCATGAAGAAGCCCAAAGCTAGACCCAAGCCTGGAACTAAGTGCTTCTACTGCAAAGGAAATGGTCACTGAAAGTGGAACTTCCCTAGATACTTGGCGAATAAGAAGGATGGCAAAGTGAACAAAAGTATATTTGATATACATGTTACTGATGTGTACTTTACTAGTGTTTATAGCAACCCATCAGTATTTGATACTGGTTCAGTTGCTAAGAGTAGTAACTCGAAACGGGAGTTGCAAAATAAACAGAAACTAGTTAAGGGCGAGGTGATGATGTGAGTTGGAAGTGATTCCAAGGTTGATAATATCACCATCGCACACTCCCTTTACCTTCGGGATTAGTGTTGAACCTAAAATAAATGTTATTTGGTGTTTGCGTTGAGCATAATATGATTGGATCATGTTTATTGCAATACGGTTATTCATTTAAGTCAAAGAATATTTGTTATTCTGTTTACATGAATAAAACCTTCTGAGGTCATACACCCAAGGTGAAAGGTTTATTGAATCTCGATCGTAGTAATACACATATTCATAATATTGAAGCCAAAAGATGCAAAGTTAATAATGATAGTGCAACTTATATGTGGCACTGCCGTTTAGGTCATATTGGTGTAAAGCGCATGAAGAAACTCCATGCTGATGGACTTTTGTAATCACTTGATTATGAATCACTTGATGCTTGCAAACCATGCCTCATGGGAAAGATGACTAAGACTTCGTTCTTCAGAACAATGGAGCAAGCAACAAACTTGTTGGAAATAATACATACTGATGTGCGCGGTCCAATGAGTGTTGAGGCTCGCGGCGGGTATCGTTATTTTCTAACCTTCACAGATGATTTGAGCTACTTGATGAAACATAAGTCTGAAACATTTGAAAAGTTCAAAGAATTTCAGAGTGAAGTAGAAAATCATCGTAACAAGAAAATAAAGTTTCGACGATCTGATCGCGGAAACAAATATTTGAGTTACGAGTTTGGTCTTCATTTGGAACAATATGGAATAGTTTCACAACTCACGCCACCTGGAACACCATAATGTAATGGTGTGTTCGAATGTCATAACCGTACTTTATTAGATATGGTGCAATCTATGATGTCTCTTACCGAATTACCACTATCATTTTGGGGTTATGCATTAGAGACAGCTGCATTCACGTTAAATAGGGCACCGTCTAAAAATCCGTTGAGATGACACCGTATGAACTATGGTTTAGCAAGAAACCTAAGCTGTCGTTTCTCAAAGTTTGGGGTTGCGATGCTTATGTGAAAAAGTTTCAACCTGATAAGCTTAAACCCAAATCGGAGAAGTGTGTATTCATAGGATACCCAAAAGAAACTATTGGGTACACCTTCTATCACAGATCCGAAGGCAAGATCTTTTTTGCTAAGAGTGGATCCTTTCTAGAGAAGGAGTTTCTCTCGAAAGAAGTGAGTGGGAGGAAAGTAGAACTTGATGAGGTAATTGTACCTTCTCCCGAATTGGAAAGTAGTTCATCACAAAAATCAGTTCCAGTGATGCCTACACCAAGTAGTGAGAAAGTTAATGATGATGATCATGAAACTTAATATCAAGTTACTACCGAACCTCGTAGGTCAACTAGAGTATGTTCCGCACTAGAGTGTATGGTAATCCTGTTCTGGAAGTCATGTTACTAGACCATGACGAACCTACGAACTATGAGGAAGCGATGATGAGCCCAGATTCCGCGAAATGGCTTAAGGCCATGAAATCTGAGATGGGATCCATGTATGAGAACAAAGTATGGACTTTGATTGACTTGCCCGATGATCGGTGAGCCATTCAGAATAAATGGATCTTCAAGAGGAAGACAGACACTGATAGTAGTGTTACTATCTACAAAGCTCGAATTGTCGCAAAAGGTTTTTGACATGTTCAAGGTATTGACTACGATGAGATTTTCTCACTCGTATTGATGCTTAAAAGTATGTCCGAATCATGTTAGCAGTTGCCCCATTTTATGAAATCTGACAAATTGATATCAAAACTACATTCCTTAATGGATTTATTAAAGAAGAGTTGTATATGATGCAACCAGAAGGTTTTGTCAATCCTAAAGATGCTAACAAAGTGTGCAAGCTCCAGCGATCCATCTATGGACTGGTGCAAGCATCTCGAAGTTGGAATATATGCTTTGATAAGTTGATCAAAGCATATAGTTTTATACAGACTTGCAGTGAAGCATGTATTTACAAGAAAGTGAGTGGGAGCACTACAACCTTTCTGATAAGTATATGTGAATGACATATTGTTGATCAGAAATGATGTAGAATTTTTTGGAAAGCATAAAGGAGTGTTTGAAAGGAGTTTTTCAAAGAAGTACCTCGGTAAAGCTGCTTACATATTGGGCATCAAGATCTATAGAGATAGATTAGGACGCTTGATAAATTTTTCAACGAGTACATACCTTGACATGTTTTTGAAGTAGTTCAAAATGGAACAGTCAAATAAGGAGTTCTTACCTGTGTTGCAAGGTGTGAAGTTGAGTAAAGACTCAAAACCCAACCACGGCAGAAAATTGAAAGTGGATGAAAAGTCATTCCCTATGCCTCTGTCATAGGTTCTATAAAGTATGCTATGCTGTGTACCAGACCTATTGTATACCTTAGCATGATATTGGCTAGGGAGTACAATAGTGATCTAGGAGTAGATCACTGGACAGCGGTCAAAATGCCTTAGAGGACTAAGGAAATATTTCTCAGTTATGGAGGTGATAAAAGAGTTCATCGTAAAGAGTTACATCGATGCAAGATTTTTACACCGATCTAGATGACTCTAAGTCTCGATCTAGACACATATTGAAAGTGGGAGCAATTAGCTAGAGTAGCTCCGTGCAGTGTATTGTAGACATAGAAATTTGCAAAATACATATGGTTCTGAATGTTGCAGACCCGTAGTCTAAACTTCTCTCACAAGAAAAACATGATCACTCTTTGGGTGTTAATCACATAGCGATGTGAACTAGATTATTGACTCTAGTAAACCCTTTGGGTATTAGTCACACGAAGATGTGAACTAATTAATCACATAAAGATGCGAACTATTGGTGTGAAATCACATGACGATGTGAACTAGATTTTTGACTCTAGTGCAAGTGGGAGACTAAAGGAAATATGCCCTAGAGGAAATAATAAAGTTGTTATTTATATTTCCTTATATCATGATAAATGTTTATTATTCATGCTAGAATTGTATTAACCGAAAACTTAGTACACATGTGAATACATAGACAAACAAAGTGTTCCTAGTATGCCTCTACTTGACTAGCTCGTTAATCAAAGATGGTTAAGTTTCCTAGACATGGACATGTGTTGTCATTTGATTAATGGGATCACATCATTAGAGAATGATTTGATGGACTAGACCCATCCGTTAGCTTAGCACTATGGTCGTTTAGTTTATTGCTATTGCTTTCTTCATGACTTATACATGTTCCTATGACTATGAGATTATGCAACTCCCGAATACCGGAGGAACACTTAGTGTGCTATCAAATGTTACAACGTAACTGGGTGATTATAAAGATGCTCTATAGGTGTCTCCGATAGTGTTTGTTGAGTTGGCATAGATCGAGATTAGGATTTATCACTCCGATTGTCGGAGAGGTATCTCTGGGCCCTCTCGGTAATGCACATCACTATGAGCCTTGCCGGAACGAGTAAAGAGACTTGCCGGTAACGAGATTGAACTAGGTATGTTGATACCGACGATCGAATCTCGGGCAAGTAACATACCGATGACAAAGGGAACAACGTATGTTGTTATGCGGTTTGATCGATAAAGATCGTCATAGAATATGTAGAAACCAATATGAGCATCCAGGTTCCGCTATTGGTTATTGACCGGAGATGAGTCCCGGTCATGTCTACATAGTTCTCGAACCTGTAGGGTCCGCACGGTTAACGTTCGATGACGATCAGTATTACGAGTTTATGTGTTTTTATGTACCGAAGGTTGTTCGAAGGCCCGGATGAGATCACGAACATAACGATGAGTCTCGAAATGATCGAGACATAAAGATTGATATATTGGAAGGTTATATTCGGACACCAGAAAGGTTCCGAGGGTCACCAGATAAATACCGGAGTACCGGGGAGTTACCGGAACCCCCCGGGGTGTCAATGGGCCTTAGTGGAAATAGAGGGCAGCAACGGAGCTGTGGGGCGCGCCCCCTAGGCCCAAACTGAATTGGTTTAGGGCTTAGGGGCCGGCCCCCTCTTTCCTTCCTCTCGTAGTTGGACTAGGAAAGGGGGAACCTACTCCTAGTAGGAGGAAGATTCCCCCCTTGGGGCGCACCCTATGAGGCCGCCGGCCCCCTCCCCTTGCTCCTTTATATACAAGGGCAGGGGGCACCCTAGACACACAAGTTGATAGTTGTCTTAGTCGTGTGCGGTGCTCCCCTCCACCATAATCCACCTTGGTCATATCGTTGCAGTGCTTAGGCGAAGCCCTGTTTCGGTAGCTTCATCATCACCGTCATCACGCCGTCGTGCTGACGAAGCTCTCCCTCGACACTCAGCTGGATCAAGAGTTCATGGGACGTCACCGAGCTGAACGTGTGTAGATCACGGAAGAGATGTACTTTCTGTGCTAGGATCGGTCGGATCATGAAGACGTTCAACTACATCAACCACGTTGTCATAACGCTTCCGCTTACGGTCTATGAGGGTACGTGGACAAACAATCTTCCCCTCTCGTTGCTTGATAGGTCTCCAACGTATCTATAATTTTTGATTGCTCCATGCTATTATATTATCTATTTTGGATGATTATGGGCTTATGTTTACACTTTTATATTTATTTTGGGACTAACCTATTAACCGGAGGCCCAGCCCAAATTGCTGTGTTTTGCCTATTTCGGTGTTTCGCTGAAAAGGATTATGAAACGGAGTCCAAATGGAATGAAACCTTCGGGAATGTGATTTTCTCAACGAATGTGATCCAGGAGACTTGGAGTGGGCGTCAACAAACAATCGAGGAGGCCACGAGGCTGGGGGGCGCGCCTACTCCCCTAGGCGAGCCCTCCACCCTCGTGGGCCCCTCGTTGCTCCTACATGATTGCTTAGTTAGTATGCTTGAAGTATTATTATTTCTATGTCAATATTAAACTTTTATCTTGAATATTTCGGATCTGAACATTCATGCCACAATTAGAAAAAATTACATTGAGAAATATGTTAGGAAGCATTCCACATCAAAAATTCTTTTCTTTATCATTTACCTACTCGAGGACGAGCAAGAATTAAGCTTGGGGATGCTGATACATCTCCAATGTATCTATAATTTTTGATTGCTGCATGCTATTATATTATCTATTTTGGATGATTATGGGATTATTTTTACACTTTTATATTATTTTTGGGACTAACCTATTAACCAGAGGCCCAACCCAAATTGTTGTTTCTTGCCTGTTTCAGTGTTTCACCAAAAAGAAATATCAAATGGAGCCCAAACGGAATGAAACCTTCGGGAACATGATTTTCTCAATGAACGTGATCCAGGAGACTTGGAGTGGGCGTCAAGAAACAATCGAGGAGGCCACGAGGCAGGGGGCGCGCCTACCCCCCTGGGCGCGCCCTCCACCCTCGTGGGCCTCTCGTTGCTCCACTAACGTACTTCTTCCTCCTATATATATCCATATACCCCGCAAACATCCAGGAGCACCACGAAAACCTAATTCCACCGCCGCAACCTTCTGTACCCAAGAGATCCCATCTTGGGGCCTTTTTCGGAGCTCCGCCGGAGGGTGCATTGATCATGGAGGGCCTCTACATCAACTCCATGGCCTCTCCGATGATGTGTGAGTAGTTTACTTCAGACCTTTGGGAACATAGCTAGTAGCTAGATGGCTTCTTCTCTCTCTTTGGATCTCAATACAAAGTTCTCCTCGATTCTCTTGGAGATCTATTTGATGTAATCTTCTTTTGCGGTGTGTTTGTCGAGATCCGATGAATTGTGGGTTTATGATCAAGTTTATCTATGAAAAATATTTGAATCTTCTCTAAATTCTTTTATGTATGATTGGTTTATCTTTGCAAGTCTCTTCGAATTATCAGTTTGGTTTGTCCTACTAGATTGATCTTTCTTGCAATGGGATAAGTGCTTAGCTTTGGGTTCAATCTTGCGGTGCTCGATCCCAGTGACAGAAAAGGAAATGACACTTGTTGTATTGTTGCCATCGAGGATAAAAAGATGGGGTTTATATCATATTGCATGAGTTTATCCCTCTACATCATGTCATCTTGCTTAAGGCGTTACTCTATTCTGCTGAACTTAATACTCTAGATGCATGTTGGATAGTGGTCGATGTGTGGAGTAATAGTAGTAGATGCAGAATCGTTTCGGTCTACTTGTCACGGACGTGATGCCTATATACATGATCATACCTAGATATTCTCATAATTATTCGCTTTGCTATCAATTGCTCGACAGTAATTTGTTCACCCACCGTAATACTTATGCTATCTTGAGAGAAGCCACTAGTGAAACCTATGGCCCCCGGGTCTATTCTCCATCATACAAGTTTCCCATCTACTTTATTTTGCAATCTTTACTTTCAATCTATATCATGAAAATACCAAAAATATTTATCTTATTATTATCATCTCTATTAGATCTCACTCTTGCAAGTGGTCGTGAAGGGATTGACAACCCCTTTATCGTGTTGGTTGCGAGGTTCTTATTTGTGTGTGTAGGTACGAGGTGACTCGCGCGTGGTCTCCTACTGGATTGATACCTGGTTCTCAAAAACTGAGGTAAATACTTACGCTGCTTTACTGCATCACCCTTTCCTCTTCAAGGGAAAACCAACGCAATGCTCAATAGGTAGCATTGCTATGCATTACCTAGATGGATCTTGCGTGTGCATAGGAAATTTTTGAAATTACTACGTTCCCCAACAAATATCAAAGAAGAAATACGAGGCTATAGGCAATCACACATAAAAGAGATCAAAGAAACTCAAATACTTTCATGGATATAAAAAGATAGATCTGATCATAAGCTCAAAGTTCATCGATCCCAACAAACACACCGCAAAAGAGTTACATCATATGGATCTCCAAGAGACCATTGTATTAAGAATCAAGAGAGAGAGAGAGGAAGCCATCTAGCTACTAACTACAGACCCAAAGGTCTACAAAGAACTACTCACGCATCATTGGAGAGGCACCAATGGAATGGTGAACCCCATCCGAGATGGTGTCTAGATTGGATCTAGTGGTACTAGACTCTACGGCAGCTGGATCAATATTTCCTTGACTCCCCTAGGATTTCGGGAATATTTGGGTATTTATAGAGGAAATAGGTGGTCCGCGGGGCACCCGAGGTGGGCACAACCCACCAGGGCGCGCCTGGGCCTCCTGGCGCGCCCTGGTGGGTTGTGCCCCCCTCGGGGCACCCCCCAGGCGTAGCTAGGGACCGTTATGTTCCTTTTGGCCCTTAAAAATTCTCCATAAAGAGTTGTGGCATTTGGACTTTGTTTGATATTGATTTTTTGCGATGTAAAAACATGGAAAAAATAGCAACGAGCACTTGGCACTATGTCAATAGGTTAGTACCAAAAAATGATATAAAATGATTATAAAACATCCAAGATTGATAATATAACAACATGGAACAATAAAAAATTATAGATACGTTGGAGACATATCAGCATCCCCAAGCTTAACTCCTACTCGTCCTCTAGTAGGGAAGTGATAAAAACAGAACTTTTGATGTGGAATGCTGCCTAACATGTCATATCATATTTCTTTCTTTGTAGCATGGACATTTGGACTTTTATATTGTTCAAAGCAATAGTCCAGTTTTGACATGATAATTTAAATACTCAATCATATCAACAAGCAACCATGTCTTTCAAAATATCATCGCTAAAATTAGTTATCCCTAGCCCATCATGCTCAACCATTGATCCATTCATGAAACATACTCGCATATTAGCTACATCCAATACTCAAGTACGATCATATTGCCTCCTAGTTCTTCAAAAATAGTAAGCACACAGTGCTCAAAAAGATATAAGTGAAGCACTAGAGCAAGTCAATAGCTCATAAAAGATTTAAGTGAAGCATATAGAGCAATTCTAACAAGTCATGAAATAATTTTGGCTCTCTCAAATAGGTGTGTCTAGCAAGGTATCAAGACTTAAAACACAAAATAAAACAAGCAAAGACTCATATCATACAAGACGCTCCAAGCAAAACAAATAGTATGCGACGAATAAAAATATAGTTGAACCTAGTATTTCTATGGTTAAAGATCTCTTGGTTGATAATATTGATGGGCATGTTATTTATTTTTGTGATGACGCTGCTAGAATTGCTAAACCAGATATGAAAGATAAACATAGACTGTTGTTGGCATGCCTGTTGTTTCTGTTAAAATAGTAGATCATCGTTATCATGGCTTATGTGATGTGGGTGCTAGTGTGAGAGCAATTCCTTATACCTTTTATAAAGAAATTATGAATGATATTGCACCTGCTGAGATAGAAGATATTGATGTTACTATTAAGCTTGCCAATAGAGATACTATATCACCAATTGGGAATGTTATAGATGTTGAAGTCTTGTGTGGGAAGATAAAATATCCTGCCGATTCCCTTGTTCTTGCTTCCCCACAAGATAATTTTTGTCCCATTATATCTGGTAGACCCTTCTTGAATATTGTTAGTGCTAAGATAGACTGCGAGAAAGATATTGTTACTGTTGGTTTAGGGGATATGTCTCGTGATTTTAATTTCTCTAAATTTCGTAGACAACCCCATGATAAAGAATTGCCTAGTAAGGATGAAATTATTGGTCTTGCTTCTATTGCCATGCCTCCTACTGATCCTTTAGAACAATATTTGGTAGACCATGAAAATGATATGTTTATGAATGAAAGAAGGGAAATAGATGAAGTATTCTTTAATCAAGGGCCTATTTTGAAACACAATTTGCCTATTGAAATCATTGGAGATCCTCCTCCACCTAAGGGTGATCCCGTGTTTGAGCTTAAACAATTACCTGATACTCTGAAATATGCTTACCTTGTTGAAAAAAAGATTTATCCTGTTATTATTAGTGCTAACCTTTCAGAGCATGAAGAAAAGAAATTATTGAAAACTCTGAAGAAGCACCATGCCGCTATTGGATATACTCTCGATGATCTTAAGGGCATTAGTCCCACTCTATGTCAGCACAAAATTAAATTGGAGAAAGATGCTAAACCAGTTGTTGATCATCAATGACGGTTAAACTCTAAGATGAAATAAGGGGTAAGAAATGAAATACTAAAGCTTCTGGAGGCATGTATAATTTATCCTATTGCTGATAGTCAATGGGTAAGTCATGTTCATTGTGTCCCTAAGAAGGGAGGTATTACTGTTGTTCCTAATGATAAGAATGAATTGATTCCTCAAAGAATTGTTACAGGTTATAGAATGGTAATTGATTTTCGCAATTAAATAAAGCTACTAGAAAAGATCATTACACTCTACCTTTTATTGATCAAATGCTAGAAAGATTATCCAAGCATACATATTTCTGCTTTCTAGATGGTTATTCTGGTTTCTCTCAAATACCTGTGTCAGAAGATGATCAAGAGAGAACCACTTTTACTTGCCCTTTCGGTACCCTTTGCTTATAGACGTATGCCTTTTGGTTTACACAATTCTCCTGCTACCTTCCAAAGATGTATGACTGCTATATTCTCTGATTTTTGTGAAAAGATTGTTGAGGTTTTCATGGATGGTTTCTGTGTTTACGTAACTTGTTTTGATGATTGCTTAAGCAACCTTGACCGAGTTTTGTAGAGATGTGAAGAAACTAATATTGTCTTGAATTGGGAGAAGTGCCACTTTATGGTTAATGAAGGTATTGTCTTGGGACATAAAGTTTCTGAAAGAGGTATTGAAGTTGATAGGCAAAAGTAGATGCTATTGAAAAGATGTTGTGTCCTAAAGATATCAAAGGTATAAGAAGTCTCCTTGGTCATGCTGGTTTCTATAGGAGGTTTATTAAATGCTTCTCTAAAATTTCTAGGCCTCTCACTAATCTCTTACTAAAATATGTTCCTTTTGTTTTTGATGATGATTGTGTAGAAGCATTTGAAATACTTAACAAAGCCTTGATTTCTGCACCTATTGTTCAGCCACCTAATTGGAATTTACCCTTTGAAATTATGTGTGATGTTAGTGATTATGCTGTTGGTGCTGTTCTAGGACAAAGAGTCGTTAAGAAATTAAATGTTATTCAGTATGCTAGTAAAACTCTAGACAATGCCCAGAGAAATTATGCTACCACTGAAAAGGAATTTTTAGCATTTGTATTTGCATGTGATAAGTTCAGACCTTATGTTGTTGATTCCAAAGTAACTGTTCACACTGATCATGCTGCTATTAAATTCTTATGGAAAAGAAAGATGCTAAACCTAGACTTATTAGATGGGTTCTCTTGCTACAAGAATTTGACTTGCATATTATTGATAGAAAGGGAGCTGAGAACCCCGCTGCAGATAACTTGTCTAGGTTAGAAAATGTTCTTGATGACCCACTACCTATTGATGATAGCTTTCCTGATGAACAATTAAATGTCATAAATGCTTCTCGCAACACTCCATGGTATGCTGATTATGCTAATTACATTGTTGCTAATTTTATACCACCTGGTTTCACATACCAGCAAAAGAAAAAGGTTTTCGATGATTTGAGACATTACTTTTGGGATGACCCGCATCCACTACAGGAATCAGCAATTTTGCCGTCTAGCGATTACAGACGGCAAAGAGAGAAATACAGACGGCAAAGACTTTGTTGTCAGCTGGTTGACGGCAAAGTTAGACGGCGAAGCATAAATCGGCAAAGAAAAACTTTGCCGTCAGCTTTTTGTCGGGCAGACGGCAAAGACTTTGCCGTCAGTGAAAGCAGTTTGCCGTCAGCCATACAGTGTAGACAGCAAAAAACGGAGTAAATGGTGTTATTAGACGTTGTGTACATAAGCATGAACAGGGACAGATCCTACACAAGTGCCACTCTGAGTCTTACGGAGGACACCACACTGGAGACAGAACTGCACATAAGGTATTGCAATACGGTTTCTATTCGCCCACTCTCTGTAAGGATGCCCGTAAGTTTGTCTTATCTTGTGATGAATGCCAGAGAATTGGTAATATTAGTAGACGTTAGGAAATGCCTATGAACTATTCACTTGTTATTGAACCATTTGATGTTTGGGGCTTTGATTATATGGGACCTTTTCCTTCCTCCAACGGGTATACACATATTCTAGTTGTTGTTGATTACGTTACTAAATGGGTAGAAGCTATTCCAACTAGTAGTGCTAATCATAACATCTATATTAAGATGCTTAAAGAAGTTATTTTTCCGAGGTTTGGAGTCCCTAGATATTTGATGACTGATGGTGGTTCACATTTTATTCACGATGCTTTCCGTAAAATGCTTGCTAAGTATGATGTCAATATAGAATTGCATATGCATATCATCCTCAGTCTAGTGGTCAAGTAGAATTGAGTAATAGAGAGCTTAAATTAATTTTGCAAAAGACTATTAATAGATCTAGAAAGAATTGGTCTAAGAAACTTGATGATGCATTATGGGCTTATAGAACTGCTTATAAGAATCCTATGGGTATGTCTTCGCATAAAATGGTTTATGGAAAGGCTTGTCACTTACCTCTTGAACTAGAACATAAGGCATGTTGGGCTATTAAAGATCTCAATTATGATTTCAAACATGCCGGTGAGAAGAGGTTATTTGACATTAGCTCACTCGATGAATGGAGAACCCAAGCCTATGAGAATGCCAAGTTGTTTAAACAAAAAGTTAAAAGTTGGCATAACAAAAGGATACAAAAGCATGAGTTTAATATAGGTGATCATGTTTTGCTATACAACTCTCGTTTAAGACTTTTTTTGCAGGAAAGCTTCTCTCTAAATGGGAAGGTCCTTCCATTATCGAGGAGGTCTATCGTTTCGGTCAAAGAATCCGAAGGTGGTAAATGGTCGAAGAATCAAACATTATATCTCACGTACTCCCATAAATGTTGAGACCAATATAATTGATATCATAACCCCGGAGGTGTACATAAGGGACACTTTCCAGAACGTTTCAGACTCCGAAAAGGAATAGGGATGTGGTACGGTAAGTAAACTGACTCCAAACCGTTTCCAATAGCAAATTTTCTCCGTTTTGGAATATTTAAAAAATTAGGAAAATTAAAAGTAGTCCGAAAGAGACACGAGGCCACCACAAGGGTGGAGGCGTGCCCAACTGCCTGGGCACGCTCCCCGTCCTTGTTGCCACCTCGTGTGTCCTCCGGACTCCGTTTTCTTACACAATACTTCTTATGGCCGGTAAAAATTCATTATATAATCTCCCGAAAGTTTTGACCACCGTACCACGACAAAATCCTCTGTTTTTGTTTCGAGCTGTTTTCTGGCAGATTTTGCAAGGCCAGGCATCATGTCATCCCCCTCCTCCAACAACGCGGGCGACGATGCTTGGCTAATGAAGATATAGATGAAGAGAGATGAACTTGGGGAGATCAATGAGGGTGATAGGATCAAGAAGGCAGCGGATGATCAAGTCCCGGCGGCAGAAGAAGAAGACATCCTTCAACCATACTACAATCGCCTTACCCCTGCTGAAATTGAAGCTTTCAAGATCATTGAAATAGTTCGTGTGCAAAATAAATATCTCACTCGTGAAAATATTCTGTTGCAAGAGCATATCGCCGCACTCAAGGGCATTATTCGCAAATTGGAGTATCTCCTACACTCGATGTGCGACACCGCTTCGTCAACAACTCCTTCATCACCACCTCCAAAGAAGGAGACATAATACATGGGTATGAGCACTCCCCTTGGCAACTACTAAGCTTGGGGAGGTGCCCCGGTATTGTATCGTATCACCATCACACCTTTATCTTTATCGTTTTTCTTAGTTTGATCCTTTTTGGTTATATCTTGATCTAGTAGAATAAATTTTTTAGTATGATCTAGCTTTGAGTTTTGTTTCGATCTCTATCTATGTAATCGAGTCCGTGAGTTATATAATAAAGAGTAGTTTTGAGTTGACGACTTTTCTTTCTTGCTATGATCTTGAGGGAATTAAATAAAAGAAAGAATAAAAAGAAGTAAAGGGATCATATATTGTTCTTATGGAGAGTAATGACTTCACATATAAAGACTATGATGAATAAAAGTTATTGAGAGTTGACAAACATAGTTTTGGTCATTGTTGCAATTAATAGGAAGTAATAAACAAAGAGAGGCGTCACATATAAATATACTATCTTAGACATCTTTTGTAATTGTGAGAACTCATTAAAATATGACATGCTAAAAGGTTGATGTTGGACAAGGAAGACAACATAATAGGTTATGTTTTCTTATATCCAAATAGAAGTTATATTGTCATGGATCATCCAACATGTTGAGCTTGCATTTCCCTCTCATGCTAGCCAAATTATTTGCACCAAGTAGAGATACTACTTGTGCTTCCAAACATCCCTAAAGCCAGTTTTTCCATGAGAGTCCACCATACCTGCCTATGGATTGAGTAAGATCCTTCAAGTAAGTTGTCATCGGTGCAAGCAATAAAAATTCTCTCTAAATATGTATGATCTATTAGTGTGAAGAAAATAAGATTTATACGAACTTGTGATATGGAAGAAATAAAAGCGACGGACTGCATAATAAAGGCCCTTATCACAAGCGACAATATAAAGTGACGTTCTTTTATATTAAGATTTTGTGCATCCAACTATAAAAGCGTATGGCAACCTCTGCTTCCCTCTGCGAATGGCCTATCTTTTAATTTTATCTGCTACACATATACAAGAGTCATGGTGATCATCACCTTTCCTTTTTATACTTTTTCCTTTGGCAAGCACTATATGTTGGAGATATCCGGATATATATATATATATATATATATATATATATATCCACTCGGATGTAGGTTTTCATATAGTATTATTGTTGACATTACCCTTGAGGTAAAAAGTTGGGAGGCGAAATTATAAGCCCCTATCTTTCTCTGTGTACAATTGAAGCTTTGGACCCATAAGTATCGCGTGAGTGTTAGCAATTATAAAAGACTAAATGATAGTTGAGTATATGGACTTGATTAAAAGCTCTTTAATTGACTCTTTCCTATGTTATGATAAACTGCAATTGCTTCAATGACTGAGACCATATTTTCTTAGTTTTCAATGAAGTTTCTGATTCATACTTTATCTTGTGAATGAATTGTTACTTTAGCATAAGAAATTATATGGAATTATATGTTGTTGTTCTAAAGATGATCATGATTCCCTCATGTCCGTATTTTATTTTATCGACTCCTCTATCTCTAAACATGTGGACATATTTTTCGATATCGACTTTCGCTTGAGGACAAGTGAGGTCTAAGCTTGGGGGAGTTGATACGTCCATTTTGCATCATGCTTTTATATTGATATTTATTGCATTATGGGCTGTTATTGCGCATTATATCACAATACTTATGCCTATTTTCTCTTATTTTATAAGGTTTACATGAAGAGGGAGAATGCCGGCAGCTGGAATTCTGGACTGGAAAAGGAGCAAATATTAGAGACCTATTCTGCACAACTCCAAAAGTCCAGAAACTTCACGGAGCATGTTTTTGGAATATATAGAAAATATTGGGCGAAGAAAATACCAGAGGGGGGCCATCAGCCAGCCACAAGGGTGGAGGGTGCACCCTACCCCCTGGGCGACCCCGTCCTTGTGGGCCCCTTGGCAAGCCTCCGGTGCCCATCTTCTGCTATATGGTGTGTTTTGACCTGGAAAAAAATCAAAAGGAAGCTTTCGGGATGAAGCGCCTATGTCTCGAGGCGGAACCTGGGCAGAACCAATCTAGGGCTCTCGCAGAGCTGTTCTGCCAGGGAAACATCCCTTTGAGAGGGGGAAATCGAAGCCATCGTCATCACCAACGATCCTCTCATTGAGAGGGGTCAATCTCCATCAACATCTTCACCAGCACCATCTCCTCTCAAATCCTAGTTCATCGCTTGTATTTGATCTTGGTCCCAAAACCTCAGATTGGTACCTGTGGGTTGCTAGTAGTGTTGATTACTCCTTGTAGTTGATGCTAGTTGCTTTATCCGGTGGAAGATTATATTTTCAGATCCTTAATGATAATCAATACTCCTCTGATCTTGGTCATAAATATGTTTTGTGAGTAGTTACATTTGTTCCTGGGGACATGGGAGAAGTCTTGTTATAAGTAATCATATGAATTTGGTATTCATTCGATATTTTGATGAGATGTATGCTATCTTTCCTCTAGTGGTGTTATGTGAACGTCGACTACATGACACTTTACCATTATTTGGGCCTAGGGGAAGGCATTGGGAAGTAATAAGTAGATGATGGGTCGCTAGAGTGACATAAGCTTAAACCCTAGTTTATGTGTTGCTTCGTAAGGGGCTGATTTGGATCCATATGTCTCATGCTATGGTTAGGTTTACCTTAATACTTCTTTCATAGTTGTGGATGCTTGCGAGAGGGGTTAATCATAAGTGGGAGGCTTGTCCAAGGAAGGGCAGCACCCAAGCACCGGTCCACCCACATATCAAATTATCAAAGTAGCGAACACGAATCATATGAGCATGATGAAAACTAGTTTGACAGTAATTCCCATGTGTCCTCGGGAGCGCTTTGCTTATATAAGAGTTCGTCCAGGCTTGTCCTTTGCTATAAAAAGGATTGGGCCACCTTGCTGTACCTTAGTTACTTTATTTACTTGTTACCCGTTACGATTTATCTTATCACAAAACTATCTGTTACCGATAATTCAGTGCTTGCAGAGAATACCTTGCTGAAAACCATTTGTCATTTCCTTCCGCTCCTCATTGGGTTCGACACTCTTACTTATCGAAAGGACTACGATAGATCCCCTATACTTGTGGGTCATCAAGGCCCTCCCTGGCCCCCCTTGTGGGGTTCTTTTTCTTCTCCTTCTTCTCTAGTGCCTTGTAAGGTGCCACTATCAGCATCTCAATCAGTTGGGAAGACCTGGGGTCTTCAGGAAGCGGGGCCGGACTGCCCATCTTCACATCTTTCTTCAGCCAACCCTAGAGGAATAAGAAACATGGGATTGTGAGCCGTAATGGAAAAGCGAATATCCAAGCATAAGGGAGAATGGTATCACATTACCTCCTTGGGGGGGGGGGTGTTAGGCATCGAGTCCGACGTCTTCCTTCTTCTTTCTTGGCTGGGCAAGTCTCCTAAGGCTTGAATAGTGCTCTCCACAACTTCTCATGGGTGGTTCCGTGGAAATACTGCATGGAACGGTGGCCTTCGGGCTTCCAGCACCACATCGGGGTAGCCCGGAACTGGCAAGGTAGCAGACTACGATGGAGCATGATCTGGACCATGTTGGTTAATGTGACCCCCGCCTCTATCATGTTGGTGACACGTTTTTGCAACACCTTCACCTCGGTGACATGCTCCTAATCAAGGACCTTTTTGGTCCACGAGGTTAACCTCGCGGGGGGGGGGGGGGGTCGGATCTGAAATCCGGAGGAGCCGCCCAGGTCGCCTCACGGGCTCTGTGATGTAGAGCCACTCTTAGTGCCAGATCTTGACCGTATCAACAAACACGCCCTCCGGCCAGCCGAGTCTGGTAAGCTTGCTCACCATGGTGCCCCCGTAGTCCGCATGCTGGCCGTCGATGATCAGCAGCTTAATATTGTAAACCTTCAGCCATAGGCCGGAGTGCGGCTGGAACCGGAGGAAGGCCTCACAAATGACGATGAAGGCGGATATGTGGAGGAAGGAGTTCGGAGCCAGGTCGTGGAAGTCGAGCCCATAGTAGAACATCAGTCCTCGAACGAACGGGTGGAGGGGGAAACCCAGCCCTCGGATGAAGTGGGGAACGAATACCACCCGTTCGCCGACGTGGGGCGTTGGCACGAGCTGGCGCTCTTTGGGGGCCCGATGACCGATGTTGGGGGAAATGAAGCTTGCCCGGTTCAGGTTCTCTTTGTAATTGTTGGTGATGCACGAGGCCTCCCACTTGCCCTTCGCTCCAGATCCGGCCATTGTCGAACTTGACTTCGCGGGAGATGGATTGGAGTGCTCGAGCTCTGTAGATTGGGAAGGCTGTGGCGAGAGGAAGAAGAAGGCGTATGGGGACAAACCGTGGCTGCTCTCTTTTATAACAAGTCGTAATACCAAGAGTCCTGTAAAGGCGCCACCAGCCTCGCCTCTTCCCGATATACTCGTGACGTTATGCGCGGGTGGGGTGCTGTGAATCGTTGACCGAATCCCTTAAAAATGGGACACGATCTCCACCTCGAAGGGACGTGTCATCAAAGGGGCGGCCTCGAGCCACGCATCGAGTCTTCATGTTTATGACCGGATGCGACCCTTCATCAAAAGTAGTCAGTTAAAGATATTGTTCGCACTCGAACGATTGACCTTCAAGGCTAAGTTAAACAGATAGTTCGGAATCTGGATACGGCTTGGTGCATGGCCGAATTGGATCAAAGCATCGTTTGAAGACTTCATTAGAGTAGGATTATTTCGAATACTCAAGAGAAAGGAACTCGCCTGCAAGCCAGAGTCTGCAGTCATGGGGGATATAGGAGGCTGGCGTTGAAGGCTAGTTCGGGGGCTACTGAGGGAGTCCTGGACTAGGGGTCCTCGGGGTGCCGGCTCATTTCATATGGGTCGGACTGTTGGGCCGCACCGTATCTGGACCGAAGACCTTTTGTGCCTTGGTGTGTACCCCAAGTCAAGATGGAAGATCCGGCGTCTCCTTGATATAACCGACTACCTCTAAACCCTAGTATCCCTGGTGTCTATATAAACCAGAGAGATTAGTCCGTAGAGGCTAGGAGAAGAATCACCATCCTACTAGCTAGGGTTTAGTTCCTCTGATCTCGAGGTAGATCAACTCTGTAAACCCCATATACACAAGAAATATAATCAAGCGGGACATAGGGTATTACCTCCTAGAAAGGGCCCGAACCTGGGTAAATATCGTGACATGCGTCCCTTGTTCCTCATCGATCCAAGATCCACAGTTGGGGAGACCCTACCCGAAATCTGCCGGTTTTGACACCGACAGTGGGCGCTACCAAAGGCTCGCCACTGGAACATATTGCAGCAGTGCCGGGCTCCCTGCCCACCACTCTTGGACTATTAGCAGTGGCGGGCACCTACCCAAGCAAAGCCCGCCACTGAAGGCCTTTTGTCACTCTTAGGCATTCATGCACTAGTGTTTGGGGATCCTTCGTTCCAACGAAGCTCTATTATTCAAGGACCATCTTATAACATTGATAATGACGCTACCTCTCCATGATGTGGTGCTGCTTGTGAGGATGGCGTGCATATTTTCCTCCAATGCCGTGATGCGGAACAGATGTGGATGGCTCTCGGTCTGGCCACCCCCCACTTCATCAACCTCATTTGGGATGCTCATGTTTCGGACAACCTCGACGACCACATCTAGAACTTCGCTGCTCTCTTCGTCTTGTGAAAACTTTAGGACTCTGAATGCACATGTCTTCCGCAATGAGAACCGCTCCACCGCTACAACCATTAGGAACAATTGTAGCTCTCTAAAAGGACGCTGCCAATGTCATGGTGATTTTACCTCTCCTCGTGCCCTAGGGAAACACTGTAAACTTGCCTCCGAGCACCCCTTCAGAGTAATATTCAGGCGGTGATCCTCTCCCCCGCCGATGTTCAAAGAAACATGTCAATAAATAGGATCAATTAAGTCCGACGGTGGTGGTTCAGAATAGGAGCAGAAATGAATCAATGGATTGGTTGCAGAAGTCAAGGTACACGGCGACAGAATGAGTGTGTGGTCACACATATACTAGTCAGAAATTAAGCTCGTTCTCTGAGGCCAACTTCCCGTGCGACCCCAAACGAACGTCTGTTTTGTCCTGTTTTTGTCCCTTTGGATAGGGATTTGGGGTCGTGTCCGGGCCTGTCCTGGGATACGGTGGCCGTGCGCCAACGCGCGGCCGCATCCTTTTGCCCATCCTATCCGTCAGGGTCAAGAATTGCCCAAATTTGCATTAAAACTAGTTTCGAACCCAAATATTTGTCTGAAAATTAAAATAGTTTTACAACCCAACATAAAATGAACAAATACATCTATTGGTTACCAACGTGATCCCACACGTGCTCAACCAAGTCATTTTGAAGATTCACATGAGTGTGCCAATCACCCATCTCACGGTGGAATTGGGCAAACTGTTCAAATGTGGCCGGGTCTTGGTGCAGGGGCTCAATATTTTCACCTTGATAATCAAATCCTTGGTCGAAGATACTCTCATCACGCTCGTCCTCGACGATCATGTTGTGCATGATCACACAAACAGTCATCACCTCCCAAAGCTTCCTTTCATTTCATGACAGTGCAGGGTTTCGAACGATACCCCACCGGGATTGAAGCACACCAAAAGCACGTTCCACATCCTTTCTAACACTCTCTTGCATTTGGGCAAATCTCTTTCTCTTCTCACCTTGGGGTTTCGAGATTGTCTTCACAAAAGTTGACCACTAAGAATATATACCATCTGCTAGATAGTATCCCTTGTTGTAATGGTGGCCGTTGATCTCAAAGTTGACAGGTGGGGAGTGGCCTTCTGCAAGCCTCGCGAAGACTGGAGAATGCTGCAGCACGTTGATATCATTGTGAGAACCTGCCATGCCGAAGAAAGAATGCCATATCCAAAGATCTTGTGATGCCACCGCTTCTAATATGACAGTGCACCCGTTAACATGCCCCTTGTACTGGCCCTGCCAAGCAAATGGACAGTTCTTCCACTCCCAGTGCATACAATCTATGCTGCCAAGCATATCTGGAAAGCCTCTAGCTGCGTTGGTCGCCAACAATCTCTCTGTATCAGCGGCAGTTGGCTGCCTCAAGTACTCTGGGCCAAAGACCTCGATCACAGCCTGGCAAAACTTGTACATTGACATCAGACATGTTGTCTCACTCATACGCACATACTCATCCACCAGATCGCCTGAAATTCCATATGCGAGCATGCAGATGGCCGCGGTACATTTCTGGTAGGAGGAGAATCCAAGCTTGCCAAAGGCATCCGTCTTGCACTCGAAGTATGGGTCATGAGCAACCACTCCCTCTCGGATACGATTGAACACATGCCTGGCCATACGAAAACGGCGACGAAATTTATCCGGCCTGAAGAGCGGGGTGTTGGCAAAGTAATCTGCATAGAGCAGGGCGTGGACTCTCTCCCTGTTGCGGTTCAGGTTGGGAGCACGGCCAGGGACTGACCCCCTGTACCAAGGAAGCTGCTGTTGAATATGGTCGTGAACGACCAGTGCAGCCACCACAAGATCGTCATCATCCGACGATGAATCGTCCGATGAACAAAGGAAGTGATGGTAGAAAAACTCGTCTCCACTGTCCATACCTTTGTTGGCAAAAGGTCGAACACCTTGCGCTCGTGGTGACGAAGAGGCCGCGATGATCACCTCGACGCAGCAGGGTGGTTGCCAGCCGGGTACAGGCCGCTCTGGAGCTCTCGTGGGAATCTGCCTCGGCCGCCGTGGTACGTCGCTGGCAGTCGTGTCCCCTCTGCCACCGGCAAGGACGGCGAGGGCCAAACCTCCTCCGATCGACGACCAAAACTACGGCGGAAGCGCGGGCGTGGTGGCGGCCATGTCGAGACGTGGTTTGGTACGGACGGCGGGAGGGCTGCGCGGTGAGGAGGCGGCCGGAGAATAGCGGCGGCGCCGGTGGCGGGGCGGGGCGGAGAGAGAGGTGAAGCGTTGGGAGCGGAGGGACTGCTAGTGTCCCCGACAGGCGGGCCACGGGGGGGGGGACAAGGGCATGCGTCGAGGCCGTCCGCGCGCGTCCGTTTCATCCCAAACCGAGCGCAAGTTTGGGCCGGGGATGGGTCGAAAGCGGACGGAATCCGGACATTTGTCCGTTTGCGCCCGCGCGCTGGGCCATCTCGTTTGTCCCTTTTACCCTAAACGGACGGGGGCGGACAGGATAGGGTGGCACGGTGGAGTTGGCCTGAGATACTACAGTATATCTCTTCTCTCATGACAGTAAGCAGTTACTCCCTCCGTTCCAAAATAGATGACCCAACTTTGTACTAAGGTTAGTACAAAGTTGAGTCATCTATTTTGGAACGGAGGGAGTACTTTCCTAAAAAAAAGACAGTAAGCAGTTACAGCGCCTAGCCTGTAGTGTACGTACGTTTATCCCTGATGACAAGTGAGAAAGTGACAAGCACGTATGATTAAATGAAGCATACGGACGGCATAGAGCGATCGAGAGTGTCTGCGATCGAGACGCTCACTGCTCGCAGTCATGCAGCATCATGCATGCTGCATGCAGTGCTAACCGCCAAAAGGACGGACCCGTCGCAACTCCTAAGATCTATCCACATGCATGACACATTGCCAGATTCACGCTGGCAACCTACCCAAAACCTAGCTGTGCGGCCGCCAGCCGGAGCCGGTACGGTGCGTCGAATCGTCGATCAACGGCAATCAATATTTACTGTCGCCGAGTCAATATAAGGACCGGCCTATCTGCACTTCTGCAGCACAGCACCGACCGATCCATCTACTGCGGCGCGGCTCATCTTTCGCGTGCGTACGAGAGCGAGACGACATGATCTAACTAGGCAGAGCGAGCAGTGTGGCAGGACGCGGATGAAGAGGCGCCCGGCCCGGCAGGGGTGGGAATGGGGATTGGGATCCATGCATGCCCTCCGCCCTGCCATTGCCAGCGCTATCTGTGCGTGCATGCATTCCGCTCCATGGCAGTTACAGCAACGATGCAGATCGATAGAGGGCGCGCGCACACACACACACAAACTTAAAAAGGTCACCAAAGCTCAGTATTCACTGCGCTCCGCTAGTGGCGGGTGACCCCAGCATTGCGTCTGCCTCCCACACACACCGCAGGACCACGGTCGGCTACCTCCTTTTCAGCTACGCCCTGCGAGTATGCAAGCCTCTCGGCAGCGAGCGCTGAAGCATGCAATTACTGGCTGGCCGCTGGTGAGACGAGCTCAAAAGGAAAGGGGCAGATATGTGATCGATCGTCGTGCATGTATGTAGCAGGGACACTGGCGGCACTACTATGGCTGCCGCCCACAGGCAGGCACAGTCACGGCAGCTCTGATTGCATGTCTTTTAGTGTCCATCTCCATGGAGCAGGTGGCCGTGGAGATATTTAGTCATAAGGGGATTGGTCCTAGAACTAGAACGCCTTCAACTCCAAACATGCATGGGCCTGGTATGTAGCCATGTGCAAATAAAGTTGCCTTGGCAAACGTTCTTCATGGATTATTTCTTTCCCCGGCCAAACATTTTACGCCAAGGGGTATGTAGTACTCCTTCCGTTCACAAATATAAGATGTTCTAACTTTGTTTTAGAGAGGCCGGAGAAGTGAAATTCTCATCCATTTTAGACACGACACGATAGCCCGTACCCCTGCGTCGCCCCGCTAGGGCGACACGGGGGCGATCTCGCGCCGCCGCCCCTCGTCGTCACCACGTTCCTCCTGTCCTCGCCGCTGCTAGAGGCTAGCGCCGGGCAGGCCCTGGGCGCAGCCAAGGAAGGTGGCGGCGGGGAGCTTCTCGCGCTCGGGCAGGCGCATGGATCGGATCCGCCAGATTCGTCCGGCCCGGGCATAGGGTTTGAGGCGGCGGCCTCTGGTGGTGAGAACGGCGTCGTCCGGGAGGCGGGCGGCGCTCGTCAGAGTTGTGGACCGCGTCTTCTCGGCCAAGCGGGCGGCGAGTTGGCGGTGGATGCGGGCGCCACGTAGAGGGATCCCCTGCTGCTCTCCTTCGCCAAATTTGAAAACGGCGCCCCCGTGATGCTGCTTCCTCCTCGTCAATCCGGCCGGATCTGGTGGCGGACTGCGCGGATGTGGGGTTGGGATCTCTGGATCGGAGTAATTTCTTGGCCGGCTGCGGCGGCCACGACGCCGGCGGCGGCCCAGGCGCTGTTTCCTTCTTGAAGGCGGCTTCGAGATCCAGCTCCCTCCCCCTCGTCCTCCCCCTGCACCCGGGTGAAAACCCACAACTTTGGTTGGGCGGCGGCGGTGCCCGGCTCCGTCACCTTCTTTAAGGCGCCGCTTTGGGTCTGCGGGGAGGTGAGACAGCTGCAGCGCGTTCTTGGCGTTCGTGATGGCGGCAGTTCTCTTTAGTGGTGTCGCTTCGCCATGGCGGTCGGCTGGTCCGGCTCTCGTGGTGATTGTGGTGCCCAACTCTTCGCCGTGTCTTCCTGGGGTGCTCCCATCCCGTTCAGAGAGGCTGGAGGTGGAGCGGCTTCATCTTGCACGGAGCTTCGGTGGAGATGTCAACTCATGCCTGACCGACAGCTGCTACGCTTTTTCATGCCTGGTCGGCAGGTGCTACGCACGACAGATCTTCCAAAGACTTCAAGCTGTGTCGGCTGGTGGTACTTGGTAGCATGGTGCTGAGATGTATCAGTAGCGACCGCGACGTCCTCAGATGTTTGCGCGCAGGGAGGAGGTGCCGTTGGGCGCCGTGGTGGCGTCGACGATAGCTGGACCGAGCAAGGTTGATGCATCAGTACAATTCTGAAGATGGAGCGGTGGAAGTTGGTGGCGGCGGCCTCTGAGTGCACGCCGGACCGGTGAGACCCATGCCCGGCAGGCGTCCTGGATGGGATCTCAGGTCTTAGATGTTAGGTTTGGCTGCGATGCCTCTTTGGTATTAGGCCCAGGCTATCTGCGTCCCTTCATCAACTGGATAGAGTGGCTTAGACGGCGGCTTTAGTCTTATTGTTGTATTACTTTGTAAGGTCTTGTGAGAATAATTAATAAAATGGCCGTATGCATCGCCCAGATGCAGAGGCCGGGGTCATCCTCCTTTTCTAAAAAAATATAAACACGTTTTAATGTGTTTATTCATTCTCTTCAGTTCTTCGTATGTAGTTCATATTAAAATGTCTAAAATATATTATATTTGTGAACAGAAGGAGTATATATCATGCTAATGCACGACCAATTGGTGTTTCTGTACGCTAAGTTACAACACAAAGGTGACCATTTTCTCGTCCGCCCCCTCCTCTCTCTCTCTCTCTCTTTCTCTCTCACACACACACACACATGCGCGCTCGCACATTGATTTTTATAGTATTTATTAGGAGCATCTCCAACAGTTCTTGTAAAAAAATCCCGGCCATAAGAGCGGTTTTACGCATATTTATGGGAAGTTGTCTAGTGAGGTATTTTCCCAGTTCCTCTAAACATCTTCCCTTAAGATCAGTTTTTTCTATTTCCCATTAAACAAGCATATAAGTGTCACATGCACGTCGGGAGAGCTCATCGGGGTCACGGTCCACTATGGTGGCTCATCGGAGCTAGCGGAGACGGCTGGTGGTGGGGCTCGGGAGGCGGCGGCAAAGGTCTCGGTATTCGGCTAGCAAGTGTAGGGGCAGTGTGGCGGGGAGGCAACAAGAGGGTGTTGGTGGTGACGACGACCGGAGGTGGCGGTGATGGCGCGCGGGTCTCCAGCAGCAGCCGGGTGCTGCCGGAGCACGCGCGGCCAATACGGCGCGAAAACAATCCATGGTTGCGGTCGGCGACGCATGCGGGGAAGGCGGTGGGGCAGAGGGGCCGGTGCGGGGAGGAGGTAGCTGTGGCTGGCACATGTGGGGGAGGTGGTGGGACGGCGGGCGCAGGTGCTGGGAGGCGGTGACGGGGTGATGCGACAGGCAAGTTTGGAGGCGCCCTGAAACTTTAGCGACTGCGTCCCGCCAACGCTTAACGGAGGACTCATGTTCCCGCAGATGGAGAAGAAGTTTGAAAGTGTTTATTGGATCCCGTAAAAAATTGCGCATTTATGGAAACTGTTTGGAGAGTTTTTTTTGTCCAACTTCCGCTAAACGGTAGTTATTTTATGGATGGAAACTTTGTGAGATGCTCTACGAGTTTGGGGACCTTACTTTGTTTGGTGTCTTTGGTCCCATTATACTATTGAATTGTCCAAGGGGACCTCTGTATACATATACCATGATGTTGTGATGACCTCTGAGGTTTGTCACTTAATTGATGTGACTTGCACTCTTCCTCACACTATCAGCTAGTGGGAAGGCGTTTGGGACGAGATGATCGAGTAATTCCGAATTTCCGAGGATATCACGCATGGTCGTGCTAGTCTGCAAAGTAGGCATCAGGAGGATATGGGGGGATGCTCTCCGCGCACAAATTTTATGCATATGATACATGCATGACTTTGTCAATGTGGTGTAAGGGCGACAGATATGATATGGCTCGTCCCTTCCATTTGGGTATTATGTTGCAGTGATGCAGTATATGCATGCATTTGCATCCCAATGAACTGCAGAGTGCAGAGAATTCTGGGTCCTTCTGATATATTATTTCAGTTATAACACGTCCGTACGTGTTCCTGAAAAGAAGTACTAAAAGTGAGAAAAAGACTAAGGACAAATCTTTGCCAGTCAATGTCAAATGAATGGCTAAATGAGAGAGGGAGGGCTATACCTAGTATACGTATAAGACACGTTTAACTAACGGGAAATTAGATATACAAACAGTTCCTTTTTTCTGTGAATATGCAAGATTACATATCAATGTGTTAATAGAAAGTGCGTGAAATGGTTACAACATGCAACTCACAAGCCACATACACGAGCCGGCGTGGCAGCAAGTGCGTGAGCAAAAGAAGGGTGCTCCGCCCTAAAACGCACACCCTGTGACTGTGGCAACCGAAAATGGTACACTTACGCGCAACTTCCACGGAAAGCTGGCTACGCTCTGATGTGGCAGAAGGAGATAGCGATGTGAGCCCGCAATTCACGCAGAGTGAAAAATAAGCCCCAATCAGTTGGCTCCCCCTCCACGCGTAGATGATTTCCGTGGGTCGGTCATCCGTAAGTGTAGCATCGTTGCTGTGGTAACAATAGATCGATCCCTCTGGGTTAAGCGTGCAATTTAGGGATGGGTGACCAACCGAAAAATTCTTATTGAGTGCATACAAATGAGGACAAGGTGTGCATCAATGCAGGAATTAAAGACTTGTGTCAGTCTATGACTCCAGAAAAAACAACTATCGGTTTGGGTGTTACAATCTCTTTCAATACGAACACACTTGTATTATTTGTATTTCATGCATATTATATATTAATAGAGTGGCCATTGGTCAAAGCCTTCTATTAAACAATTATGCATTATATTTCAGGCCGAAGGGGATCACATAAAATCTTGCATTGTCATTTTCCACTAATTTTTCTCATTTTTTGTCATTTCTGGCACGCATGTGTATTATTGCTTGATGGTATTTACAGTGAAGCAAATTAATAATAATGAATCAGAAGGGACTAGTATAAAACAAGACCTTGCTCAATAACAGGAATGACATGATGACATCCATGATCCAATTAGAGTAAATATACTTCATACTGAGTCTACTTGGTATTAGCGTAGAATAATATACTTTGAAACAAACATATTTTAGAAATTTGAAGAAATAAGGTGCATATGTTATGTAAGCTATTTATGTAGTATGCACAACTTTTCTCAACATAGGCAGAAAGAACATATGTATTTATTCGTAAAGAGAAGGAAAGAAATCATCAACAAAACTATTGGATTCACACGACATCACCATAAAAGAGATGAGAACAATCTTAATATTCTTCTAATATACCACATTGGATTTTTACTTTCGAAAAGGAGGATTGCATCAAGTGATGCACATGGTCATTTATTAAAACAAACCAAGTATCAAAGTATCACGATCAGCTCCGGTACAAAGAAAAGAGAGCAAAATTTACATGATGAATGTCACAACAGGCACAAATAGTAAAAAAATGCTTACACACATATTTTATTATTGGATCGCCATCCAAACGGTTGTGCGTATTCTGTGCTACTGTCTCATATTGGTTGCACCCAGAGCGTAACTCCCTCACTTCCGGCATGGGATATGGCCTCTCCCACTTATCATAATCAAGTGTCATGCAATGCTACAAATGCATTAATATGATGTGACACTATAAATAATGATGAGAGATGATACCAATAGCATTGTTTACAGTATAATACCACACAGAACAAGCAAATTTAATGCCAAGTACACCTTGTACGCAACTTTATATTGAGATTATTTCTATAAATTAATGAATAAGTTGGCATACTGATATTATGCAACGAGAACTTTGTAACCATGCATGCACTATGATACTACCCAGAGTGAATTGCAAAAAACCACTATATTTGAGGCATCATTTGCAAAAAAACACGAGGTCGCTAATCATTTGCAAAAAACATCACAGATTCAGTAAACTTTTTGCAGTTTGCACTGAACGGCCGATTTGCTTCGTTTGACTCGTTTCCGACAGCTGACGCCCGGTTTCCCCCTACATGGCATAACGGACGGGAGATGGCGCCGTCAGCTCGAGACGACTTGGTCGGCTCACAGGCCGACCGCGCCACCCCCACTCCACTTCTCACTCACTCGCTCCTCTGTTTCTCTCTCGCGCTCTCAACCTTGCTCTGCCGCCTCTTGTCTCTGCTCGCCGCCGGCCGCCATGGTGTCTTGGAGCGACGGCGAGAGCAGTGAGGACTCTGACGTGCAGTTCATCTCTTCCTACGACTCCCCTATTAAGGCCAGTTGATTTCACCAGGACTGCATTAGGGTTTCGATTTGGGCATTTTTTATTTAGGGTTTCAACTCAATTTGAACCAATACATTTGTGTTGCCCAGATCCCGGCAACAATCGGTGACTCGTTGTTCACTGGTGTTGCTGATGATTTGAGGGTGATGTGCGAGCATGGCAAGCCATGGAAGAAATGTGTTGCATTCGAGGGGATAAGCACTGGGAGGAGGTTCGTTGCTTGTGCCTTAGAAGTAAGTTAGCAAATTAGTTGCAAACTGATACCTCTCCTGTGTAGTACAGCTCATCTGTTCTAGGGTTAATTGTTCATGTTCTAGGGTTTACTGTTCATTGTTCACAGTTCTTGTTCAGTGTTCATAGATACTGATTTTTGTTCATAGTCAATGTTCATGTTAGGGAACATGCTCACAATAATTGTTGTTTAATTTTGTCAGTTGAATTGATCCAACTGAATATGCATCTTAACTGTAACATGAACTTAACTGAATATGTAACATGTGACAGCGTGTTTGAACTACTTTATCTTGTATTGCATGGAGCTAATAATTGTGGATTAGTGCAGTGGGTAGACGAGGAGTGGCTAGATCATCTCCAGAATGCCCTCCACAAACTAGTGTGCAATTGCAGTTAAAACTACTGAGCCATTCTGTTAAAACTAGAGTTACAGTTAAGTTAAAAAGAACTTTGCAGTTCAAATTCAATTAGCTTGATTGAATAATTAAGGGCAAGCTAATTTGCATTTAGCAACCACTACTATAACCCTATAATTCTAACAAAATACCTACAACATAATCCCCAACTCTGTAACAGTTACACCCTAACCCTAGAACCCTAACCCTAGAATCCAGATTGGGGAAACGGTAAGGAGGGGGAGAGGACGGATGGCTTACACCACACCGCTGAAGGAGGATGCAAAGTGATGGCTACCCGTCGGATTTGCCTTCACCACCTTCACGAATGCCCTAGCTGTTCGCGTACTCCGGGGAATGGGGAGGAGGAAGTGCCTAAGAAGGATTCGAGCTCCCGCAGTGCACGAGTGGATCTTCGTCGCCGCCACCACTAGCATCGCCAGCAGAAGCGCCGCCTACGCCGCCGCCGTCGCCACCGCTAGGTTTCGCCTTCCCCATGGAGCCCGAGGGAGAGCAGAGAATGAGAAGTGGAGTGGGGACGGCGCGGTCGGTCCCTCCGACGCGATCCGACCAAGTCGTCTTGAGCTGACGGCGCCGTCTCCCATCTGTTATGCCACACAGGAGGAAACCGGGCCCCAGCTTTTGGAAATGCAATCAAACGAAGCAAATCGTCCGTTCAGTGCAAACTGCAAAAAGTTTACTGAATGTGCGGTGTTTTTTGTGTAAATAATTAGCGCCCTCGTGGTTGTCTACAGACGATGCCCCAAATGTGGTGGTTTTTTGCAATTCACTTTACTACCATCATGAGAGGCTTAAGGCTACTCATAATGGGGAGTATCATATATTACTATCATGCATATGATACTACTGTATGATACTACCTTTGTAGTTCATAGTATAATAAATGATCTTATTTATCGCCGTACATGACACATAGTAGGATAATATTTATTATGATATGGTATCTACCTATGTTACTCTAACCCTACCTCTCTCTTTTTTAATTGTCTATCACATCAGCATGTTTGATAGTCTCGAGTACATGATACCGGCTAAGATACCACCATGGCCAGCCTAATATGTCAACATATACGCATGGTCTCCTTAGGACAGAAGAGGCCTTGATATGCGCCCAAGAATTTTTATACTAATTTCTAACAGAAGGAGCTATATTGAGCGAAACTTGAAGGCAGTCAAAAAAACTACCCCAGCTATAGAAGCGAAGGAATTGGCGGGAACCAGAAGAGCAACATCACTCGGCGCACCCTTGGATACTGAAATTTTATGAATACGTGAAGACTGAAGATGAACTAGTCTGAATCAATTCATCCAACTTCACATGGAAATGATTCTGTCCGATTATTTCCCTCCTTTGTTGGTCCAAATTTTATGTCTTTACTGTGGATAAAAGCTGGAGTGGTCCTGCTCTAGTTGATGCTGCAAAGAAGAATGGTCCCTTAGCCTAAACTAGGTAGCCTCCTAGACCTCGATGTCGAAAGATTTGTAAAGGTGCGCGCGGTAGTGTATCCGGTCCAAATATTGGAAAGCCCAATATGTAAGCAATCTAGCAACATATCTCAAAGTTGTGCATGCACTCGCCATGCTTCAGCCTTAAGGCGCTGGTAAATGGCAGAATTCACAACTTGCTCTTGCAAGCTTCGGATTCTAGCTTCTAAAAAGGCAAAGCGGCTGGCATGCTAGCTAGCTAGCTAGCTAAGCTAGCTGCTAAGTGCTGATAATCCATAGGCACAAGTGTTGCATGTCAATGTCAACGAAAATTTCGCCGCTCCTTGCCACTGCATGCATACGCGCGCGGGTAAATGTTAGGTCAAGCATATTTTATCTTATCATTTCATGCGAAATAGTACTTCCTCGTACCAAAATATAAGATGTTTTTGCAATACAAATTAAACTACAAAAACGTCTTTTATCTTGGTACAGAGGTAGTACCATCAAAGAATGCCTCCAGCAAAACTAAGTCGCAGCTCGCAACACTAAATAGGAACAAATAAGACTTATTGGTGGCTAGCTATAGTATATGAGTCGGAGAGGACTGTCCCTAAAATGAATGACTTTGTTTTTTTCAAGGAGGATAACACTCGGTTGTCATATACTCCCTCCGCCCGGTGAAGAGTGTATGTTTGGGTTTAAAATTTGTTCAAAAAAAGTATACTTCTATCTTTTCAATGCACTTTAAAATATTTTTCCTCATCATAAGGTAATCAAGATCAATAGCATTATATACAGTCTTCTTAATTTCTACATGCACTTATCTCATTGAGGGTTGGGTAATTAAAGAGGAGAGAGATGGTGGCTTGCATCTTCCTAATGCATTTTTTACTCCACTTCATAATTTGTCCTAAAATTTCTAGACGTACACTTTTCACCGGACGGAGGAGTAACCATATATTGCTGGTCAATTTAACGATGAAAAGGAATAACCTTGTACTACGTGTTACACGCGTGAGCTCAATTTTTATTTTTTTTTACTTTTTTTTTGCAGGGAAGTGATTAAGCTGAAGTTCAGACGTACATTTATGCCCACGTAGGCCTATGAGCCGGTGGCCAGGTCATCCGGCCGCCGCTACGTACGTAAGGGTGGGTGGAGGGAGGGGGTCGATGGATGCAGTGAAGTGAGGCGGGGGAGCAACACAACACAGCTATGGTGGTAAAAGGACAGGGACACGCGACAGCGACGCTAGCTGCTGATCGATTGATCGATCCCACCATTTATGCAGTCGCGGCAGTACTGTAAATACCCACCACAAGCTCCACTGCCACATCCTAATTCGCTAGCTCGCTCTCGCTCCGGCTGCCGCTCTCAAGCTACCTGGCAGCTAGCTAGCTAGGGTTCGTCTACGGAAGCTGACCGCGAGCTGGCTGGCCGGAGAGACCGAGCAGCTCCGCGCGCCGCAGCGGGCCTGGAGCTGCCTAGCTAGCAAAGCTCGGTGAGTTCTTGTGAGCGTGCTTCCTTAATTCCGCTAGCTCTCCCATGGGTGTGTATATATACGATTTACATGGTTTTTTGATTTGTTGATTCTTTTCTATATGGAATTTGAGATCACGGGAGTACTGATAGGATTTTGTGGGATTTCTTAATTTTTGGTGCCTTTTCGTGGTCCTTGATTAGAATTTCATGCGGCAGATCTGGGAGATTTGTTAATCCCTCTCGCTTTGTATACTGATTCTTTGGAATTTTTAAGTCCTTATAAGATTATTTTCCTTTCCCACCGAAGTGTTCTTGTATCGAAACCAAAACTGCACTGGATCCCGAGCTGGAGGACCATTTCTCTTTCTCTCTCTTCTCCTTTTTCCTTGTGGGAGCGCCCGATCTGAACCGAATAGTTTGAATTACCCAGTCTCATCGCTTGTAGTACTAATCACTGACACCACAGACTTTTAGTTCAAGAAATCCCAATCGAATCCACGGAATTAATAGTAATTTAGGCTGTATGACAGACAGGCCTGCAGGATTGTGAAAAGGAAGCAGCTGCTAGCAGCCTAGCACTCAATACAAACCCCCTCCCCTCGTTTCACAGAGGCCCAGTGGTGAGACTTGTAGGACGACCCCGATTCATAACTTGACTGCAGAACAATCAAAGAGGGCTGAGCCGTTCATATGTTCAACCATGGAATCATTCTCTTGGGCACCGCATGCAGATCGTGCCGCGTGCGCCTGCGCATCCACAGCGTCCATGGGGGGCTCAAGCTGCTGTTGTTCCATTTCCATCTACCCTGCTGCAGCAGTTGCATGCAGCTTGAATAAAGCTGCCGCGCGCGCTCTCCTCTCCCAATCCCATCCCCCCGTTGCCGATGGAACAGTACGTACGTACGTGGCGCACATCGACCGGCCGGTAGACCCCCTGCGCGCCGTTCGGGCACAGTGGTGGACTGGTGGTGCATGCTTGATTGGTGGCTTGCTCCTGTAGAAACACCATTAAATCTCCTTGCTAGCTGCAGGCCTGCAGCTGCATGCGATGTTAATTAATCGAGCTGATGATGTGATATGGCAGGTGAAGCTAGCTAGCGCTAGCGGATGATCGAAAGCCGATCGACGATGCGCTTCGTCGTCGGAGGTCACTTGAAATGATGAGCGGCAACACCCAGCAGCAGCAGTCGGCGGCGGCGGCGGAGGAGGAGCAGGAGTTAGCGCGGAAGCACGCGGCCGCGGTGGCTACGTCGCGGCAATGGTCGTCCCAGACGGAGTCACGGATAGTGCGCGTGTCGCGCGTCTTCGGCGGCAAGGACCGCCACAGCAAGGTGAAGACCGTCAAGGGTCTCCGCGACCGGCGCGTGCGGCTGTCCGTGCAGACGGCGATCCAGCTCTACGACCTGCAGGACCGGCTGGGCCTTAACCAGCCCAGCAAGGTCGTCGACTGGCTGCTCAACGCGGCCCGCCACGAGATCGACAAGCTGCCGCCGCTCCAGTTCCCGCCGCACCAGGTCGACCTCATGGACCACATGATGACCTCCTCCTCCATGCCGCTCATGCCGCACGTCGATGACAAGTTCTGCCACTTCGCGTCCACGCTTGCCGGAGATGGTGGCGTCAAGGCCGGGGCCGACGCAGATGGCGATGGAGCTCACCACAACATGGGGAGGTTCGGCTACCACCGGTTCATGGGGCTCAATAACAACTCCCTGGGACTGGTCAACAGCGGGATGCCATACAATTTCACCGGCGAGTCATGGAATAATAGCAGTGTGCACCAGAGCGGCGGCGCTGGCTCGCCACAGGTCTCGATTGCTGCCGCCGCCGCGGCTCACCACTCGGCATTCCCGTCGTTACTCTCCTTGGCTCCAAGGTCGCATCAGCTGGTTTACTACTCGTCCGAGGCCGATCAGTTCCCAGTTGATGACCTGGGCTCCCAAAGCTTATCCTTGAGCTCGGCGAGAGCTTTCCATGACCAGACAGGGAGCTAGCTGCCACCTAGCTAGTTAGTACAACGCTGGATCGATCGATATCCTGAAGAAGATGGAGCTGATCGATCGGTGGTATGGATTGCAACTTTTATCCTCAAGGTAGGACTTAATAATGCTCTCCCAAAGCACAAAATAGCTAGCTAGTAGAAGTGTGTGTGTATGCATTGGTTTTTTTAGATATACTTCTTCCTATGGGTCAAGCCTAACCGCGGGTTCTAAAAATGTTTTATGCTTTAAACATATGCTTAATTTGGCTTTGGAAGTTGAGCAATGCTATCTGGTGGGCTTGCTGTGTGTGCCATACGAATTTGTTACTTCTTTTCATATACAAAGAAGTAAGCTGTGTAATGGTTTATTGTGCAATAACATTTTTGATTTTTTTAACATTAGTTTATCTAATTAATCTCTCTCTCTCTCTCTTGCTATGAAACCATGTCCAGGTATGTTATTTGAGTTTTATTGTTACACGTACGTGCTACAGCTTTAGCCAGCGGAAAAAGTCCTGCCCCCGTTCCATTGATTGTACTTTGTCCCACCTTGGGCAGGAACTCTACCATTCGATACAAGTAGAAATTTAGCAACTAGAGAAAATCCCCATGAAAACTACAAAAATAACAGGTTCACTAGCTACCATATAAACCAGGCCCATTCTGCCATAGTGACTAGCCAACACAAACTCAAGACACACCAAGCTCCCACTCAATAAATCTATACTATCTAACAAGAAATCATATATGCACGCATCCCAAAGCACATGCAAGTTACAGGCAATGTTAAAGGATATCTAAAATATTGCATCATCTAACTTCTCTAGTCTAAAATTTTGAAGTTTTATATTAATTCTTAGCATGATATGAAATCTGAATTTTGAACCATAGCATCACACATGATTAGTTGAAGGTGGTTAATTACCAATTCCCCGGCCGTGAGGCTAATATTACCTAAAAACAGCTCATGTACCTTTACATTGTTATATCTCCTGCAGGTTCTCCCTTAAAGCATGAGAGAACATGTGAGAGGCAAAGCCTTACATTCTGCCGGCTAATATAAGTTTTTAAAAGTTTTCCCTTCGACATGGGAATGCTAGTGCAACATTTACTAGTTGCTAGAGGTAAAAAAAGAAGACTCAGGAATGGCTTGTAAAAACAATAAACAAAGTGGACATATAGTGATAGGAGAAAATTAAATGTAAGCAAAGAAATTGTTGCATTAGCATTGCATTAAGAGATGAGAATAAACGGAAAGTCTGAAAAACATAAAACAATGAGGTAGAGAAAAACAACATTGTATCATAGCTCTGAGGACAACAAGCGTTGTACACAAAAGGGGAGTAAAATCCAAAAGCCTATCTGCCCATCATCTAGAACCACATTTGTCTGAAGCAGACTAATCATGCAAAACCTCTACAATGTTGCAAACATCCAGGCTGCATCACAACCTAAATGGTTGAAGATCGAGTCATCGAGCTCAACAAAAAGAGAGGAAATTTCATACCATCTCTCCAGCTACAGCAGACCCGGCCTTTGATTTGTGGTCTAGGTTCTAGCACCTAACCCTGGGCCAACTTCGGAAGGGGGTCAATTTCATCATTGTATGCACCGTTCGCTAGAGTTTTCAAGAAGGCCTTCCTTCTACCTAGAGTGATTAGTGACATGATGAAATCCCAATGTCCTGAGTGGAAGTCGATTGGTAGGAAATGGTAGTCTTAGAGAGTAATCATGTAGTGTGTATCTTTGGGGTAGATGGGGGATTTTGGGGCTGGATTTTCTTGGCGCTATCGACCCTTCCCTTTGGAAAACTTTCCTTTCTATCTCAATATACAAGCGCACTGATCTCTAACATGTTCTCAAAAAACAATAGCGGGGAAACACTGAAGCCCCCTCATCTTCCTATTTTGATATTGATATATCCATTTCTTGCAAACACCCATGATATTATGTTGATCTTAGCAGATAGACCACATCTACGTACTAATCATACAAGAAAAAGGTTATCTATACTTTGCCATTATATCATCTTGAACTCCATTCTCATCTGGACCATGTGAGTTCGGTAAACCAATGCCATTATGCCGTCGATGCTATTAATAGGCTTGGGTTCCCAGTAGTAGGTTATTTGCATGAGGTGGGCCACAATATAGTTGAGGTAGAGAGGTATCAACATATGGATTAGAGTTAATATTGTGAGACCGAACTGTTAATGAGGAGCATGTTGCATAGAGTCCTTATAAAATAAGGACTATAAGAAATGTGACTTTATGTCGTTGTTTGTTGTCCAAATTCAGCATGATACTGAAATAAAAGGTGCTTCCCTAGAGCCATTTGTATGAATTTGGTAAGTGTCAATTAATTGACGGGCAGAGGTAGGCTACCGAGGTTTCACCCCGAGACCTAGACCACCCTTCAAGAAAAACACATGGTTGAGAAATAACGTATCATCAATTCCTACATGGTCTCAAAACACACACAAAATTGGTATGATGTGTCCTTGGATGGTGCATAAATAAACAATAGATCTTGAGAAATTTTACAGTACCTAGAAGTAAATATGATCCATCCATTTGTTCTGATCTGATGGCTCGGGGTAATGGGTACTCCGACGAAAGTGGTAGGGAGTACCATCATGAAAGGGCAGAGAGTACCTTGAATTCAAGGGTAATATTGTAATCTGTAGGATAACTAATGGTATGGGCGTCCATGGGGACGGATGGGGCTTCGCCGACGACACTGTCGACGTCCAATTAAACGAGATCACTCGATCTCCTGGTCGACCATAGAAGTCAGGGCATTGGAGATGCTGGGGTAGACCACCGGATGGAGATGGTGTCACCATGGATCCATGCATGCGTTGCATCCTCCTCTACAAGTATACGATCTGCCGCAAACGACACTCCCATCCTGTTTTGACAGGAGGTTGCGGCCGGTGCGCTATCAACGGTGGCTCCATGTGCCCCCGATAGGGGGATGGCGGCGGCAAACAACGTGCGCTCAATTAGGAGATGTGCGCCAAATTACCCCTACCAAATATTAGCAAGAGAGAAAGGGAAGAAACTACCCCTTTGAGCCAATGGTTAGATCTGACTGGTACTCCCTCTACGGGAGAGGAGTACCAGGGTACACGTCTGGATCTTTAGGGGGAGGGGGCTGGTAGACTTCTCAAAGTAAGGATAAAACAAAGTTTGAGCTCATGTCGACACTTCTGTGAAATGAAGGATGTGTGAATGAGCTCCATAGAAATTTTGTAATTAACTTGCGTCAAATAATCTAAAGATCATTCGTAGGGGCAGGGGGGGGGGGGGGGGGGGGTCCTCTAGATTTAAATCGCTCAATATTCTTATAAATAATTTATATTTCAAAGGAGTGCCCCGCAAAAATCATTAGGGGCTTACAAATATAAAAAGTGGAAACCATGGCCCAAATATGGCAAAGGATCGCCATCACACTAGGGGCTGTTTGGTTGGCGGCCTTACCTTGCCACGCCAAAGGTGCGGCACGCCACAGCTCCGTAGGCAGCTGTTTGGTTGCTGATGAAGGTTTGGCACGCCACACATGCAAAGAGCTTTTTCCAGCAGAATTTCTCGCCACAAGTGTGGCGCTGATTTTGTCCGCCACAATCCTTGGCGTGCCACAAGTGTGACCAAACAAGTGTGGCATTTTGAGTAACCAACCAAACAGCCCCTAAAATTACAAGGGCGGCATGCACCCGGTGTACTCTCTCTCTCTCTCCCTCTCATGTCACCCCTCGTCACCCCACCACCACCACCGAGCTGAGGCACTGACACACCAAATAAAACAACAAAATGAGACACGATGAACGCATCGTTGGCGCCGACCCACACCAACACCTAGAGTACTAGCGTAACAACACATGCATGCACTCTAACACTTTTACAAATAGTAACATGCCTACATGGGCTATGGCAACTAGCGATAGATGGTCAGAAAGGCACGAGATCTGTAGCTAGTCACGCGCGCGTGTATGGCTTAATTACTTAACCGTACTCCTACTGCTCTACAAAAAATAAGTAGCTGTATTATAACTGCGTTAAACTAATTGGTACACTGAGGTTAGTGCGTGTGCGTCAGGACCATGTACATGCGTTTGCCATCTTCTTGCTAGCTATTCGACCAGGAAGGAGACAGGGCATTCATGCAAGTCGCCATCTCACCATATGTGGCCGATCAAATCCAGCTAGCCTTTTCTTCTACCTTTGGCAAAGCTAGACACCCCAACTGTCGATCCCAAAGTGACATTTCTTTCGTACACTGACCTAAATGAAAAAGGATAACCAGATCTAGGGAAACATTTGGTGCTAATTAAGATACCTTCCAAACATCTCCATCTGTCTACCATAGACAAGACAGGTATATGTCTGCAAAGACAAAGCATATTCACCCCGACATGCATGTACACCCGCATACACATGCATATGAACAGACATTGCACACATTTGCATTGATTGCCATGGTTACGATCGATCCAAGAGGGAGCCAGAGAGCAAAAGCATCCAGCTGCCAAGGGGAAGTGGGGTTGATGAGTAGTAAAAGACCAGTGGGGGTGGGGCTGGCTAGTAGCTGGGGTTGGGCCTTTGGAGGAGGTGAGACCACGGGCCCCAGGATTAAAGCGGCCCTGCATAGCCCTGTAGCTAGCTAGGGTTTTGCATGCATGGAGATTGATGGAGGCAGCAGATGTACCATCCATATCTTTTGCCATGGACCAATATATACCCTCTAACATGAATGGTCCCCTTGACGATACAGAGAGGTGTAGTGCATGCTGTCCGCCTGTTCTCATTATGCTAAGCTAAGCCACGCTATGATTCCCTTTTCTCAGTCCGTATCTTGGTCTATATCTATCTTTCCCATAAGTTAACTTGGAGTAGCAACAAGCTAGTAGTATGTATATGCAGTTAGGCTGGCTGTTCATGCTGCGAAAGTTGTTCCTATGCAAGTCAGTTCCATCGACAGATCCATGATTTGTAGCTTGCAGCTAGCTAGCTAATTGCTAGTCATAGGTTAGGGATAGCAGCTACTGTTAATTATATACTCCCTCCGTCCCAAAATAAGTGTCTAAACCTTAATACAACTTTATACTAAAGTTAGTACAAAGTTGAGACACTTATTTTGAGATAGAGGGAGTAGTCGATTATAGAGTATGAGGTAACATGCTTTCGGCCTTGCTTTACACAGATAAAACTAACACTTGATTATATATGAAAGTCTATTGCTTTTTTTTTTCATGGACCTGTCGTGGCCAATCTGTATATTAGATCAACTCTATCAGAGTCACCATATGTGCGGTCACCATATGAGATATGGAATGCACTCTATATGGATATAGAGGTAGAGGTCACCGCAGTTGAGCGCAAACACATAACCGCAATCTTAAGCCTTCATATCTTTTTATTTTATTTTTTATTTGTGTATGGCTAGGTCTAAATCGATTGAGATTTAACCAAGTCTCAGTCAAGTATGTACCATGAAAGAAAGAAAAAGAAAATCTGAATTATTTTTTTTACACTAATCTTAATGTATGATCTCATGAATATGAGAAAATTCCTTATTTGACATTATCTTAAAATCTGCTTCTTTATTTGACAGTGGAAAAAAATTTCTTCCCTATTTGACACAAGTTCTAAATTTTATTCCCTATATGACATTTCCGTTCATTTTGAGCCTAAATGACACCTGAAAAGACTCTTTTGCCCCTCATGTGGTATGTGTGTGGGGGGCAATAGTGCACACGCAGCACCAGTGCGAGGGCAGGAGCACACACGCAGCAACACATACACATGCACCAACACACACGCACGTGCACACACACGCAACAACACACACGCGCACGTGCACACACACACGCGCACACACGCAGCAACACACATGCACGCGCACACACACACATACACACACACGCAGCAGCAGCACACACGCAGCAGCAGCACACACGCAGGCACACACACACGCGCGCACGTACACATGCAGTAGCAAACACACGCAGCGGCACACATGCACACACACATGCAGCAGCAGCACACATGTGCGCGTGCACCCACACACGCAACAGCACACACGCGCGCACACACATACCGCATGAGGGGCAAAATCATCTTTTCAGGTGTCGTTTAGGCTTAAAATGGACGGAAGTGTCGTATATGGAATAAAATTTAGGACTAGTGTCAAATAGAGAAGAAAAACTTTTCCAGTGTCAAATAAGGAACCAGATTTTAAGACAGTGCCAGATAAGAAATTTTCTCCATGAATATAACATCGATTGAGACATAACCAAGTCTCGGTCGACTAAGATTTAGTAAGACTGTTTTTATTTTGTTGTTGCGCCAACTCACAAACCCACACTAATTTTAGGGATTAAAACACTAATTTTAGATAATATTGCCTTACAAAGTGGTTACATAGGGATAGAAAAGTTGATTAGTGACATTTCACTAAACTAATGTCTTTTTACGTCTTGTGAGAAGCACTAGTTACTGCTTACCATGATGGCGGTGAAAGTAGTGCACGAGGCACATCCATATGTGACGAGTTGGCTCGTTCTCTACGCACAACAGTGTGAATGTCTGACGACCTTGTTTTAGTCCCATTTTTGCCCGTCGCCGTCGAGGTAGTGGGCAGCTTTTTAAAGAGGGGCAAGGCCCAATAGGCCGTGATTCGTCTCGGTGAATGTCACCATGTTCATGTCGAATGTGCACCATCTTACGCGCTCTAACTTCGTCGACAAGTTCGCATGTTTCTTCTTGTAACGGAGCCGCATGGCACGGTCGCTCTCCACCCGCAATGCCTTCTCGAAATCGGTATGCTTGAAGATGTCGCCGAAGCCGGTCGAGGCATGGTCGGCATAGTCCTCATCCTGAATGGCGTAGCTAGGATCGGGCTAGGCGTCGGGCAAGCCCTAGGCGGAACATGTTGTACAATGTCAAACAGTGTCAGAATTGCTACGGTCAACCAAGAAATCCAGCGTTATGACTGATGCGGAGTATCCCAAGACCATCCTCATGGATGCCCCCTCAACTATCCAAGCTCCAAGTGGACCCATGACAAGGGCTAGGGCACGTGCTATTCAATCCGAGGTGACATCACTCCTACTTGAGTTTCCCCCCTCTACAAGTGAGACATGGCTACTGCCTAAGTCCGAGATGCTATGTGTGATTAGGTAAAATGCTCAAGACTTGGAGCCGAGGACTGTTGAAGAAGAGACAGGCGTCAACACTCCGGACAGCCCGGAACCTCCGGCCAGAGCCCGGAACTTCCGGCCCCCGAACCTTCCGGCCGACCCGGAGCTTCCGGCCTCCGATGACTTCACCCAGCCCAGGCGTGCCAACTCTCGGGTTAGCCTAGAACCCGTCCCGGACCTTCCGGCGCCCGGAACTTCCGTCCAGCACGGACCTTCCGGCCCCCGGATGCCAATCCAGCTCCACCCGCGCCAACTCTCGGGTTAGGCCGGAACTTCCCCGGAACCTCCGGCGTCCGGAACTTCCGGCCTCGCCCGGAACTTCTGGCCCTGCCTGCGCGCAGCCACTTGGGTCGAGGCCCGTGTACCCTTTCGTCACCTAGACTATAAGTACTCTTCTCCTACCTATGTTTTAGGGTTAGCAAATGTTTAGCTCATGATTGTGTGAGAGCTTTGCTCATCCACTTGGTTACCTTCTCCTCAGAGATCGCACCTCTTTGGAGAAGATTCCCCAAGCGGATTCAAGACCCCTCTTTAGGGAAGAACATCAAGACCTCCTCACGAAGAAGACCAGTTACCGTGTATCGTCCCTAGTTGATGGTGGATCGTGTATCTTACTTTATGTACTCGTGGATCTAGCACATGTGTGACTATTTCTTGTTGGTTGAGTGATTCTCTCGTGTTTCCCCTCGTGTTTTCCCTCGTGTTTACCTTCGTGTTTTCCCTCGTGTTCCTCGTATTCTTCGCGGGATCCGCTCCTTTTCGTGAAAGATCGGGCGACTAGGGTTCTGCCGTACATCATCTTGGTATCATGAGCCACGTTGATCACGATTTCAAAGCCTCCCCGTTGTGTTTCTAGCCTAATTTTGTTGTTTTTCGTCCTAATCCGAAAATCCCCATAAAAAATAGCCCCAATTTTTTTTGTTATTTGTTGAAGTTTTGTTGGATTTGATCCGTGAATTATGTGTGTGGCTCGTAGATCTAGCCTCCCCACCCGTCTTTTCCTCCAATTTCCTTGCTTTTCCCCTGCGGATTTGGGTTTTTCCTCAAGTTTTTCTGCCCAAGTCCACCGGACCTTCCGGCCGCACCGGAACCTCCGGACCCCGGACCTTCCGGCTTAGTCAGAAAGTTCGCACCTCTTCGACGATTTCCGCTACTTCGACAACTCCACCCACAGTGCAGCGGCATCTTCGCCAACATACTGAAGACCGTGCACTACGACACCGACCACAATCTCATCCTTTTGAAACCTTCAACCGTAAGCAAGAACGGTAACCTCATCTTGGTATTGAACATATCACTCTTTCCATTACATTGATAGCCTTCATAGCCTCACTCCTTTGCGTTGCTTACCCATCGAGACTAGCCTTTGAGTATTGCCGGCAACGAGACTTGTGCACATTAGTGATCATACCTCCCATCGCATACATACATCATTGTTGCATATATTGGTATCATCCCTTGTGTCAGAAAGTTGTTTCCGCATACACAATCGCTATCTTGGTTCGTCAAGCATTGTATGAGAAAAGAGCTCAAACATCAAAGAGCCAAACATGCTTTAAAGCAAAAAGGAAAGACAAACAAAGAGCTTTTAAGCAAGAACCATAGCATCTTACAACATTAAGATTGTCATACTCGATCATCTTGGACCATATCATAGCAACACCTTGCATAGAACATATTTGGGATAGAAGTCGTTGCATTTTTGCTAAGTAGGTTGTGCACAAGTTCTTGTATCCGCCTATTGTGCAATCGTGCTAGCGTCTCTCAAGTGTTGTGCAATAAGAGCATTTTTGTGGATTCCACATTTTGGCTCAGCCTTGGTTGCACAACTCCACTTATCTTTTTGCGTGTGTGTTTCCGTATACCTTATATGCTTGGTCTACTTGTTACATTGCATCTTGCGAATCTTTTCCAACATTACTGAAGCTCACTTACAATTGCATCAAATTTTTGTGCCACCATCCTAACCAAGCTCCACCAAAAAGCTTTTACTTGTGTAGGTGTGAGAAACCGACAAGAGCTAGTACCAATTGTGATATTTCCTTGTCCTACATTGGAGTGATCCTCGATCCACTTTCAACTTCGGTCAAAGTACATTTGGTACTCGTTCTTCTCTTTCTGCCACTCACTTTTGTCTTGGAATGATGGATAGGCCAAGTACTTCTACCAACCCACTCTTCACGGAGCAAGACGATGATATGAACTCCTTCGTCACCAAGAGTCATCTCTTTGGTGCACAACGTGCTTTGAATCAAGAGCAACAAGCTATGAGTGAATGCATCGACAACCTTGCCACCGACTTGCGATTGTCCGAGCAGCATACAAGGGACTACTTCGACTACAAGCTCGACGATCACAAGCAAGAGAACGGCGCAAGGATGGACAAAATTCATGCTTTGTTGCTCGACTTCTCGTCTTCCACTTCAAGAAGGATCCGTTCAAGCCGCCACTCCGACTTCACCCTCTCCGACTCAAGTACACCGTCTTCGAACACTCTTCGACGTGCAGCGTGCAACGAGCATCACGCAAACCTCAATCCTCTACGCGACACCGACTCGCAAGAGCATCGACGACGTCAAACCCAAGAAGCCTTTGCGCTAGCACGAGAACGGCAAAGACAACGCCAACATGAAGAGGAAGAACGCGTGCGTCTACACCAAAATGCACAAGATGCCGAGGCACAACGTCAAGAACAACAACTCCGTGATGCTCAAGCCTTTGCGGCACAACAAGCTCTACGCGATTCGAGTCGAGCCGTTGCCGACCGAGGCCGTCAAGCCCATGAACAAGAGGAAGTACTTCGCGAAGAAATTCAAGAACAAAGATTTCAAGCTCGCGTGCATCGTCAAGTTCCTCCTCGAGCTCGCGAAGCTCCCCCACAAGCTCGCCAACACAATCAAGTTCATCGAGAGCATGAAGACAATGGAAATCCTCCACGACAAGAGCAACATGAGGTTGGCCACCCTCCGCGTCAAGAGCACCACGAGTTGAACAATCATCTACAACATGGGCGTCATCATCCCTGACCCCAACACAATGAAGAGCAACGCTACGGCAAGCTCAAGTTCACCATGCCTAAGTTCAACGGAAGCAACAATCCCGAAGAGTACCTTTCATGGGCATTAAAAGTTGACAAGATCTTCCGTTTGCACAATTATGAAGAAGAGAAGAAGATCACGATGGCATCCCTTGAGTTCCAAGACTATGTCCTTATTTGGTGGGAACAAGTCATTGAGCGCCGAGAGGCAAGAGGTGATCCACCCATCACTACTTGGGCGCAAATGAAGGACGTCATGAGAGGACGCTTCGTACCTACCTACTACAACCGCGATCTCTTCAAGAAACTCCAACAACTCAAGCAAGGAACCAAGAGCGTTGAAGAATACTACAAGGAGATGGAGATTGCAACGATAAGAGCCAATGTCACAGAAGATGATGAGCAAACAATGGCACGCTTCTTGAATGGCCTCAACCATCCCATCAAGAAGATCGCCGACTTCCAACCATACTCAAATCTCATCGAGCTAGTGCACCAAGCCACCAAAGCAGAACGCCAAGTGCAAGATGATTTCAGGTATGCCAAGTTCTCATCCAAGTCCTACGGCTTCACCACCAACCAAGCTCCAATGACTCCAACACCGACTACAAAGCCTTCTTCAATCAACTTCGACAAGTCGACTTCCAAGAAAGCTTCGCCAACTACAAGCAATCCTACCACGAGCAACTTCAAGCCGAGAGCTTCATCATCCTCAACCCCAACCGATGAGACCATCAAGACGAGTTCCTTCAAGTGTTTCACTTGCGGCGGCCGAGGCCACAAGTCCTATGAGTGCGCCAACAAACGCACCATGATCTTCAACGACGATGGCACTTATGACTCCATGAGTGAAGAAGAAATGGAAGCCCTTGAGCAAGTCGCCATGCACCGCCAAGTGAACAATGAAGAAGAACAAGTCTTTTGCGATGAAAAATCAAGTCCCGCACTTGTTGTCTCCAAAGTCTTCACCCTCCAACACCACCACGAAGAAGACCAAAGATGCAACATATTCCACACCAAGGCCGACATCAATGGACGATCCATCAAGGTCGTCATCGATGGAGGAAGTTGTCATAATCTCACAAGTGAAGAACTTTGCTCCAAGATCCAATTGCCCAAGACGAAGCATCCACATCCATACAAAGTGCAATGGCTTAGTGACTCCGGCAGCATCCAAGTCGAGCACCGAGTACAAGTTTTCTTCAAAATCGACACCTACGAAGACACCTTGGAGTGCGATGTCATCCCAATGACCGTTTGTCATCTTCTCCTTGGACGGCCATGGCAATTCGATAGAGGACTCATCCACAATGGGCGTACAAACCACTATAGCTTCAAGATGCAAGGAAAGGAGTTTGTGCTATGACCTATGTCTCCAAGCCAAGTGATCGCCGATAAGCAAGCCACCCATCGTGGAGAGAATGGTGAGAGAGTGAGCCCCCAAAAAGAGAGTGAGCGCCATAAGCCCAAATTGAGTGCCTCCACGATGAGTGACAAGAAAAACTTAGTTCTATTTGCCACCAAACTCGAGATGAGGGAAGTGTGTGAGAACACATCGAGTGTCCTACACTATGTCCTATTGTGCAAGGACAAGGAACAACAAACTAACACCTCTCACAATCTACCCTTGGTGTTATCTTCATTATTACAGGAATTCCAAGATGTTTTCCCCGATGAGCTACCTCCGGGACTACCTCCACTACGAGGCATTGAGCACCGCATCGACCTCATCCCCGGAGCACCGCTTCTGAACAAAGCTCCCTACCGCGTCAACCCCGAGGAAACCAAAGAAATTCAAAGGCAAGTAAAGCATCTCATAGACCATGGACATGTGCGTGAAAGTTTGAGCCCTTGTGCTGTACCGGTCATTCTTGTGCCAAAACGTGATGGTAGCTTTCGCATGTGCTCCGATTGTATACCTATCAATGCTATCACCGTTCGCTATCGATATCCCATTCCACGCCTAGATGATATGCTAGATGAACTTAGTGGTGCCACTATATTTTCCATAATTGATCTTAAGAGTGGTTACTATCAAATCTGCATACAAGAAGGTGATGAATGGAAAACCGCATTCAAAACCAAGTTTGGTTTGTATGAGTGGTTAGTCATGCCTATGGGTATCTCGGAAGCACCGGGCACTTTTATGCGCCTGATGAATCATGTCTTTCGCCCTTACATTGGTATATTTGTTGTGGTTTACTTCGATGACATTCTTGTGTTTAGCAAATCTATCAAAGAGCATGTCACTCATGTCCGCACCGTTTTGCAAACTCTTAGAAAAGACAGCCTCTATGCTAATATGGAGAAATGCCTTTTTGATGTTGATAAGCTCGTTTTCTTGGGTTTTATTGTTTCTTCTAAGGGTGTTCATGTAGATGAGTCCAAGATCAATGCTATTAAGACTTGGCCGCAACCAACCAACTTGCATCAAGTGCGTAGTTTACTTGGTCTTGCGGGTTTCTATCGTCGCTTTGTGAAGGATTTTAACACCATTGCTTCACCTTTGCATGCTTTGAGCAAGAAGAATGCGCCTTTTATTTGGGGACCATCCCAAGATATCACATTCAATGAGCGTAAGAATTTGCTTACTCATGCTCCCGTGCTTTCTTTACCCAACTTCGATAAACCTTTTGAAATTCATTGTGATGCTAGTGGTAATGGCATAGGAGGTGTGTTAACGCAAGAGAAGCGCCCCATTGCTTACTTTAGTGAGAAACTTTCTGGAGCGCAACTCAATTACCCTATCTATGACAAAGAGCTATATGCTTTAGTCCGCGTTTTGCATGAATGGGAACATTACCTTCGTCCCCATGAGTTTATCATTCATATCGATCATGAGACTCTCAAGTACCTTAAGGGACAAACAAAGTTGAACAAGCGTCATGCTAAATGGAGTGAATTTATTGAGTCTTTTCCCTATGTCATAAGTACATCAAGGGAAAAGAAAACATCGTAGCAGATGCTCTCTCCCGCATATGCATGCTTGTCATGCAACTTGAGTTAGATGTCATTGGCTTCGAGCATATCAAAGACTTGTATGAGCATGATGCAACTTTTTCTACTCCTTATGCCAAGTGTTTATCGCATACATCTTGGGAACACTATTACCTAAAATACGGATATCTTATGAGAGCTAACAAAATTTGCATTCCCGAGTCCTCTCTTCGTTTGTTGCTTTTGCAGGAATCTCATGGAGGAGGCTTAATGGGACACTTCGGACGTGACAAGACGTTCGCCACGCTCTCGAAGAGCTACTTTTGGCCAAAGATGTTTCGGGACGTCAATCGTTTCACCAACCGGTGTTCTACATGTCGCAAAGCTAAGTCCAAAGCTCAATCTCATGGTCTCTATATGCCTTTACCAATTCCATACCAACCTTGGGAAGACATTAGCATGGACTTTGTACTTGGTTTGCCTATAACTCGAAATGGGAAAGATTCCATATTTGTCGTTGTGGACCGTTTCTCCAAAATGGCACATTTTATTCCTTGTCACAAGATAGACGATGCTTCACATGTTGCTAATCTCTTTTGTAGGGAAATATTGCGTCTCCATGGTGTGCCAAAGACAATTGTCTCGAACTGCGACGTCAAGTTCCTTAGCTACTTCTGGAAGACCCTATGCGCCAAGCTCGGAATCAAGCTACTCTTCTCCATGGCGTACCATCCTCAAACCAACGGCCAAACAGAGGTGACAAACCGCACACTCTCCGCTCTACTTCGAGTACTCATCAAGAAGAACATCAAGGAGTGGGAGGAGTGTCTACCCATCGCTGAGTTCGCCTACAACCGAGCAAGACACTCAACAACCGGCAAGTCCCCTTTCGAGGTCGTCTACGGATTCAACCCTTTGTCACCATTGGACATTCTTCCTCTACCACTCCAAGAGCGCATCAATTTATACGCAAGTGCATGGGCGACACATCTCAAGAAGGTGCATGAAGATACAAGAAACACCATCAAGCGCCAAGTACAACACCTTGCGACCAAGCTCAACATCAACAAGCAACCTATGGTATTCAACATTGGTGATCTCGTGTGGCTACACCTTCGCAATGAGCGGTTTCCACAAGAACGCAAGTCTAAGCTTCGACCATGAGCAGATGGACCCTTCAAGGTGCTCGCACGCTACAACGACAAAGCTTACAATATCGACCTCCCGCGCGACAAATACAACGTGAGCGACATCTTCAACATCAAAGATCTCTCTCCCTTCCATGGTGATGAAGAATTCGATCCGAGGACGGATCTTCCCCAAGGGAGGGGAGATGATGCGGTGCATCCCACGATCATCCCCATGGACGCCCCCTCAACTATCCAAGCTCCAAGTAGACCCATGACAAGGGCTAGGGCACGTGCTATTCAATCCGAGGTGACATCACTCCTACTTGAGTTTTCCCCCTCTACAAGTGAGACATGGCTACTGCCTAAGTCCAAGATGCTATGTGTGATCAGGTAACACGCTCAAGACTCGGAGCCGAGGACTGTAGAAGAAGAGACAGGCGTCAACATTCCGGACAGCCCGAAACCTCTGGCCAGAGCCCGGAACTTCCGGCCCCCGAACCTTCCGGCCGACCCGGAGCTTCCGGCCTCCGACGACTTCGCCCAGCCCAGGCGTGCCAACTCTTGGGTTAGCCCGGAACCCGTCCCGGACCTTCCGGCGCCCGGAACTTCCGTCCAGCACGGGCCTTCCGGCCCCCGGATGCCAATCCAGCTCCACCCGCGCCAACTCTCGGGTTAGGCCGGACCTTCCCCGGAACCTCCGGTGCCCGGAACTTCCGGCCTCGCCCGGAACTTCTGGCCCTGCCTGCGCGCAGCCACTTGGGTCGAGGCCCGTGTACCCTTTCATCACCTAGACTATAAGTACTCTTCTCCTACCTACATTTTAGGGTTAGCAAATGTTTAGCTCATGATTGTGTGAGAGCTTTGCTCATCCACTTGGTTACCTTCTCCTTAGAGATCGCACCTCTTTGGAGAAGATTCCCCAAGCGGATTCAAGACCCCTCTTTAGGTAAGAACATCAAGACCTCCTCACAGAGAAGACCGGTTACTGTGTATCATCCCTAGTTGATGGTGGATCGTGTATCTTACTTTATGTACTCAAGGATCTAGCACATGTGTGACTATTTCTTGTTGGTTGAGTGATTCTCTCATGTTTCCCCTCGTGTTTTACCTCGTTTTCCCCTCATGTTCCTCGTGTTCTTCATGGGATCTGCTCCTTTTCGTGAAAGATCGAGCGACTAGGGTTCTACCCTACATCAACAACCCATGCCATGGCCCTTGTAGCATGGGTCCTGTCTACGCGCGCCACTGCTCATCCCATGAATCCTTAATAGAGAGGTGACGGGAACACATGGTGCTTGATAAGAGCTATGTGGGCAAGGCCTCGTTTGCTCATGTGGAATCTTAACATACATGTGATGTTTATCCCAAACATCAATCCAGATACTCATCGAGGCAACAGGCAAGATCCTCCTGCACGGCCTCAAGCGCACATGGGTGATCCTCCTCATCCTCCTCAATGATGAGGGATGCCTCCTCCCCCACTTGCTCCTCATTCAACATCAGCTCCTCCGAGAGAGAGAGAGAGAGAGAGAGAGAGAGAGAGAGAGAGAGAGAAAGTCCAGCTACAGGGAAAGCGACATGGCGCGCTAGTAGAAAAACAATCAAATGTGAAGCACATTAGTGCCGGTTTAAATTTGAGCCACCACTAATGCGACCATTAGTGCCAGTTCCAACGGCTAGCTGGGCCGCTACAATTAGTACCGGTTCATGGCCATTTTTAGCACCAGTTCGTGCCATGAACTGGTACTAAAGAGAGTGGTGGCAGGATGTTGTCAGTCTGGGCCCCTCCAGCACCTTTAGTACCGGTTCGTGTTACGACCGGTACTAAAGGTCATCCTACATAAACCCTCCGTCCACCCGAGCTCGCTCTGTTCTTCCCCTTTCCCCACTCTTCTCTATTCTTCCCCTCTTCCTCTCGAGCTCATCACACATTTTGCCCAAAAATTGTCAAGATTTTAAGGCCCCCATCCATTCAAATGATCACAAAGGTTAGCAACTTTAGTGATTAATTTGTGAGTTTAGTAATTTGGGAGGAATTATATGTGCTAGTATTTGATTTATATGCAATTTGAGGTCAAAAATAACACTTAGTTTGCATATGCAGATGTGGTTTACTTAGTGCCTTGTAAATCTCCGTCGTAACCACCGTCGATCGCCCGCACCGTCCCGTCGCCGGCACCACCTTGCGGTGAGCCTCTTGTTCATGAATGTTTTATATAAAAAATTGATGTTTGTGTGATTTGGATATATAGTTACTCGTATAATTATCTTACCCATATGTTGTTTGTTATACATAGTGCCATGGTTTTGATATCAGTCTCCGTCGACCCTCGTCCTTGTTATGATTCAGATGTGGTATATTCTCTTTTAAAACTATTTGTTGCATTTCGTGTTTATGACAAATTATGCCCATCAAGTTGACATAGATGTTTGTATGTAGGAGGTATGTGAACCGGAAATTCCAACTGACCCTATTGTCGAGAGGTTAAATTTAGTTGAAAGAGAAAACAAGGATTTGCAAGAAAAATTGAAAAGAATTGACGGGGAGAAGATGGAACTGAAGGAAATATGCCCTAGAGGCAATAATAAAGTTATTATTTATTTCCTTATTTCATGATAAATGTTTATTATTCATGCTAGAATTGTATTAACCGGAAACATGATACATGTGTGAATACATAGACAAACAGAGTATCACTAGTATGCCTCTACTTGACTAGCTCGTTAATCAAAGATGTTTATGTTTCCTAGCCATAGACATGAGTTGTCATTTGATTAACGGGATCACATCATTAGGAGAATGATGTGATTGACTTGACCCATTCCGTTAGCTTAGCACTTGATCGTTTAGTATGTTGCTATTACTTTCTTCATGACTTATACATGTTCCTATGACTATGAGATTATGCAACTCCTGTTTACCGGAGGAACACTTTATGTGCTACCAAACGTCACAATGTAACTGGGTGATTATAAAGGTGCTCAACACGTGTCTCCGAAGGTACTTGTTGGGTTGGCGTATTTCGAGATTAGGATTTGTCACTCCGATTGTCGGAGAGGTATATCTGGGCCCTCTCGGTAATACACATCACTTAAGCCTTGCAAGAATTGCAACTAATGAGTTAGTTGCGGGATGATGTATTCCGGAACGAGTAAAGAGACTTGCCGGTAACGAGATTGAACTAGGTATTGAGATACCGACGATCGAATCTCGGGCAAGTAACATACCGATGACAAAGGGAAGAACGTATGTTGTTATGCGGTCTAACCAATAAAGATCTTCATAGAATAGGTGGGAGCCAATATGAGCATCCAGGTTCCGCTATTGGTTAGTGACCGGAGACGTGTCTCGGTCATGTCTACATAGTTCTCGAACCCGTAGGGTCCGCACGCTTAACGTTTCGATGACAATTATATTATGAGTTTATATGTCTTGATGTAGCAGAGGTTGTTCGGAGTCCCGGATGTGATCACAGACATGGCTAGGAGTCTTGAAATGGTCGAGACATGAAGATTGATATATTGGAAGCCTATGTTTGGATATCAGTAGTGTTCCGGGTGAAATCGGGATTTTACCGGAGTACCGGGAGGTTACCGGAACCCCCCGGGGACTTAATAGGCCTTAGTGGGCCTTGGTGGAAAGAGAAGAGAGGCGGCCAGGGCATGGGCCGCCCCCTAGCCCGAATAGGACAAGGAGAGGGGGCGGCGCCCCCCCTTCCTTCTTCTCCTCCACCTCTTTTCCCTCTCTCTCCTAGTCCAACAAGGTAAAGGGGGGGAGTCCTACTCCCGGTAGGAGTAGGACTCCTCCTGGCGCGCCCCTCTCTAGGCCGGCCGCACCCCCTTGCTCCTTTATATACGGGGGCAGGGGGGCACCCCATAAAAACAATTGATCGTTTGATCTTTTAGCCGTGTGCGGTGCCCCCTCCACCATAGTCCACCTCGATAATACTGTAGCGGTGCTTAGGCGAATCCCTGCGTCGGTAGAACATCATCATCGTCACCACGCCGTCGTGCTAACAAAACTCTCCCTCAACACTCGGCTGGATCGGAGTTTGAGGGACGTCATCGGGCTGAATGTGTGCTGAACTCGGAGGTGCCGTACGTTCGGTACTTGATCAGTCGGATCGTGAAGACGTACGACTACATCAGCCGCATTGTGCTAATGCTTCCGCTTTCGGTCTACGAGGGTACGTGGACAACACTCTCCCCTCTCATTGCTATGCATCACCATGATCTTGCGTGTATGTAGGAATTTTTTTGAAATTACTACGTTACCCAACAGTGGCATCCGAGCCTAGTTTTATGCGTAGATGTCATATGCACGAGTAGAACACAAGTGAGTTGTGGGCGATATAAGTCATACTGCTTACCAGCATGTCATACTTTGGTTCGGCGGTATTGTTGGATGAAGTGGCCCAGACCGACATTACGCGTACGCTTATGTGAGACTGGTTCTACCGACGAGCTTTGCACATAGGTGGCTGGCGGGTGTCAGTTTCTCCAACTTTAGTTGAACCGAGTGTGGCTATGCCCGGTCCTTGCGAAGGTTAAAACAACACCAACTTGACAAACTATCATTGTGGTTTTTATGCGTAGGTAAGAACGGTTCTTGCTCAGGCCGTAGCAGCCACGTAAAACTTGCAACAACAAAGTAGAGGACGTCTAACTTGTTTTTGCAGGGCATGTTGTGAGGTGATATGGTCAAGACGTGATGAGATATAAGTTGTTGTATGAGATGATCATGTTTTGTAACCGAGTTATCGGCAACTGGCAGGAGCCATATGGTTGTCGCTTTATTGTATGCAATGCAATCGCCCTGTAATGCTTTACTTTATCACTAAGCGGTAGCGATAGTTGTAGAAGCATAAGATTGGCGAGACGACAATGATGCTACGATGGAGATCAAGGTGTCACGCCGGGGACGTTGGTGATCATGACGGTGCTTCGGAGATGGAGATCACAAGCACAAGATGATGATGGCCATATCATATCACTTATATTGTTTGCATGTTATGTTTATCTTTTATGCATCTTATCTTGCTTTGATTGACGGTAGCATTATAAGATGATCCCTCACTAAATTATCAAAGTATAAGTGTTCTCCCTGAGTATGCACCGTTGCGAAAGTTCTTCGTGTTGAGACACCACGTAATGATCGGGTGTGATAGGCTCTACGTTCAAATACAACGGGTGCAAAACAGTTGCACACGCGGAATACTCAGGTTAAATTTGATGATCCTAGCATATAACAGATATGGCCTGGAACACGGAGACCGAAAGGTCGAGCGTGAATCATATAGTAGATATGATCAACATAGTGATGTTCACCATTGGAACTACTCCATCTCAGGTGATGATCAGACATGGTTTAGTTAATATGGATCACGTGATCACTTAGAGGATTAGAGGGATGTCTATCTAAGTGGGAGTTCTTAAGTAATATGATTAATTGAACTTTAATTTATCATGAACTTAGTCCTGGTAGTATTAGCATATCTATGTTGTAGATCAATAGCTCGCGTTTAGCTCCCCTATTTTATTTTGACATGTTCCTAGAGAAAACTGAGTTGAAAGATGTTAGTAGCAATGATGCAGATTGGATCCATGATCTGAGGATTATCCTCATTGCTGCACAGAAGAATTATGTCCTTGATGCACCGCTAGGTGACAGAACTATTGCAGGAGCAGATGCAGACGTTATGAACATTTTGACAAAAGCTCGGTATGATGACTACTTGATAGTTTAGTGCACCATGCTTAACGGCTTAGAATCGGGACTTCAAAGACGTTTTGAACATCATGGACCATATGAGATGTTCCAGGAGTTGAAGTTAATATTTCAAGCAAATACCCGAGTTGAGAGATATGAAGTCTCCTACAAGTTCTATAGCTAAAAGATGGAGGAGAATAGCTCAAGCAGTGAGCATGTGATCAGATTGTCTGGGTACTACAATCACTTGAATCAAGTGGGAGTTAATCTTCCAGATAAGACAGTGATTGGCAGAGTTCTCTCGTCACTATCACCAAGTTACTAGAACTCCATGATGAACTATAATATGCAAGGGATAACAGAAACGATTCCCAAGCTCTTCGTGATGCTGAAATCAACGAAGGTAGAAATCAAGAAAAACATGAAGTGTTGATGGTTGACAAGACCATTAGTTTCAAGTAAAGGGCAAAGGGAAGAAGGGGAACTTCAAGTAGAACGGCAAGCGAGTTGCTGCTCAAGTGAAGAAGCCCAAGTCTGGACCTAAGCCTGAGACTAAGTGCTTGTACTGTGAAGGGACTGGTCACTGGAAGCGGAACTGCCCCAAGTATTTGGTGGATAAGAAGGATGGCAAAGTGAACAAAGCTATATTTGATATACATGTTATTGATGTGTACTTTACTAGTGTTTATAGCAACCATTGGTATTTGATACTGGTTCAGTTTCTAAGAGTAGTAACTCGAAACGGGAGTTGCAGAATGAACAGAGACTAGTTAAGGGTGAAGTGACGATGTGTATTGGAAGTGGTTCCAAGATTGATATGATCATCATCGCACACTCCCTATACTTTCGGGATTAGTGTTGAACCTAAAATAAATGTTATTTAGTGTTTGCGTTGAGCATGAATATGATTGGATCATGTTTATTGCAATACAGTTATTCATGTAAGTTAGAGAATAATTGTTGTTCTATTTACATGAGTAAAACCTTCTATGGTCATACACCCAATGAAAATGGTTTGTTGGATCTCGATCGTGGTGATACACATTTTCATAATATTGAAGCCAAAAGATGCAAAGTTAATAATGATAGTGCAACTTATTTGTGGCACTGCCATTTAGGTCATATTGGTGTAAAGCGCATGAAGAAACTCCATACTAATGGACTTTTGGAATCACTTGATTATGAATCACTTGATGCTTGCGAACCATGCCTCATGGGCAAGATGACTAAGAATCCATTCTCCGAAACAATGGAGCGAGCAACTGACTTATTGGAAATAATACATACTGATGTATGCGGTCCGATGAGTGTTAAGGCTCACGACAAGTATCGTTATTTTCTGACCTTCACAGATGATTTGAGCAGATATGGGTATATCTACTTGATGAAACACAAGTCTGAAACATTTGAAAAGATCAAAGAATTTCATAGTGAAGTGGAGAATCATCGTAACAAGAAAATAAAAGTTTCTACGATATGATCGCAGAGGTGAAATATTTGAGTTACAAGTTTGGCCTTCAGTTAAAACAATGTGAAATAGTTTCACTACTCACGCCACCTGGAACACCACAGTGTAATGGTGTGTCCGAACGTCATAACCGTACTTTATTGGATATAATGCAATCTATGATGTTTCTTACCGATTTACCACTATAGTTTTTGGGTTGTGCATTGGAAACAGCTGCATTAATGTAAAAAGGGCACCATCTAAATCCGTTGAGACGACACCGTATGAACTGTGGTTTGGCAAGAAACCAAAGTTGTCGTTTCTTAAAGTTTGGGGTTGCAATGCTTATGTGAAAAGTTTCATCCTGATAAGCTCAAACCAAAATCGGAAAAGTGCGTCTTCATAGGATACCCAAAAGTTACTATTGGGTACACCTTCTATCACAGATCCGAAGGCAAGATATTTGTTGCTAAGAATGGATCCTTTCTAGAGAAAGAGTTTCTCTCGAAAGAAGTGAGTGGGAGGAAAGTAGAACTTGATGAGGTAACTGTACCTACTCCCTTATTAGAAAGTAGTTCATCACAGAAATCGTATCCTGTGACTCCTACACAAATTAGTGAGGAAGCTAATGATGATGATCATGTAACTTCAGATCAAGTTACTACCGAATCTCGTAGGTCAACCAAAATGAAATCCGCACCAGAGTGGTACGGTAATCTAGTTCTGGAGGTCATGTTACTTGACCATGACGAATCTACGAACTATGAGGAAGCGATGATGAGCCCAGATTCCGCAAAATGGCTTTAGGCCATGAAATCCGAGATGGGATCCATGTATGAGAACAAAGTGTGGACTTTGGTTGACTTGCCCGGTGATCGGCAAGCCATAGAAAATAAATGGATCTCCAAGAGGAAGACGGACACTGATATTAGTGTTACTATCTACAAAGCTAGACTTGTCGGAAAAAGGTTTTTGACAAAGTTCAAGGTGTTGACTACGATGAGATTTTCTCACTCGTAGTGATGCTTAAGTCTGTTCGAATCATGTTAGCAAATTGCCACATTTTTTGAAATCTGGCAAATGGATGTCGAAACTACATTCCTTAATGGATTTCTTAAAGAAGAGTTGTATATGATGCAACCAAAAGGTTTTGACAATCCTAAAGGTGCTACAAAATATGCAATCTCCAGCGATCCATCTATGGACTGGTGCAAGCATCTTGGAGTTGGAATATACGCTTTGGTAAGTTGATCAAAGCATATTATTTTATACAGACTTGCGGTAAAGCCTGTATTTACAAGAAAGTGAGTGAGAGCACTACAACATTTCTGATAAGTATATGTGAATGACATATTGTTGATCAGAAATAATGTAGAATTATTCTGCAAAGCATAAAGGAGTATTTGAAAGGAGTTTTTCACAGAAGGACCTCGGTGAAGCTGCTTACATATTGATCATCAAGATCTATAGAGATAGATCAAGACGCTTGATAAGTTTTTTCAATGAGTACATACCTGGACAAGATTTTGAAGTAGTTCAAAATGGAACAGTCAAAGAAAGAGTTTCTTGCCTGTGTTACAAGGTGTGAAATTGAGTAAGACTCAAAGCCCGACCACCGGCAGAAGATAGAAAGAGAATGAAAGTCATTCCCTATGCCTCGGCCATAGGTTCTATAAAGTATGCCATGCTGTATAACAGATCTATTGTATACCCTACACTGATTTTGGCAAGGGAGTACAATAGTGATCTAGGAGTAGATCACTGGACAACGGTCAAAATTATCCTTAGTGGAATAAGGATATGTTTCTCGATTATGGAAGTGACAAAAGGTTCATCGTAAAGGGTTACATCGATGCAAGTTTTGACACTGATCCAGACGACTCTAAGTCTCAATCTGGATACATATTGAAAGTCGGAACAATTAGCTAGAGTAGCTCTGTGCAGAGCATTGTTGACATAGAAATTTGCAAAATACATACGGATTTGAATGTGGCAGACCCGTTGACTAAACTTCTCTCACAAGAAAACCAAGATCACACCTTTGTACTCTTTTGGTGTTAATCACATAGCGATGTGAACTAGATTATTGACTCTAGCAAACCCTTTGGGTGTTGGTCACATGACGATGTGAACTATGGGTGTTAATCACATGGTGATGTGAACCATTCATGTTAAATCACATGGCAATGTGAACTAGATTATTGACTCTAGTGCAAGTGGGAGACTGAAGGAAATATGCCCTAGAGGCAATAATAAAGTTATTATTTATTTCCTTATTTCATGATAAATGTTTATTATTCATGCTATAATTGTATTAACCGAAAACATGATACATGTGTGAATACATAGACAAACAGAGTGTCACTAGTATGCCTCTACTTGACTAGCTCGTTAATCAAAAATGGTTATGTTTCCTAGCCATAGTCATGAGTTGTCATTTGATTAACGGGATCACATCATTAGGAGAATGATGTGATTGACTTGACATATTCCGTTAGCTTAGCACTTGATCATTTAGTATGTTGCTATTGCTTTCTTCATGACTTATACATGTTCCTATGACTATGAGATTATGCAACTCCCGTTTACCGGAGGAACACTTTGTGTGCTACCAAACGTCACAACGTAACTGGGTGATTATAAAGGTGCTCTACAGGTGTCTCCGAAGGTACTTGTTGGGTTGGCGTATTTCGAGATTAGGATTTGTCACTCTGATTGTCGGAGAGGTATCTCTGGGCCCTCTCGGTAATACACATCACTTAAGCCTTGCAAGCATTGCAACTAATGAGTTAGTTGCGGGATGATGTATTACGGAACGAATAAAGAGACTTGCCGGTAACGAGATTGAACTAGGTATTGAGATACCGACGATCGAATCTCGGGCAAGTAACATACCGATGACAAAGGGAACAACGTATGTTGTTATGCGGTCTGACCGATAAAGATCTTTGTAGAATATGTGGGAGCCAATATGAGCATCCAGGTTCCGCTATTGGTTATTGACCGGAAACGTGTATCGGTCATGTCGACATAGTTCTCGAACCCGTAGGGTCCGCACGCTTAACATTTCGATGACAGTTCTATTATGAGTTTATATGTTTTGATGTACCGAAGGTTGTTCGGAGTCCCGGATGTGATCACGGACATGACGAGGAGTCTCGAAATGGTCAAGACATAAAGATTGATATATTGGAAGCCTATGTTTGGATATCGGAAGTGTTCCGGGTGAAATCGGGATTTTACCGGAGTACCGGGAGGTTACCGGAACCCCTGGGGACTTAATAGGCCTTAGTGGGCCTTGGTGGAAAGAGAGGAGAGGCGTCCAGGGCAAGGGCCGCTCCCCCTCCCCCTAGTCTGAATAGGACAAGGAGAGGGGGGCGGCGGCCCCCTTCCTTCTTCTCCTCCACCTCTTTCCCCTCTCTCTCCTAGTCCAACAAGGAAAGGGGAGGGGAGCCCTACTCCCGGTAGGAGTAGGACTCCTCCTGGCGCCCCCCTCTCTAGGCCGGCCGCACCCCCCCTTGCTCCTTTATATACGGGGGCAGGGGTCACCCCATAAAAAACAATTGATCATTTGATCTTTTAGCCGTGTGCGGTGCCCCCCTCCACCATAGTCCACCTCGATAATACTGTAGCGGTGCTTAGGCGAAGCCCTGCGTCGGTAGAACATCATCATCGTCACCACGCCGTCGTGCTGACAAAACTCTCCCTCAACACTCGGCTGGATCAGAGTTCGAGGGATGTCATCGAGCTGAACGTGTGCTGAACTCGGAGGTGCCGTACGTTCGGTACTTGATCGGTCGGATCATGAAGACGTACGACTACATCAACCGCATTGTGCTAACGCTTCCGCTTTCGGTCTACGAGGGTACGTGGACAACACTCTCCCCTCTCGTTGCTATGCATCACCATGATCTTGCGTGTACGTAGGATTTTTTTTGAAATAACTATGTTACCCAACAGGAATTGGAGTTGTATGTTGCCGATGTCGTCGATGATCACAAGATCAAGATGGAGAAAATGCGCTTGAAGATTAGGAAGATTAGAAAATATGCCATTCATAGTGAGGCTTGGTATCATTATGCTATTGGATCAATTGTTACCTTAGTTGCGATCTTGATCGCATTTGTTGTTGCATTTAAATGCTTTAGCTAGAGAGTTATTTGTTTGTTGCATTTAAGTGTTGTATGAACTTTATGTATGAAATTTATGTATGAACTTGTATTAATTTGGTCTTTTCGGTGTTGTGTAATTAAGATGAGCTGACAATGGATGTACGATGACCGATGCTCTACCAAGTTCATTAATGGCGTGCATACTTTTCTGCTTGCGGCTGAGGCAAACAAGTGGGCGGATGGTGAGGCAGACACGTACCATGCATGACGCCTCTATTGAAGATGACCTATACTCGTTGTCCCAGTTACCATCTTCGAATATAATGACTTTCAAAGGGTACGAGATAAATGGTAATACATTTTACATGATCGCCCAAGATAAGAAGAGCACCAACCAAAACAGTGGTGTCCGCTTTGATGCAACAACCAAGACGGGAAAAGAAACATATTATGGTTACATAGAGGACATATGGTAACTTGACTATGGACGTGGTTTGAAGGTCCCTTTGTTTCGGTGCAAATGGGTCAATATGACATGAGGCGGGGTAATGGAAGACCCGCAGTACAAAATGACAACAGTGGATCTCAACAATCTTGCATATGTAGACGAATCGTTCGTCCTAGCCAATGATGTGGCATAGGTTTTCTTTGTGAAGGACATGTCTACCAAGCCGAGAAAAAGAAAAGATAAGGAAGCGAATGCATCATATGATGAGCCAAAGCGCCACATAGTTCTTTCTGGGAAGAGAAACATCGTGGGAGTGGATGACAAGACAGACATGTCAGAAGATTATGAAAAGTTTGATGAAATTGCTCCATTCACAGTGAATATTGACCCGAGCATCCCGTTAAATGATGAAGATTTTCCATGGCTACGACGCAAAGGGACACACGCGAAGAAAAAGTTTCACACCCAAAGATCTGGGATGTGATCGGCTTCACTATCATCACTTTCATCTGTGTTTCACACACAGGAGGGAATCTCTGTAATAGTTAGGGTAGTTATGTGTTTTGGTATTTGAAACGCGAAGAAATTTTATGTGCAAACAAATTCTTTCATGCATTTACTGATTTTTTCAGCTAAATGACCCTGAAATTGAAAAGCACTTCAAATGAACTCAGAAAAGGTTGAAAGTTGGCATGGTATCATAATTTCACCCACATAGCATGTGCAAAAAAGTAGAGAGGGTTACCGCAAAAACTGGATGCACGTCGTGTACAAAATGGACAATCTCTTTCGAAGTATCAGGGTTTCGGACGAAAACTCATCTGTTACAAAGGCATTTCATTTTAAAATAACCTAAGCATTACCAAACTGAATATAATGATAAACCGCACTAATATTGAACAAAAAGAAAAAAGAATCACTAGAAAATCTATTTTCAAAGTTAAGTTATTCACAAACTAGTGATTCACACAAATTTCAAATAATTCAAAATTTAAAATATTCAAATTTGAAAACTACCGGCACTAACAGAAAGTTAGTAATTTTTTGTACCTAAAGCAAAAATATTCACAAGGAAACTCTAAATACAGCAAAAAACAACTCAAAAAAATAAAACAAAAATAAATAAAGCAGAAACAATAAGAAAATAAAAGCTCGCCTACTAGGCCAGAGCGCCTTCATACGACTAGAAACTCAACATGTTATTGGGCCAGGATGCAGGCCCGCAAAGGCCCAGTAGGCCCACAGGGCAGCAGAGAACAGATAGGCCCAGTAGGCCTGCTTTGGAGAGGAGCTCGAGGGAGCTGCCACACTGGGGCTTATAAACCAGTGCGGACGCCCCTCGGCTAGCGAGGTGGGACTAAACCTGCCACAGTGCACCCTCTTTAGTACCGGGTCGTAGCTCCAACCGGTACTAAAGGAGGGATCTTTAGTACCGGTTGGTGCCACCACCCGGTACTAAAGGGGGTGCGCTTCCTGCTGCTTCGCCTAGCCAAAACAGACCTTTGGTACCGGTTGGTGGCTCCAATCGGTACTAAAGAGGTGTTCTATATAAGAAAACCCTTCAAAAAAATTCGTTAGTTCCTTCTCCCTCTGCTTCTTCTTCTCCTCTGCCCCGTCGCCGCCGCCCCCCGTCGCCGTCCCCGTCGCCGTCCCCTCGGCCTCGCCGTCCCGTCGCCTCGCCATCCCGTCGCCTCGCCGTCGCTCGCGCTATGAGCCACTCTCCTCCCTCCCATCGAAGCCGCTGCGCCGCCGGCGCTGTAGGTGCACACGCGCACGCGTGCGTGCACACGCACACACACACACGCACACACACACACACATGATTCTATTTTCCATTTTTTATACAAATGTTTTAGATGAAATAATTAATTGTATTAGGTTAATGTCAAATAGTATATAGAAATGTTAGAAATGTTATAGAAATGTTAGTTTTAGCTAGATGAATTAGATTAATTTCAAATTGTTATAGAAATGTTAGAAATGTATAGAAATGTTAGAAATTTTAGAAATTTTAGTTTTAGCTAGATGAATTAGAATTCCAAATTGTTATAGAAATGTTAGAAATGTTAGTTTTTAGTTTCTTATAATTTTAGTTATAGAAATTTAGAATTTGCATATAAGTCACAATCCAATAATTTAAAAAACGTTACTTTTGCGGCGTATAGTATTTTTTCCTCGACGATGCCCGGCCCGCATCCTCGCCGTCGACCCGTTCGCGACGACGTCCTGCTTTAGAGGACCCATGTCCGGGACTGGGCTCCGCCAGGCTGGCACTGGGAGGTGCTACCTGCAGGGGCTCGCCGCTTGGTGAGGAACCCGGGTCCTGTCGTCGACCCTGTTCTCCTTTGGTGGCGTTCACGTGGGCCACATTTGGTGCGGAGGGAGCCGGCCCCACCGGAGGTGGTGCGTTGCCGTGTCAGGGAGGAGGACGAGCACGCCCATCGCTACATGGCTGCTATGGACGTTAGGTTCTCCAATACCTGGCAGGTTCTTTGGGCAGATGACCGGACATATGATCCTGTGATGGTTCTTTCTCTTTGGGTGTCCACCGCCCGTGCCCCAGGAACCGCGAGTGGCCTAGATTCTTCTGTAGTATTCGATCTTTATTAGCTACCTAGTGAGTGATTATTCGAGATGATGTATTCGAGATTATATATTATTCGAGACAATGTATTCGAGATTATATATTATTCGAGACGATGCATATTATGTACTATATGATTCAGTTTTTCCTTATTGATTGCATCCATGCATTGTAATTTGAATACTAAATTGTTTTATATTTATTCTGGATTAGTTAAATAAAATCTATGGCGGACAATACCAGCAGAGAGGGAGAAGAGGCCCTGTTCAAGATCATACGAGATCATACGCAGCCAGTGTCTGAACGATGTATTCGAGATGATCTGAATGAAGCAGATGATGGCTCCCAGTGTCTGAACAATACCGGGGAGGGCGATGATAAGATATTCGATCAGGACGACCAAGCTGATGAAGTCATGAACTATGATTATGATTATAATTATGCAGACAATGTTGATCTTCAAATAACAAAGACTACCGGCGAGGTATATTTATATAAGCAGGCATCTGGTGATCATGACATGTTTTTTTTTGATTTAAAGATATATTAATGAATCGATCTTTCTTCTTTCAGCCCTCCAGATCGAGCAAATCTGCTTCTATAGACAGCAGGACAAAGCGAGGCCCGGGCAAAAATTTGAAGGAGGGTGTAAAGTACGACATTGATTCCATCAAAGCTAGTGGTGAACCCCTCACGCCTAAGAACATTGCGAACAAGTTCATTCGTTAGTGCGGCGTTCTTGTGAAGGACCAACTCCCAATCTCCATTCAAGAATGGAAAGAGCCAAAAACTAAATGTCCAGATGTTACTTGGGTCGACGACAGAGCAAAAGAAAAGCTTTGGGAATCTCTGATGGAATATTTCACCCTACCAGATTATTTCACTGATGCAGATGTGCAGAAAGTCAAGGACGCTGCTCTTAAAAAGATGGCAATTGCATTCAACACCCACAAGAAAACTGTATGGGCCAACTACGTCGCTGTAGAAAGGAAGACTCCTGAATTCACGGGAACACTGGAGAAGCAAAGAGAACACTGGCCTGCTTTCTTGAAATTCAAGGAATCGGAATTATCTAAGGAACGGTCGAGAGAAAACAAGGCCAATGCCGCAACAAAGACGCAATTACATAGGCTGGGGCCAGGTGGCTACGCGGTGGCAATGCCTAAGTGGAATAAGTCTGATCAAGAGATGGAGGATGCAGGGGTCACTCCAGTTACTAGGAGCTGGCCCCCTAGGTGCAGAACTTGGTTTATGCGCATGGGGGGGGGGCGTTGGACCCGGAGACAGGTATGGTTTCGAAGAAGGCAAGTCTAAAAGGAGCTGAACAAAAGTTATTTGACGCAATAGAAGATGCTCGAAAGGGGGTGTTCATGCCCAACAGAGAGAACGACGAGCTTATGTGCGCCCTGGGAAATCCTGAACACCCGGGAAGAACATGAGGCAAGGGCGTTATTCCCTGGTATGAGGGCTTTTAGGAATGGAACGACGACTACATGTGCCATGCAAGAAAGAAGATGGAGGAGGAGAAGAAGAGGAAGCTGGAGGAGAAGCAGAGGAAGCAGGAAGAAGAACGCCTTCAAGGCCTAGAAGCAAGGCACACTGACTTGGCACTCAAATACTAGCGGCAGCAGCAGCAGACCGACTCACTTAGCCAGGAAAGGGCGTCTCAGCAGCGGCAGCAACAAGCGGATGATCCAGCATTGGATAGCACCATCCCATCCATGCCGAGAATTAGCGTTGGTTCCGCCCCAGGCGACGCACTACTGGATACATACCCTGTGGATGACATCATAGAGAACACTAACTGTGAGCTACACTTCAAAATGAAGAACATATCCATGAAGGTGGCGGACGCCGTTGCTTTTACAAATACCCCCGAAGCAACTTTCCGTTGCACCCCGATTCCAGCGGGCTATGCTCGTGTCTTGGTTGATGAGGTGGTGGACCAATATTCAGAGCTAGAGCTTGACATTCCTGGAGGTGACGACGAGCACACACTGGGAGAGGCCATACATCGTATCATCCTATGGAGAAAGGATTGCATCATCTTTCGAAGGCCACTGGCACTGCTTCAGCCGACTCCTCCTTGAAGTCCGCCACCGAGTCAGCAGATTCCCGCTCCTCCAAGTCCACGAACGCGTGAGCTGACTCCTCCTCGAAGTCCGCCATCGTGTTAGCAGACTCCCGCTCCTTCAAGTCCACGAACGTGTGAGCCGACTCCTCCTCGAAGTCCGCCACCATGTCAGCAGACCCCCGCTCGTCCAAGTCCACCAATGCGTGAGTAGACTCCTGCTCCAACTCAGCCACGTCAGCCGTCTCTGTCGCCTCAGCAATCGCAGAAGATACACGCCGCAGCTATGGTGCGTAGCGGTACGAGTCGAGGTAGTACAAGAGGTACAAGCAAAGGCAAGCGATATAAATATGGTCCAAGCCACGCTCGTCTTCCTCAGAGGCCTTACGACATGACCGAGGACCAAAACGAAGCCATAGTTAAGTCCCAAGTGGACGCCCATTTTGGACCGAAGTCAGCGCCGCCACCAAGGGATAAAGTGCCCGAGGAAAAGATTGACCACTTCATTTGTATGGCCAGACCACCAGCTCCCAAGACTGTTGACTTAGACTATGAGCGCCAAATCAGGAAGGCACATCGAGCACGACTACAGAAGGAAGCGAGATTGAGCTCGAGCCAACAAGCAACTGGCAAAAAATGCGGGAAAATCATTGCCCAGCTGGGAGAACAGGCGGCGCAATCGATCCCCCCCGCTTGTTGTGCCAACAACACATGAGAGTACGCGCGCCCTATATTATTATGGGAAAACCGTTCCCCAGCTAAACAATCTGGTAATAACCGAGGAGCATATAAGGTAGGCTAAATTTCTCGATATCTGTGTTGGAAAACTCCTCGAGATCGATCCCATGTCTCCTCTTAGAGAGGAGGAAATAAAATGGAAATATGTCCGGGGCTAACCTTTGGTCAAGCCCGAGGAGGTCAAGAACCTCCCAACGAGAATGTATGAATTGCATCAGTGGTACATGAACATTACCAAGATTTCCAATTGAGAGTCCCTCATAGTGAATGTCAAGGAGGAGCATTACTTCCATGAGAAAGCTCTATCTGTTGAGTATTCAGAACTATTTCAGTTATATAATCAAGACGCACTCGACAAATCTCTCGTCAGTTGCTATTGTCTGTAAGTGATTTCTTTCTGTAATTTAAGTCTCAAGCTAGTTGTAGTGATCATTTTGATCAATCATTACCTGTAATTATCCTCACTATATTCTTTTTCGTGGTATTATGCAGGATGAAGATGTATGAAATGAAAAAATCTGGACGCTATGGCATTGGGTTCATTGACCAAATACCGTTAATGGATACACATGGCAAATTCCAAGTTGTCGAACAAGTTTAGAGGAAAGCATGCTAGAGTTCTTCGACCGCCTCAATAGCAATGAAGATATACTACTTCCTTACAACTTCAGGTGAGTCACACTGTCTTGTAGTACAAATTCTGTTTTTGCTTACTAGCTAGCTAGATGTTAATAATTAAGTGTAAAGGGTTTAGGCTAGTTGATTAGTGTTGTGCACATGCCCGCTTAATTAAGACATGCAAACGTGTGCGCATGCAGTTACCACTGGATCTTGTTAGTCATTAAAGTTGATAAAGGAACAATTGAAGTACTGGACTCACTACTTAAGGAAGAAAGTGACTTCGCCATCGTGAAGGGGATAGTCGGCAGGTAATTTCAATCATTATTAACTATATCTTGGCCTATTTAATTAGTTCATCATTTCATGATATCAACTATTTAATAACCCCTTTATTCATTTTCTTTGCTGGCGGGCAGGGCTTGGGCAAAGTTCATCAAGGTGACTCCAGGCAAATGGCGACAAAAGCTGTTTTGGTTTCGACCCAAGGTAAGTAATTAAGTATTACTAGCTAGCTTACCATCTCTTTAATTCTTGTTTCAATACCATTAATTAATTATCATGCTTGATTTAATATTATCTGATTAAATTCCATTCTCGTAAAGGCCCTAAAGCAGGCTCCGGGGACTGATCTGTGTGCATACTACGTTTGCAAGAACATTCGCATGATCGTGTACGAAAGGAGCAAATCTGATAGACAGGAATGGGTACGTTTGCCAGAACACTATTCACAATATTTACATCATTATCGATATCTAGTCACAGAACTAATACACATGCATATTGATCTCCTTCTTAACAGTTCAATGAGGTGCGGGAGAAGCTCCTAGAAACGGAGCACATACTAGCACTTCAAGAGGAAATAGCGGGATTTTTGCTCGACCAGGTCATAGATCCCAAAGGAGAATACTATTACCCGCTACCGCCCTCATGAACCACTTGTCATCGTGCTTCGAAGGCACCAAGGCAACATGTAGGAGAAATTATATATATATACATGTGTATGTGTGAATAATTAATGGTGGTTGTGAGACATTCGATGATATATATATATATGTATATATATATATATGATCGGTTCTACGAGAAAATCTATTTATATATATGCATAACGTGTACAATACGTAATATCGTAAAATACCAGGAAACAAAAAAGAATTAAATGGAAAACAAGAAATTAATGGAAGAATAAAAAATAAAACCAACACCCCAAACATTTAGTACCGGTTGGTGTTACCAACCGATACTAATTGTCTACCAGCACCCGGGCCTGGCTCGTGCCACGTGGTGGCACTTTAGCACCGATTCGTGCCGAACTGGTAGTAAAGGGGGGGCTTTAGTCTCCACTCTTTCGTGCCGGTTGTAGAACCGGCACTAAAGGCCCTTACGAACCGGCGCTAAAGCCCGGTTTTTCACTAGTGGCGATAGAGAGGGAGAAATTGGCTACAAGCAGTTGTGTTCAAAGTGGAGGTTGTGAGCTATTCAGTCATGGCAATGACATTTTTATAGCTGCGGGTGACGGTTAAACGTGGCGGGCGACAAAATAATGTGGCAAGAAACATGGAGGGAGAAGTTGCGATAGTTGGAACATGACAATTGCCATTAATTGGCACTCTTCCCGATGCCCATGAACGTTTGACCATCTACATTATTGGCAGGGAGATGAGATGGCCCTGCGGAAGGCTGAGGATGGAGGTGACCCTCCCACGCAAGAGGTTGGTGGATGGGTGCACCCTCCATAAATTATAGTGCCTCAGGGCCATATGACGACTCTGTTAGAGTATGCTTTCAACCAAATTCATCATATGGACGATTATTATGGCGATCTGACCAATATGACACTCTTTTGATAGAGTTGTTGCCAGTCATGGTACTTTTGTATAGGTAGTATATTAGGCCAACTCCAATGCACGATCCCAAATGGTCTGGCCTTGTCCGTTTAGGGCTAAACGGACAAAAATCACGGCCCAGCACGCGGGAGCAAACGGACAAGCATTCGGTTTTTGTACGCTTTTGACCCATTCCTGACCCAAATTTGGGACGTGTTTGCGTCGAAACGGACAACGTGAGGATAGGCGGGACACACGCCCTTGTCCTCCCCTGGCCTGCCCATCGGGGACACAACCCTCCATTTTTGTTCCCCTACCCCCCTCCCCCTGCTCGCCACCACCCATTTTTCCGTCCGCCTCCTCATTTTCTAGCCACTTCGCCCAGACCACGACCATCCCCTAGCCATAGCCACCCCACACCCGTGTTTCGGAGGAGGTTTTTTACGGTGTTTGTGGCTCTTTGTCGTCGTATCCGGTACCAAGGAAGCTACGGCTGTCGGCGACGCCCATTGACCCCAACACCTTCCGGTAGGCACTCCATAGCCGCCGCTGGATGGCGACCAATGCCAACCTTGCCTGCTGCCTGTGAGGGTAGCCCGAGGTGCTCTTCCCGGCCACATATCCACCACGACCGCAAGGTGTTCGGCACTTTGCTCACAAGGTACCAAGAATAGTGGGGACAAGTTTTTTTTTCACAACTTCATTTGTTCATTGGACGATTCATCCTTGGATGATGAAGAGCTTGTGGTGGCTGCATTGGTCGTCAATGACCACATTTCTAGGCAGCGGCCTCGGTTTAAGGGATCAACCCCGGGTCATGCTCCGGCCTTGAATCGCAATAGGGAGAGAGGTCACACCCTGCTCTATGTTGATTACTTTGAGAATACCATGCTCTTCAAACCACATGAACTCCGCTGCCGCTTTCGTATGAGTATGAGGAGACATGTGTTCTATCGTATTCGGGAGGGAGTGGTGGCATATGACCTATACTTTGAGTGCAAAGAGGATGACCTTGGCAAGCTTGGCTTCTCCTCTTACCAAAAATGCACTGCGGCTATTCGCATGCTAGCATATGGAATTTCGGGTGATCTTATGGATGAGTGCATCCGTATGAGTGAGTCCACATGTCTCCTATCAATGTACTATTTCTGCAAGGCCATGGTGGCATTGTTTGGCCCTAAGTACTTGAGAGAGCCAGCTGCCGATGATACTGAAAGGTTATTGGCGATCAATGCTGGTATGGGCTTTTCGGGCATGCTTGGCAACATAGATTGTATGCATTTGAAGTGGAAGAACTGCCCATTTGCTTGGCAGGGGTAGTACAAGAGGCATGTGAAATGTGCCATTGTCATACTAGAAGCGGTGGCTTCACAAGATATTTGGATATGGTATTATTTCTTCGGTATGGATGGTTGTCACAATGATATCAACATGCTTCAACGTTCTCTAGTGTTCATAGGGCTTGCAGAAAAAGGCCACTCCCTAGAGATCAACTTTGAGATCAATGGCCACCATTACAACAAGGGATACTACCTAGTTGATGGTATCTATGCTCAGTGGTCAACTCTTGTGAAGACAATACCAAATTCGTAAGAAGAGAAGAAACATAGATATGCCCAAATGCAAGAGAGTGCTAGGAAGGATGTAGAGCACGAGGTGGGCGCTCTTGCTGCCACCTGGCATAGTCGCCGTGCCAGGTGGATCGAGGCCGGCTTGCCGGCTAGCTCCCCCGAGGTCTTTGACAATGACGACAACCCCATGATGGAGATGGGGCTCCGACGACACCGCCCCGACTCCCGTGCCTTTGCACACTGGCTTCACCATAGAGCAGGAGCATGCACACTACAACGCCACCATGGCGGAGATGCAGCCTGCATCAGCGCCTTTGTCGGTGTTCCAGTAGGTGCATGAGGAACAACAGTACAACCAGTTCCTCCTGGGGCAGCACCGGCTAGCGGAGGGCCAAATCTACGGTTAGCACGTGAGCGAGGAGGCCGTCGCCACTATGGCCGCGATGAACCCCAACTTCGTCGCGGAGCAGTGTGCCATCTACAATGCCATCCACGCTCAAGCCGCCGCTCGCCAGGTTGTGGCCACTGCAGAGGCACAACTCCAGGAGGTCACGGAGGAGAACAATGCCAGCTGCACCTCGAATGAACTATCCAACGACCCAATGGGATGACGACAGCGCGGGCGCCACAATTTCCATCGCGGACCTCATGTCCACGGGCGACGGACAAGGCACAAACACCTCCGAGGATGAGTAGGGCACGAGAGGCGGCAAGTCCTTGTGATGTATGGTGGAACCCTAATTGCCGATCTTTCACGAATTGGAGGGGATCCTGACGATGACATGTACCAAGGGTAGGGTCATAGGCCTGTCCTAGATGCCCTACACAAGGACACTGCCCTAAAGTCAAGTACATTGAAGAGACAACAAAAGATACCGACTGAAATCACATTGGAGTGCAATCCACTTGACCAGATATACCACTCGGATATCCCAATTCCACTCGACCAAGATACAGTCATTCGACCACATGAAGAATCACTCAGAGAACAAGAGATCTAAAGCCACCCCAGGATGGCAATGGTCAGGCGTTCACTCCGTAGTCTTAAAGATCATTTATAGTCCTTTATAGCTAGCGTTACCAGTAACACCCTATCTTGATGTACATTGAACCCTATGTAACTAAGGGCTAGAGAGGTCTGGCGCACTCTATATAAGCCACCCCCTCCTCAGGCACAAGGGTTCACACCCCATGTAACTTTCACGCATATCCAGTCGACCAAGCCTCCGGGCACCAAGACGTAGGGCTATTACTTCCTCCGAGAAGGGCCCGAATTCGTAAACCTTGCATGCACAACCTTGTCGTAGTTAGGACCTTGCCTCCTCCTACGTACCACCCTATTCTTACTGTCTAACTTGCTCCCACGACAGTTGGCGCACACCGTGGGGGAGGTGTCTTAGCGACTTCCGGGGAGGTTGCAGTTTTTCTGATCTCCTTCAACATGATTTCCGTCGGTGGTTTGGCTTTGGGCCGCGAGATCCATCTCGGCGCGCTTGTTTTCATCGCCGACGACTCCGCCTGGCTCCAGGAGGCCTGACTCGACATTGAGGCCCTTCCTGTCCGCGGGGCGGCGCACTTCCGCGCGAGTGCCTGCGGCATCCTCCTTCGACAGCTGTCGACCCAATATCAGTCGGCTCCTGCGTCATCCACTCTCTGTGCCGTACGCCGCCGCAAGTGATCCAGCAAGTCGCGGCTCCAGCGGTGGGTGAGGCATGCGGTGGCGCGACAGACAACCACCCCTCAAGTCACGGCAATCGAGCCCGACGAATCTCTCTACAGACCATTCAGTGAGCCTACGGCGGAAGTCCTCATGGTTGACATGCCGCGTAGCCCACCTGGGTTGCATCACGGTGGCGGCGGTGGTCTGTCGCATGGCCACGACGAATATCATCCTGAAGCCCTCACTTCGGAGCAGAGGGACGAGCTGCATCGTCACAACGTGGAAGCGCTCCACACCCCCATCATTGGGGAGACCTCCGAGGCTCGGGCCTTGGAGGCTGCGCGTCTAGCTACCTTAGCTGAGCGCGCGTGACTGGAGAATCTCCAACATTCACTCGACGAGCATGCCCGTCGTCAGATCCCTGAATCTAGTCGACGACATCGACAATTGTTTCCGCCTAAACCTTAGGTATATCGTACACCAATCCAGAATCTTGCAGCTGCAACTTGAATAGCAGAGTGAATTCAATCATCCCGTTCAGAGGCTGGTAGAGGTTTGTTGCAGATCCGCGCACTACTCCGAGCGGCAGGTGAACATAACTCATCTGTTTCTCAATCGCCCAACAGGATCCATAATAGATCTGTGGTTGCAGACACAATTCAGTCGGCACACAGCTCAAGATCGCCCCCGCGGCATGACAATCGAGGACACCGCCAAGATTAGTAGCTGGATCAAGGCCACAGACAGTATGATCACTGGTACGCCCGTGATGACCATCGTCGAGTGCCTACACCCCCTCCGAGGGGCGGGTCGTATGCGCCCCAGCGGTATGATGACAGGTGCCTATATGGTGATGAGTGGAGGGTTCCAGTCGACCCCAGAGATCATAGTTTTGATGCAAGATCTCTTCTTGTAAAAGGTCTGGTCGAGAGGGGCCGGGCACATAGAGAAGGACAAGACAGAAACCATCCGAGTGGAAGTCGAGTGCATGTTTCTAGGCCAGAATGTTCCAACAGAGCCATCCGTGCTGCAGAGTTCCCTCCCAACTTCATATTGGAAACGGGCGTGAGTAAGTTTACCGTTGAGTCGAAGCCTGACACTTGGTTGGAAGATTACCGAGTGGCAGTGTAGATTGGTGGAGGCAACGATGATGTAGCCATGAAGCACCTCCCTCTGATGCTTGAAGGTTCAGCAAGAGCTTGGTTGAATCAGTTGCCCCTGAAAGTATTTTCAGATGGGAAGAATTGGCCCGAGTGTTTAACAAAACATTTGAGGGCACCTACAAGCGGCCTGCCAGACTGACTGAATTACAGCACCGCATTTAGAAGCAAAATGAGACTTTGAGAGACTTCATCCAGAGATGGACTACTCTTCATCATACTCTAGAAAATGTATCAGAGCACCAAGCAGTTTGCGCATTCAAAGAGAGTGTTCGGTACAGAGAGTTCAACCTGAAATTCGGATGGTCAGGTGACATGTCCCTGGCCCGAATGATGGAAATAGCCACTCAGTATGCCAACGGCGAAGAGGAAGACCGACTCTGTAGTGGCAAGACCAAACCAGTCACCCAAGACATCACAGGCGGAAATTCCAGTCGGAAGCAGAAGCACAAGGCTGAAGCTGCGGCTTTGAATCAAGGAAAGTTTAAGGGAAAGCCTAAAGGGCCATGGGTCCCCAAAAAAGTGAAAGATCAGACAGGCAATGATGTTCTTGATTTGCTATGCCACATACACACGAAAACAGATGCAGAGGGTAACTTGATTCTGCCCAAGCATACCACTTGACAGTGTCCGCTCCTTATTTAGAGTTTCTGAGAAGGTCAGTGTAGTGAAAAGGAAAAAGAGTCTGATAAGGATGAGGATAAATAGGAAGATGAGGGTTACCCCAATGTCAATGCCACTTTAGTGATTTTTGCTGACATCGAGAGAAAAAGTCGACTGAAAGTCATTAATAGAGAAGTGAACATGGTTGCTCCGGCAACTCCGACGTATTTGAAGTTGTCAGAAACTCCCATAACATTCTACCCCTGGGCGGCAAGTGTTGATAGTCGACCCAGTCATTGGGGGCACCCGACTGACCAAGGTCTTGATGGATGGCGGTAGTGGCTTGAACATTCTGTATGCTGAGACCCTTAGAGGGATGGGCATTCCAATTTCCAAGCTCAGTGAGAGTAATATGCGGTTTCATGGAGTTATCCCAGGAAAGAAAGCAGGCTCACTCGGTCAAATTACTCTTGACGTGGTTTTCGGTGATTCAAAGAATTATCACAAGGAGAAGTTGACATTTGAGGTGGTGGATTTTCAAAGTGCCTACCATGCAATACCGTAGTCAAAACCAGCGGATCTTGAGTAGGGGGTCCCGAACTATGCGTCTAAGGTTGATGGTAACAGGAGACAGGGGGCACGATGTTTACCCAGGTTCGGGCCCTCTCTATGGAGGTAATACCCTACTTCCTGCTTGATTTATCTTGATGAATATGAGTATTACAAGAGTTGATCTACCACGAGGTCATAATGGCTAAATTCTAGAAGTCTAGCCTGTATGACTACGGTATTGAGTATCTCCTTTCCTGACTACACCCTCCGGTTTATATAGACACCGGGGGGATCTAGGGTTACATAGAGTCGGTTACATAAGACGGAATCTTCATAGTTTATTCGCCAAGCTTGCCTTCCACGCCAAGGAGAGTCTCATCCGAACACGGGTACAGCCTTCGGTCTTCATATCCTCACAACCCATCAGTCTGGCCCATATATAACAGGCCGGACGCCCGAGGACCCCTTAGTCCAGGACTCCCTCAGTAGCCCCTAAACCTGGCTTCAATGACAAGGTATCCGACGTGTAGTGCTGTCTTTGGCATTGCAAGGAGGGTTCCTCCTTCCGAATAGTCTCCAGACGAATTGATCGTGTCCGGACCTGTAACACACACCGCACAAAACCGCAGAGAGAATATAATAACACACAAGTCCAATCTGCTGACAACTTTAGTAATGTGACGTCACACCTGTCCGATCATAATTTTGAACCATTTTTCGCCCCACGTTTCGAGACGCGGTTGTCATTGGCACGTCTTGTCAAAGTAGAGACCGTGTCCCCTTATTACGGGATTCTCATCAATACGAGCGTGGGTAACCTAACCGTACCATTTACACAGCCCTTGGGAGTAGGCGAATTTTAAGGAGAATGGGGGGGCGTTCGATATTCACCACCCTTATAAGGAGATAAGATTCCCCTTTCTTCTCCCAAGCTTTCTTCCTGCCTCTCTGCTCTTGAGCTCCAACGCCCAAGTTCCCATTTCCCTGTCTCAAGAAAGCACTCAACCATGTCCGGATCCAGAGGTCAAGGCAAATGGATGGCCTCCTCTATTAAGGAGGAGGACATCGCCGAGCTTCAGGCGGCCGGGTACCTGGCGAAGGAAATCGCCCACCGTCTTCCAGCCCGGGGACGAATCATCCCCACACCGAAGCCCAACGAGAGGGTAGTGTTCATCCCTCATTTGCTCTGCGGGCTAGGGTTTCACTCCACCCCTTTGTCCGCGGGATAATGTTCTACTACGGGATAGACTTCCACGATCTATCCCCAAACTCCATCCTCAATATCTCGGCATTCATCGTCGTGTGCGAGGCCTTCCTCCGCATCCACCCCCACTTTGGGCTGTGGCTCAAAACCTTCAACGTGAAGCCCAAGGTGGTGGATGGACAACACGCAGAGTGCGGGGGCGCCATGGTGAGCTAGCTCACCAATGTCTCTTGGCCAAAAGGCACATTTGTGGAATCTATCAAGGAATGGGAGAAGCTATGGTTCTATACCACCGAACCCCGCGATGCCACCTGGGCCACGACTGCCAAATTCAACCCCAGCGCCCCCGTGTGGCTCACCTCCTGGGTCGAGAAGAGCCCAAACTAGTGTTCGTCGGACGAGCTGATTGCGCTGCAAACGCGTATCCAAAGTATGACCGATAAGGACATCAAGCTTGTCGACATAATCCAAGTGATGTTGGTGTGCTGAATCCTTCCCTGCCAGAGCCAAAGCCGTCCTCTATGGGATTTCAACCCAAAGAGACACCATAACCTGGCGAGGCTTCTCGAAATGACTCATGAAGATGCCTGGAAGTTGCTTTTCAAGGGCAACGAGATACCACCGGCCACTAACTCGGACCGGGGTCACGACATAAATCACCCCCCAACGAGGTATGTTGTTTTGAACACATCCCTTACTTGCTTGTTTCAAGGATGATATCTAATCTTTCATTACCATTGCTTTTTCAGTACTGGTTGAAGAAGACCAAGAAGATCCGGTGTCCGACTCCCTTGCCCGAGGAGCCTGTCATCCCGCGCTTAGCAAAGATGCCAGAGCCGGCACCTTATAAGGCACCAGAGAAGAAGGCCACAGGAAAGGCCAAGTGGGTTTGGAGCGGCCTCCGCCACAAGGGTACCTCAGACATGACGTCCAAAGACAAGGCCCATTCCCCCACCGCCGAAGACGACGCAAATGAGGAGGAGGAGAGTGACTCTCCCCCTGATGGGGGGGGGGGAGGAAGAAGAGGGCGGCCTCCGCAACTCTGGAGGCAGAGGCGTCCAAAAGGGGGAAGGGCTCCCTCGCGGATAACTCCGCATGGGACGTCGATGACAGTCCAGAGAGACGGCCCTGTGCTAAGCCTGGGGCCGCATCGTAAGTACTAATACCTTATCCGCCCATGAAGTTTCCCCTCCTCATTGTATTGAGATGATTGGTTATGTTATTGTAGTTCGGCTCACAATAGCCCTACTTGATCCTCGTCAGGAGGCTCGCTGGATTCCAAGGCGATGGCCAGCGACTCCCGGCCAGCCGCACACTCCTCGAGACCAAGGATGATGCGGAGGTGCTGTCCCGAAGGACTATTCTTGGCGGGGGAGAGGCTCAGGAGGCGCCCAAAGGCGAAACCCCCGTCACCGGACACCAAGGGGAATCAATCCCTCCGGAGACTGGCGGGGAGGGCTGTATACAATTCGGCCCTCAACCGGACTCCATTCCGGAGACCGAGGCGGCTCCGGAATCCAGCATGCACCATCCTTCGAAAGAAGGGGGGATGCCTGTTCCGCCGGTGGCCCCTGTCCAACCAGGGGCACCGGATAGTCTGCTGGAAGCGCTGCGAGGCGCTTCCATTATGGATGAGCACCGTGTCCTTATGGGCACGATGATTGAAAGGGTTCAGTCTGCCAAGAGCGGACTAACTGAGGCCTGCGGCAACCTGCTGACAGATTTTGAGGTAAGTGATGCAAAAAAGGAGAGAATCCCAATGTAGACAACAACCCCTGAGACACTGTCCGATGTTTGGAAAGAAAAAACCGGACAGAGGATCAATCTCCTATGACAAGAAACTAACTAAATTTTTCTTAAATACAGGCGTCATTGCTGGCCGCGGCCTCGCATACTGCCGAAGTCTCTGGATTGAAGCAGAAACTGGCGGAGGCCGAGGGAGAGCTGAGCCAAGTGAAGAGGTAGCTCCAGGAGAAACAAGGTAGGCAATAACCTGTTATATATTCGAAAAGAAGAAAATGATATGCGATGGCCAAAATGCCATGATTGGTACAGAAGCGACGACCGAGGTCGAGGCCCTGAGGAAGGCCCTGGCCGAAGCCGAGGGGAAGGCTGTCCAACAGCAAGCTGCCCGTAAGAAGCTCAAGGCCTGGGTCGGCGAGGTCCAGCAGGAGCTCCAGGACGTGGTGAAGAAGTGTGAAGCTTTGGAGTGCGAGGCGTCGGCTCGAGAGGCCGAACTTACCGAGGCTTGTCAGAGCGCAGAGGCCGCATGGAATGAGGCCCGGGCCGCTCTCCAGGAGATCCAGGAGGCGAAGAAGATCGCAGCGGGTTAGGCGTTTAACATGCAGAGCAAGTATGCAAAGAGGAAGTACCTTTTACTAACCCGGATTCAGAGTTGCCCAGGTGCTTTTGTGGATCTGCCACGCAGTGTATCCAATGCTGCGGAGTTCTTCCGAGCCAGGGAAGGGGATTCTCTAGAGAAGCTGTTCTGGTCGCAGTATGTTGTGCTAGAGCATCCGGTGGCCTTTGCCGATCAACTGAAACAGTTGGTCGAGCTACACAGGATGGCTGAACTGGCCATGAAGGATTTAATAATTCGACTATGGCCATCCGAAGCTATACCTAGTAGTTATTTTGGCCTTGTGAAGCGGGTTGTGGAGGCTTGTCCGCAACTAGACATCGTCAAGCAATTAGTCTACATCGAGGGTGCCCGCATGGCCTTCGCTCGTTGCAAGATGTGGTGGGCGAAGATGGACGCCGTCGAGGTGGCCCGGGGGCCGCCGGAGGGCAAGGAGTACCGCACACCCGAGCGATATTTTGCGGATGTCCTGGAGGGATCTCGACTTGTAGCAACGCAGTGCGGTAAGGACGTTATTCTCGAATGAATACATTCATATTTTGCCTTGTATGATGAAAACAAATCCACTTTGTAATATAATTTTTATTATGTTTTGATTGTATCCTCCTGTACGGCCGTGTTGTATGAAATCTGAGGTTGGCCAGTCGTCGGCTTCTGCCCTCACATAGGTAGTACGGAGGTGTTTGGGATGGCATCTAAACAATCTTGATCCAATTATATGGTCCTTGAAAGAGTTGTTTAGCGCAACGAACCAGGCAACTAGACTATACGGCTTGAACGCCCTCACTTAACCATAGTAGTTTTATAATAAAGCATAGGCGCAGTCCCTGGTATACGAACGAGGGTGCTGTTAGCGTCTGATCAGGAAGTATGATCCTTTGCGAAATGCGGAAAAACCTCCAACGATTTGAGACCTCCGAACAGCTGACCGGCTCTTGCCGCATCATGACAATCAGTTTTCGGCTTTCTCTACTGAGGTGCTCATCCGGTTTAGACCAGGGCACAATCGCAGTAGTTCTCCCTTTACTACCCTAGCCGATGTAGCAGAACATAGGGTAGCAAGCACAGGAGCCGGGCAACCCAACTATTGACCAAAGACATGATTTGGAGCCAATGCATATAATGCTAAATTCGGGGTGCCGAACTATACTTATAAGAAGTGTTCGGACTTTTGTTGCCGTAACGTGGGGCGCTATAAAGCCCCTGGCAAACATCAAAACATACCAAAGCGTACGGGTGCTACCTGATGGGGTTATCCATAGGGAAACTGAAAAAAGGAAAGAGAGAAAGAAAACAGAAAAGATGTAAAGGTAAAAAGCTGGGGACCTACAGCTCCAGCTACAAACTATTTTCGTTGTAATGTAATTAGTACATCAAGGCACATTGATACAAGTAGTGCAATAAGCAACATGCTATTTACCATGTCGAAACCAGGGGAGAGCTGCATGTGGGTCCTTGAAGACAGGTAAAGTTATCGTTAACGGAATCACCTAAAAAGTCCCCGTATGTCTGCGCTCCTCGCCATCTTGGTGTATTTATCCTTCAAGAGGACTGATAACAAGACCACCCGATGGGGCCTGTAGGATTAAAACCTGAAACAAAACAAGCAAAAGTGAAAGTATGTGTGTATCCGATGTCGGTTGAGCCGTGCCGTGGATCCCAAGCTAGCTATGCCTCCGTCGATGCCCATGGAATTTTGAGTGCGTAGTTATGTATGCGCGGCATGCAGGCCACCGCTTGATCGGGACTGAGACGGAGGCCGGGTTGCTAGTCGAGCTCCCGACGAGCCAAGCTCTCCCGCTGCAGAGTAGTTCAGACCCTCTTAAGGGTGTCCAAGGGCTCGGCAGCCGAATGAAGGTTCTACTTGAGAAGGCCGCTTTGTACTTCTGCTGCTAGGGCAGCTGTGTGCTCTTCTGTACGGAGAGAGCGTTCCGTATTGCCATTGACTGTTATGACGCCGCGTGGGCCGGGCATCTTGAGCTTAAGATAAGCATAGTGTGGCACTGTGTTGAATCAAGAAAACGCAGTTCGCCGAGCAGTGCATGATAGCCGTTGCGAAATGGGACGATATCGAAGACAAACTCCTCGCTTCGGAAGTTGCCCGGAGATCCGAAGACAACCTCTAATGTGGTTGAGCCCGTACAACGGGCCTCTACGCCTGGGATGACTCCTTTAAATGTGGTCTTTGTAGGCTTGATCCTTGATGGGTTAATGCTCATTTTTGGCACTGTATCCTGATAGAGCAGATTGAGGCTGCTACCGCCGTTCAGAAGGACATGAGTCAGGTGGAACCCATCAATTATTGGGTCTAAGACCAGTGCGGCTGAGCCTTTGTGACGGATGCTCGTCGGGTGATCCCAGCGATCAAAGGTGGTCGGGCATGACGACCATGGATTGAATTTTGGGGCGACTGGCTCTATCGCGTAGACGTCCCTGAGCGCACGCTTGCGCTCCCTCTTGGGGATGTGGGTAGCATATATCATGTTCACCATTTTGACCTGAGGGGGAAACTTCTTCTGTCCCCCTGTGTTCGGTTACCGTGGCTCTTCATCATCATCCTCGCTTTGTGATCCCTTTTCCCTATTCTCGGTGTTTAATTTGCCGGCCTGGTTGAAAACCCAGCACTCTCTATTTGTATGATTAGGAGGCTTGTCAGGGGTGCCGTGAATCTGGCACGGACAATCAAGTATGCGGTCCAAGCTTGATGGGCTCAAATTGTTCTTTTGGAACGGGTTCTTCCGCTGACCGGACTTAGAGCCACTGAATCCGCCGTTGACCGCTGTATCCTCGGTGTTGTCACTATTGTTTCAGCGCTTGTATCTATTGCGTTGAGACTTGTCTTTGTTGCTTTTAACTTCAGGGGTGCCGGCGTCACTTGCATTGTTTTTGCTACGGGCCAACCAACTATCCTCGCCCGCACAAAAGCGGGTCATTAGTGCCGTGAGGGCTGCCATGGATTTTGGCTTTTCTTGGCCGAGGTGGCGAGCGAGCCATTCGTCGCAGATGCTATGCTTAAAAGCTGCTAGAGCTTCGGCGTTCGGACAGTCGACAATTTGGTTCTTTTTAGTTAAGAACCTTGTCCAGAATTTCTTGGCGAACTCTCCGGGCTGTTGAACTATATGGCTGTAGTCATCAGCGTCCGGAGGTCGAACATATGTACCTTGGAAGTTATCGAGGAAAGCCTCTTCCAAGTCCTCCCAGCTGCCAATGGAATTTTTAGGCAGACTGTTTAGCCAATGCCGAGCCAGCCTTTTGAGTTTTAGAGGGAGGTATTTTATGGCATGGAGGTCATCTCCGCGGGCCATATGGATGTGGAGAATGAAGTCCTCGATCCACACCGCGGGGTAAGTGGTTCCATCGTATGATTCTATGTCCACAGGCTTGAATCCTTCGGAGAATTCGTGATCCAGGACCTCATCAATGAAGCAATGAGGGTGTGCGGGGCCTCTATATCAGGCTGTATCGTGACGCAGCTCTAATAGAGTCCGTATGCGGTGTTCGGCCCCCGCATGACTGGATTTGTCACGTCCGAATAGGTGGCCGTCGTCACGTGTCGAGGCGCGTCCTTGCGATCCGTAGATTGTTCTTGTATGTCCTGCTTTATTGTTCAGGTTCTGCCGGAGGTCATATGTATGGCCGTGGGCTAATTTACCTCTACCCAAGTGATGAGGCAGGGCAGGCTGGTGTTCGGCATGAGTTGCCATTTTGTCCCGACCACGTGGTGGTCGGTCGGCCGTATTATGCGGTGGTGGTATGTACTCCGGCGCCTCCTCGTCAAACTGAGGTAGCAATTTGCACTTTGGGTAGATTTTGGTTGGGCACTTGAGGCCGTATTCTTCGGCTGCTAGGACATCAGTCCATTTATCATTGAGCAGATCTTGGTCAGCTTGGAGCTGCTGCTGCTTCTTTTTCAGGCTCCTTGCCGTGGCTATTAGCTGGCGCTTGAAGTGCTCCTACTCAAGAGGTTCCTCGGGTATGATGAAATCTTCGGTGTCGAGGCTCACCTCATCTTCGGAGAGAGGGAGGTAATTATTGTCCTCTGAATCTTCGTGTGTGGCCTGTTTAACAGGGCTAACGTGCTCATCTTCCCGTTCATCTTGTTTGTTTGCTTTATCGAGGGGGTCTTCGTTGTCTTCGGCACCTTCCGGAGTGTCATCTTCCTCTGTGCCGGTGTTGCTGTCTTTACTGCGGCATGACTTAGAGCGGCGCCACTGACGCCGGTGCTTGGACTATATTTTGGAAGGTTTATCCTCAACTGGGTCTTCCTTATCGTCGCTGCTGTTCTCCTTTGGTGCATCCACCATGTATACGTCATACGAGGAAGTGGCTGCCCAACATCCGGTGAACGGTGGGTTCTGGGCTTCTTCTTCTCCGGCATCGTCGTCCATACCGTCAATGTCCTTGGAGTCGTAATCGAGTTCTTCAGTCAAATCCTCGATCGTGGCTATAAAGTGGGTGGCGGGTGGGAAGTAAAATTCTCCATTGTCAGCCCCTAGTTCGAGCCGGATATAGTTCGGCTAAGAGTCCTCCGCCAAGGACAGGTTTTTTTAATGAGTTTAGCACATCCCCCAAAGGCAAGTGCTGGAAGATGTCTGCGGCGCTGAATTTGAAGATCGATAAATGATCAAGCAAGGCATCCATGGGCTCGCGCGGTTCGGAACCTACGGCCGGGGACGAGTTCGGCGTTCCGGTGGCATAGGCATCGTGTGAGACCAAGTCCATGTGCGGCTCCAATGCCGTGGAGTCTGCGGCCTCCGAGGTGGGGTTAATACTCCCGTCTTTGGATGGCACGGCCTGCTCCGGCTCTAGGGCCAAAGCGGTTACAGGAGCGATCGCCTGGATGCGGCCCGATGACAGATTTAGGTCATGATCATCGGGGTGACCAGGAGTGGCCACCGCGGTATCGAATCCGGCAAAGATTAAGTCTCCACGGATGTCCATGACGTAGTTCAAGCTCCCGAATATGACCTGATGGCCAGGGGCGTAGCTTTCGATCTGCTCCAGATGGCCAAAAGAGTTGGCCCGCAGTGCGAAGCTGCCAAACACGAAGATCTGCCCAGGGAGGAAAGTTTCTCCACAGACAGCGTCATTATTGACGTTGAAGGGGCCATCAAACCTTTTAGCGACAGCACAGAGGAACTCTCAATGAAACCACCAATGTCGGTGTCAAAACTGGCGGATCTCGGGTAGGGGGTCCTGAACTGTGCGTCTAAGGTTGATGGTATCAGGAGACAGGGGACATGATGTTTACCCAGGTTCGGGACCTCTCTATGGAGGTAATACCCTACTTCCTGCTTGATTGATGTTGATGAATATGCGTATTACAAGAGTTTATCTACCATGAGATCATAATGGCTAAATTCTAGAAGTCTAGCCTGTATGACTACAATATTGAGTATCTCCTTTCCATACTACATCCTCCGGTTTATATAGACACCGGGGGGATCTAGGGTTACATAGAGTCGGTTACATAAGATGGAATATTCATAGTTTATTCGCCAAGCTTGCCTTCCATGCCAAGGAGAGTCTCATCCGGACACGGGTACATTCTTCGGTCTTCATATCCTCACAGCCCATCAGTCCGGCCCATAGATAACAGGCAGGACGCCCGAGGACCCCTTAGTCCAGGACTCCCTCACCTGCATATGGTCGTTTCATGGCTCGACCGTGTTACGTATACCTCAAGTTGAAGGTGCATGGTCCCACAGGTGTGATCACAGTCATAGGGAATCGGTAAAGAGCGGAAGAGTGCCTCCAGAAGGGTTCAAAAATTGCCGATAAGCAGATGGCAGCTGTTGAGATGGCATAATATAGCAAAAATGCAGATCTGAGTGATTTGTTGTGAGCCAAGAAACCTGCTTCAGAGTCCACATTTCAGTCGGCCAGTGAGACAAAGCCTGTTCATATTCACCCGACTGATCCCAATGCCGCTCCGACCCACATCTTGACAACACTCGACAGCAAATAGGAAGAAGCGCTCATCCAGTTCCTCCGTGAGAACTGGGACATCTTCGCATGGAAACCATCTGACATGCCTGGTGTCCCTAGGGTACTAGCTAAGCACCGTTTGCGCATCGACTCAAAAGTAAAACCTGTCAAAGAACATCTCCGTCCATCCGCCATGGAGAAGAGGAAAGCAATTGGCAAAGAGGTGGCTCGACTCCTGGTAGCTAAGTTCATCCGCGAGATATACCACTCCGAGTGGCTCGCCAATGTTGTCATGGTCCCCAAGAAAGATGATTCACTTCGTATGTGTATCGATTTCAAGCACATCAATCGGTCCTGCCCGAACGATCATTTCCCTCTCCCCCACATGGACCAGATCGTTGACACAACCGCGGGGTGTGAGCGTTTGTCCTTTTTGGATGCGTATTCCGGGTACCATCAGATCCGACTGTATGGACCCAATGAAATAAAAATAGCCTTCATCACCCCATTTGGGTGCTTTTGTTATGTCACCATGCCCTTCGGTCTTAAGAATGCTGTCGCCACATTCATGCACATGATTCAGAAGTGCCTGCTCACTCAAATCAGTCGGAATGTGGAAGCATACATGGATGATATCGTGGTCAAGTCACATAAAGGTTCCGACCTGTTGACTGACCACGCAGAAACATTCGCCAACTTATTAAGAAGATTTGACATCATGTTCAATCCGTCAAAATGCACATTTGGAGTCCCAGGCGGAAAGTTACTCGGTTTTCTCGTTTCCGAACAAGGAATCGATGCAAACCCAGATAAGATTGGAGCAATTCTCTGAATGAAATGTCCTGTGCGTGTGCATGATGTTTAGAAGCTTACTGGTTGTTTGGCTGCACTAAGTTGATTCATCTCGCGCCTTGGTCAAAAGTCATTACCTCTTTACCGACTGATGAGGAAGTCTAACAAGTTCGAATGGACTCCTGAAGCCAAAGCAGCGTTTGTAGAGCTCAAAGCCCTGCTTTCCATCCAGCCGGTGCTTGCTGCCCCAGTCAGCAAAGAGCCTCTACTGCTGTATATTGGAGCTGCGGGACAAGTTGTTAGCACAGTGCTCACGGTCGAGCGGGAGGAAGAAGGCAAAGCATATAAAGTTCAATGCCCAGTGTACTATATCTCTGAATTCTTGACCCTGTGCAAGCAACAGTATCTGCACTATCAGAAGCTTGTCTACGAGATTTATCTGACCACGAAGAAAGTTGTACATTACTTCACAGACCACTCAGTTTCAGTCATGAGCGATGCTCCGGTATCAGAAATCTTGAACAATTGAGAGGCAACTGGTCGAGTGGCCAAGTGGGCGATTGAACTCCTCCCTTTGGATATCTAGTTCGAGGCAAAAAAGGTGATCAAGTCTCACGCAATAGCAGATTTCCTGGCCGAATGGATAGAACAACAACAACCGACTCAGATTCACTCGTAACATTGGACTATGTTCTTTGATGGATCCAAAATGTTGAATGGATCTGGTGTTGGAGTGGTCTTGGTATCCCCAAGAGGCGACAAGCTTAGTTATGTCCTTTAGATTCACTTCAATTCTTCAAACAACGAAGCTGAATATGAAGCACTTCTATATGGGTTGCGTATGGCCATCTCACTCGGCGTCCGTCACCTGATGGTCTACGACGACTCAGACTTGGTGGTTAATCAGGTAATGAAGGAATGGGATATCAGGAGCCCTGCTATGACTAGTTACTAGAATGTAGTGAGGAAACTAGAGAAGAAGTTCGAGGGGTTAGAGCTCCACCACATACCCCGAATCAAGAATCAAGCGACTGACGATTTGGTGAAGTTGGGTTCCGCTCGGAAACCAATTCCCATTAATGTGTTCTTAGAACATCTTCATACCCCATCAGTCCAAGAAGACCCCTTTACAGAAGAGCCCCCACAATCGATAAGTTCGACCAATCCAACTGAAATTGAAGTTCCAGCAGTAGTCGACTTGATCATGGAGGTTTTGGTGATCACCCCCGATTGGATGGTGCCTTATATTTCATATCTGCTCAGGCAAGAGCTCCTAGAGGATGAGGATGAGGCTCGCCAGATTGTCCGCCGATCCAAAGCATTCATAGTGATAAGTGGACATCTTTACATAGAAAGTGTTACCGGAGTGGCATAACGTTGCATCTCTCCAGAAAAAGGTCGACTGGTCTTAAATGAGATTCACTCGGGGACCTGTGGTTACCACGCGTCCTCTTGGACCATCATGGCCAAAGCATACTGAGCAGGATTTTACTAGCCACGAGCGAATGAGATGGCTAAGGATATAGTTGACAAGTGCAAAGGCTGCCAGTTTTACTCAAACATGTCTGACAAGCCTGCATTTGCCTTGAAGACTATTCCACTCCTCTGGCCTTTTGCGGTTTGGGGTTTGGACATGGTCGAGCCTTTCAAGACTGGCAGAAGCGGTTTCACTCATTTGCTCATAGCAGTCGACTAGTTCACCAAGTGGATCGAAGCCAGACCTATTAAGAATCTTGACTCAAGTACCGCCATGAGTTTCATGAGAGAGCTGATATTCAAATATGGAGTCCCTCACAGCATTATCATAGATAATGGCTCCAACTTTCATTCTGATGAGTTCAGAGTGTTTTGCGCGTCCCAAGGCACTTGAGTCGATTACGCATCTGTTGCGTACCCGTAGTCGAATGGACATGCAGAAAGGGCAAATGGCTTGATCCTTCAAGGACTAAAACCACGACTGATGCGCGACCTCAAGCATGCTGCTGGAGCTTGGGTGACTAAATTGCCATCTGTTCTATGGGGACTGAGAACGACTCCCAATTGGTCGACCGACCGAACTCCTTTCTCCATGGTGTATGGTGCCGAAGCCGTGCTTCCGAATGATCTGCTGCACAATGCTCCCCGAGTGGAACTATTCCATGAAGCTAAAGCAGAACAAGCACGGCAAGACGCGGTTGATCTCCTAGAGGAACAACGAGAGATGGCTTTCATCCGGTTGACCATCTATCAACAAGACCCGCGTCAATTCCATGCTCGAAATGTCAGAGGTTGAGCATTCCAAGAGGGAGACCTTGTGCTCCGAGTGCACCAGAAACGGCCTCACAAGCTTGCTCCGTCCTGGGGAGGCCCCTTCATCATCACCAAGGTGCTCCACAATGGGGCGTATCACCTGTACAATGTACTCCAGAAAGAAGACGAGCCGCGGTCATGGAATGCGGATCTGCTCCACCGTTTTTATACCTAAACACTCGGATCGACGAGTTGTAGTAAAGAATCCTTTAGTTTGCTTATCAAAGACATGATTTCCGCAATATCCCAATGATTGTTATCACATAAGAATATGTGTTCAAATCCACCAGTGGGTGGCTTAGCTGCGAATCCGATTCGCCTAAGTTTCAAAAAACACTCCGAGTGGAGAGCAACACTCCCATTCGGGGGCTTAGCCGCGAATCCAATTTGCCTAAGTTTCAAAAAACTACTCCGAGTGGAGAACAATCCTCCCACTCGGGGGCTTAGCTGCGATCCCGCACTCGCCTAAGCTACAAAGCTACTACAAGTGGAGAGCAATCCTCCCACCCAGGGGCTTAGCCGCAATCCCGTACTCGCCTAAGTTACAAAACTACTCCGAGTGGAGAGCAATCCTACCACTCGGGGGCTTAGCCGCGATCCCGTACTCGCCTAAGTTACAAAACTACTCCGAGTGGAGAGAAATCCTCCCACTCAGGCGCTGAGCCGCGACCATGCACTGGCCTAAGTTACAAAACTACTTCGAGTTGAGAGCAATCCTCCCACTCGGGTGCTTAGCCGCGATCCCATACTCACCTAAGTTACAAAACTACTCCAAGTGGAGAGCACTCCTCCCACTCGGGGGCTTAGCCACGATCCCGTACTCGCCTAAGTTACAAAACTACTCCGAGTGGAGAGCAATCCTCCCACTCGGGGGCTTAGCCGCGATCTCGTACTCGCCTAAGTTACAAAACTACTTTGAGTGGAGAGCAATCCTCCCACTCGGGGGCTTAGCCGCGATCCCGCACTCGCCTAAGTTACAAAACTACTTCGAGTGGAGAGCAATCCTCCTGCTCGGGGGCTTAGCCGCGATCCCGTACTCGCCTAAGTTACAAAATATACTTTGGGTGGTGAACTACATTCTCACTCGGAGCTGCGCCACAAGTGCAACGTCTGGTTGCACTCGGAGCTACGCCACCAATACAACGCCTGGCTACTCTCGGAGCTGCCACAAGTACAATGTCTGGTTGCACTCGAAGCTACGCTATAAATAAAATGTCTGGCTACTTTTGGAGCTGTGCCACAAGTACAACGTCTAGTTGCACTCGAAGCTTGCCACAAGTACATTGACTGGCTGCTCTCGGAGCTGCGCCACAAGTACAACGTCTGGTTGTACTCGGAGCTGCGCCACAAGTACAACGTCTTGTTGAGCTCGGAGCTACGCCAGAAATAGAACGTTTGGCTACTCTCGGAGCTACGCCACAAGTACAACGTCTGGTTTCACTCGGAGCTACGCCACAAGTACAATGACTGGCTGCTCTTGGATCTACGCCACAAGTACAATGTCTGGCCGTACTTGGAGCTGCACCACAAGAACAACGTCAACTCCGAGTGGAGAACAACCCTTCCACTAGGAGTTTCAGTTATGATTCACAATTCGCTCGAGTCAACAAATTGGAAGGCGATAAAGACAAAGCAACTGCATTCAAAAGAAAGACCAAGTTCGGATAAATCCATGAAGGTTCAGATCCACCAACAGAAGTACTCAGGCGTCAAGCTCGAAAGAGTCTTAACAATTACAGGATCACTCAGCATCCCGAGGCAAATTAAATCAAGTTATCAAGTTTTTCACTTGGCAGGAGAAGGGCTAGCTGGCTCAACGAACTCGTCCAGGTCGATTCCATCTGCGATGCGAGTGGCAACATCAATGAAGGTCTCCATAAAGGACTGAAATTGAAGGTTCTTGGTGTTGGCGACCTTGAGAGCCGCCAGCTTCTCTTCTCTAACTTCCTTCAATGAACACGGACCAGAGACAGAGCCACATTAGCACCGCAGCGAGCAGATGACTTCTTCCAAACCTACACTCGACCAGGGATTTCATTGAGTCGAGTCATCAGAGACTCGATGTCATTCTGGAATGTCACACCTGGCCAGAGCTCTATGTCGATCCGCGACACTGACACTTTCAGTCAAGCAAGATAGTCCATAACCCCGGCGAGGCGAGATTCCAGTCGCAACACGTTCATCGCGGCTTTGTCCTCAACAGGAGAGTTGATGGGGGTCCAGATTCGTCTCAATCCGCCCAGTTTCTTCCTCGAAATTTTGACAGTATTCTGCATGCACAGAAAAATATTGAGTCGACAGTCATATGATGAGTCGGCAGTTGCAAAACAGTTAGACAAGGGAAAGTACCTTCCAGCACGAGGAACATCTTCTTGGCAAGGCCTCCCAGATAAGTCTCCGGTTCATCTCTCCTCTGAGTGAGATCTGCGACTTTGTTGGTTAAGGCCACCTTGTCCTTCTTCAGTTGCACGACTTCTTTGTTTGCTTCATCAATGGCAGTCTTCAACTTGGTGTTTTCTTCTTCCAACTTGCCGACTGAAGCCAACTTGTTGTCAGCAAGTTCAGTTTTCTCTGTGCCGTCTTCTGCGCTGCTGCAAGGTCGAGGTCCTTCTGCTCTAGAGCCTGCTTCATTTTTTTCTAAAGAAATAACATTCTTTAGACGAGCTTGGAGTTGACGATTTTCACTATGCACATCTGTTTGAGTGGAGTCACTCGGTTTAAAGGTTGAAAAGAAAGATGGCAAGACTAACAGTCGACAGAATTGTTACCTCCCATGATGGCTGCTTCATCTTGGGCCTTCTTCAAATTTTCCTTGGCCAGCTCTAGATCAAGGTTGAGTTGAATTTGTTTCTTCTCCAATTCAGCAAACTGGGATCCAAACTCACAAGATTTCTGCAGTCAACGAACAAGGCACGTCAGTCGACAAAAACAAAGACCGATGGCTTTTGAGTGATCAGATGCAAGTTCAGGTTATTATGACAAAAAGAGTTCTAAGACTACTGCCGAATCAAGCATTCAACAGTAGTCTCGGGGACTACACCCAGTGGGTGCACTTGGCGTGCCCCCACTGGTTTGACTTCCCACTCGACATGGCCTGTCCATCCTGAGTGGAAGGAGTAAAACATCAACAACATTTGTGCTCAGACCACCGCCGACTGCCTGCAGTCGACCGGGGTCTTGGGGACTACACCCAGTGGGTGCATTTAGCGTGCCCCCACTGGCTCGGAGTTCACTCGACGTGATCTGTCTAAAGCCGAGTGAATGTACCACAAGAGAACAAGTTCTAAGGCTCCCATGGTGAAACAACACTTTGGAAAGACCCCCACCGAATCAAACATTTGACGACGATCTCGAGGACTACACCTAGTGGGTGCACTTGGCGTGCCCCCACTGGTTCAAGAGTTCACTTGACACAATCTGGTCGACTCAACTGAGAAAGCTAGAAAGCAAAAGAAGACACCCACTGGGTGAAGAGATGCAAGGTGCAAATTCATGATAGATGCACATAAGGTCTGAAAACGCTCATCCACGAACATCTTACGAATAGTAAAGCAGCAGCTTTCAAGTACCATATCCTAATAGAGCAAAGATCAAGCTAAAGACCAGTCGGAATCCAACTCACCTGGACGTTGGTTTGAAAGGCAGAGCTGGCATCATAGGCAGCCTTGCTGGCCTTGTGCACCACCTTCATTCGCTCCATCATAAGGCCTTCTTGGCGTATGGCTTCCTTAGCAGCGCTTACTTGGTCCTCCTGGACATGATGGGTAACAAAGAGCGGAGTTGGTGGAACAAACAAGGTAGCTAGGGGATCTGAAGCATGGACTTGCATAGTCGGAGTAAGGACTTGAGCAGTCGACGCCGATGGTTGATCATTTGACATAGGGTCATCAAAAGAAACAGAAGTCCAAATTGGATCTCTGGATTGCTAAATGACTGGTTCTGGCACTGGAGTCGAGTGAGACACTTTGCTACCAGGTACCCTCCTGCTCGAAGTCCTGCCCCTTCTTCCTGTGTTCTTCTGTGGCATGTCTTCATTCTCATCATCATCTGGAAGTTCAATAACATTTGGTGGCACTACAAAACACTCGACCGTAAGAGTTCAGTAGACCGACAGAACAATTGACAAAGTGAGGGCAAGGCTGTGGAGTTGTACCTGCTCGGGAAGTGGCCACATCTGCAGTCTCCTCGTCATCTTGCTCCTTGTCGATATTCATGGACGTCCCAGAAGTAGCAGCACTGAAAGGTTGCAAAACTCACTCGGTCAAAGCAAGCAGATGACTCGACACAAACATAGAAGACAAAGAGAAGAAACAAAACACTTACGCAGAAGTGACAGGAACATCCACCTTGATCTTGGGCAAGGCCTTCCGAGGCTTCGATGGGGCGACCTTGGGCTGCTTAGCGGCCTTCTCAGACGGTTCTGGGGATGAAGTATGAGTGCGCTTCGGCACTTGTGTGCTTGGAGGAGCTGTCTTGCAGCGCCCACCTGCAGGGTCTTGGGACTATTTGGATCAATGCTCTGAGTGGGGGCGGCGAGTCAACATCCTCGCTGCCGCCCCATTCGTCACTATCATCGTCGCTACCAGCTCCGGATTACCAGTCAGCACTTTCGTTTGCGCTCTCCTCTTCCTCCTAGAGTTGTTCCCTGTTCGGCATTGAATACATCCTGATGTAGATCTGCAAGGTGCAAGTCAGCAAGAGTCAGTCAGATTTAAGAGCAATTACAGATTAAAAGAAGAAAGCACTCGGTATTTTAAGCATAACCTCTTCCGGCTCATGGTTGGTGTCGAATGGCTGAACTCTCCTGGACCCCTAGGTTGTCCTTGTTTCCGGTGATGCTTCGCTGCCAGTGAGCCACCATCTCCTCGGCGACCTCCTTTGGGTGGAACCGAGTGGTGTGTCTGGGTCCTGAGTACATCCACATCGGGTGGTCTCGGGCTTGGAGAGGTTGGATGGGTCGACTGAGGAAAACCTCCAACAGATCCATGCCAGTCACCCCCTCCTGGACTAAGTTGATGACCTGGTCGACTAAAAGATTCATTTCGCCTCTCTCCTCGGGGGTCAGAGTCAATGAAGAAGGTTGGCAGAGTCGTTCCATACTGAAAGGGGGGAGACCAGTCGACTGGCAAGGAGTCGGAACGTCCTTGCCATAGAACCAGGTCGACTGCCATCGCTGAACTGACTTGGGAAGGGTAATGGAAGGAAAAGTACTCCTACCTTTGGTTTGAATCCCTAAACCCCTGCACATCTGAATTACATGCGTCTTTTCATCAGTCGGATGAGCTTTCTTCACCGACTGGGATCGACAAGTAAATATATGCTTGAACAGACCCTAGTGTGGTTGGCAACCCAAGAATTTTTTGCACAACGAGATGAAAGCAGCAAGATACGTAATGGTATTCGAGGGAAATGGTGGATTTGGGCACTGAAGAAGTTCAAGAAACCCCTAAAGAATGGGTGTGGAGGAAGAGAGAAACCTCGGTCGACATGGGTGGTGAGGAGGACACGCTCACCCTTGCGTGGCTGGGGCTCAGATTCCCCCTCCGATAATCTCCAAGACTTGTCAACAATCAGACCGTCCTCAGTGAGCTTCTCCAGGTCATCCCGCTCGACGGTGGAGCGGATCAGTCTCCTTGGATCCAGCCCGGCGGCAGACCGGATCGCGATGACGTCCCCCGAGCCGCCTTCTTGCCCTTGGTTGTTGCCGTCACCTTCTTTGCGCGCTCCAAGGCCGCCGTCTTGTCCTTCCCCGTTGCAGCGGAGAGCACACGGGCCAAGCAGCAGCGTCGAGAGCAGAGGAGCACACGGTAGATGAGCAGAGGAAGGAGAGAGAGAATGAGGCGCACTATGCGTTGCATCGGCCACAATGCCTTTTATAGGACTATTTCCGAGAGGCTGACTCGTGGGCCCGAGCGATCCTGTCATATCACACAATAGCTACTCACCCGATATGTGGCGAAAAAGGCGGCATGAGGATCGAGGTGCCCCTGTCTACCCACTGCATTCGCTATGACTGCAGGCGGTGAAGTTCCATGGGAGAGGCTTTCCACGAAGATGAAGCACGAGGTCGCTGCTCTTGCTACCGCCAGGAAGAGTTGCCGTGCCAGGTGGATCGAGGCCGGCTAGCTCACCCGAGGTCTCTGATGATGATGACGACCCCACAACGGAGATGGGGTTTTGACGACACCGCCCCGAGTCCCGTGCCTTTGCACGTCGGCTTCACCATAGAGCAGGCGCATGCGCACTACAACACCGCCATGGCGAAGATGGAGCCTGTGTCGGCGCCTTTGTCGGTGTTCCAACAGGTGCATGAGGAACAACAGTACAACCAGTTCCTCCTGGAGCAACACCGGCTAGCGGAGGCCAAATCTATGGTGAGCGCGTGAGCGAGGAGGCCATCGCCACTATGGCCGCGATGAACCCGAACTTTGTCGCGGAGCAGTGAGCCATCTACGATGCCATCCACGCTCAAGCCGCCGCTCACCAGGATGTGGCCACTGCAGAGGCGCAGCTCTAGGCGGTCATCGAGGAGAACAACGCCAGCTACGCCTCCGGCGAACTATCCGACGGCCCAATGGGATGACGACAACGCGGGCGCCAGCATTTCCATCATGGACCTCACTTCCACCGGCGACGGACAAGGCACAAACTCCTCCGAGGATGAGTAGGTCACGAGAGGCGCCAATTCCTTGTGATGTATGGTGGAACCCTAGTTGCCGATCTTTCACGAATTGGAGGGGATCCTGATGATGACATGTACCTAGGGTAGGGTCATAGGCCTGTCCTAGACGCCCTACAGAAGGACGCTGCTCTAAAGCCAAGTACATTCAAGAGATAACAGAAGATACCGGCTGAAATCACATTGGAGTGCAATCCACTCGACCAGATATACCACTCTGATATCCCAATTCCACTCAACCAAGATACAGTCATTCGATCCCACGAAGAATCACTCAGAGAATAGGAGATCTAAAGCCACCCCAAGGATGGCAACGGTCAGGCATTCACTCTGTAGTCTTAAAGATAATTTATAGTCCTTTATAGCTAGCATTACCAGTAACAGCCTATCTTAATGTACATTGAACCCTGTGTAACTAAGGGCGGGAGAGGTCGAGCGCACTCTATGTAAGCCACCCCCTCCGTATGCACAAGGGTTCGCACCCCTGTAACTTTCACGCTTATCCAGTCGACCAAGCCTCCGGGCACCGAGATGTAGGGTTATTACTTCCTCCAAGAAGGGCCTGAACTCGTAAACCTTGCATGCACAACCTCACCGTAGTTAGGACCTTGCCTCCTCCTACGTACCCCCTATTCTTACTTTCAGACTTTCTCCCACGACAGTTGGCGCCCACCATGGAGCAGGTGTCTTAGCGACTTCCGACGAGGTTGCAGTTTTTTTGATCTCCTTAAACATGGTTTCCGGCGGTGGTTTGGCTTTGGACCGCGAGATCTATCTCGGCGCGCTCGTATTCATCGCCGACGACTCCGCCTGGCTCTAGGAGGCCCCACTCGATGTCGAGGCCCTTCCTGTCCGCGGGGTGGCGCACTTTTGCGCGAGTGCCTGCGGCGTCCTCCTGCAGCAGCCGTCGAGCCAATATCGGTTGGCTCCCGCGTCATCCACTCCCCAGTCGTACGCCGCCACAAGCGATCCGACCAGTCGCGGCTCCATCGGTGGGTGAGGCATGCAGTGGCTCGACAGACAGCCACCCCTCAAGTCGCGACAATCGAGCCCGACGAATTTCTCTACAGACCATTCGACCTGTGGACTGGTTCCACGGAGACTCTTTCCAAGTGCGGATGCAGCGACCCTGCGGCTGAAGTACTCATGGTTGACATACCGTGCAACCCACCTGGGTTCAGTCACGGTTGCGGCGGCGATGGCAGCGGCGGCCTGTCGCATGGCCACGACGAATATCGTCCTGAAGCCCTCACTTCGGAGTAGAGGGACAAGCTGCATCGCCGCAACGTGGAAGCAATCCACACCCACATCATTGGGGAGACCTCCGAGGCTCGGGCCTTGGAGGCTACGCATCTAGCTACCTTGGCTGAGCGCGCGCGACTGGAGAATCTCCAACATTCACTCGACGAGCGCGCCCGTCATCAAATCCCTGAATCCAGTCGACGACATCAACAATTGTTTCCACCTGAACCTCAGGTATATCATACACCAATCCAGAATCTTGCAGCTACAACCCAAATAGCAGAGTGAATTCAGCCGTCCTGTTCATAGGTTGATCGAGGTTAGCTGCAGATCCGTGCACTACTTCGAGCGGCAGGTGAACAGAACCCATCTGTTTCTCAGTTGTGCAACAAGCTCCACAGTAGATTTGTGGTTGCGGACACAGTTCAGTCAGCACACAGCCCAACATCGCTCCCGTGGCGTGAGAATCGAGGGCACCGCCAAGATTAGTACCTGGATCGAGGCTAGGGACAGTATGATCACTGATACGCCAACGATGACCACTGTCGAGTGCCTACACTCCCTCCGAGGGGCGGATCGTACGCGCCCCGGCGGTATGATGACAGGCGCCCATACGGTGATGAGCGGAGCGTTCCAGTCGACCCAGAGAGCATGGCTTTGATGCGATATCTCTTCTTGTACAAGGTCTGGTCAACAGGGGTTGGGCACACAAAGAAGGACAAGACAGAAACCATCTGAGTGGAAGTCGAGTGCATGTTTCTGGGCCAGAATGTTTCAACAGAGCCATCCATGCTGTAGAGATCCCTCCCAACTTTGGATTGGCAATGGGTGTGAGTAAGTTCAATGATGAGTCGAAGCCCGACACTTGGTTGGAAGATTACCGAGTGGCAGTGCAAATTGGTGGAGGTAACGATGATGTAGCCATGAAGCACCTCCCTCTAATGCTTGAAGGTTCAGCAAGAGCTTGGTTGAATCAGTTGGCCCTTGGACGTATTTTCAGTTCGGAGGACTTGGCCCGAGTGTTTATGAGAACATTTGAGGGCACCTTCAAGCGGCCTGCCGGACTGACTGAATTACAGCACCGCGTTCAGAAGCAGAATGAGACTTTGAGAGACTTCATCGAGATATGGACTACTCTACATCATACTCTAGAAAATGTATTAGATCACCAAGCAGTTTGCGCATTCGAAGAGAGCGTTTCATACAGAGAGCTCAACCTGAATTTCAGAAGGTCAGGTGACATGTCCCGGGCCCAAATGATGGAAATAGCCACTCGATATGCCAACGGCGAAGAGGAAGATCGACTCCGCAGTGGCAAGAACAAACCAGTCGCCCAAGGCACCGAAGGAGGAAATTCCAGTCGGAAGCAGAAGCACAAGGCTGAAGCTGTGGGTCCTGCTAAAGCCGCGGGTTTGAATCAAGGAAAGTTCAAGGGAAAGCCTAAAGTGACATGGGTCCCCAAAAAAGTGAAAGATTAGGCAGGAAATGATGTTCTTGATTTGTTGTGCCATACACACACACCAAAACATATGCAGAGGGTAACTTGATTCTTCCCAAGCATACCACTCGACAACGTCGGCTCCTGATTTAGAGTTTCCAAGAAGGTTAGCCCAGTGAGAAGGAAAAAGAGTCTGATAAGGATGAGGATAAAGAGGAAGATGAGGGTTACCCGAATGTCAATGCTACTTTAGTGATTTTTGCTGACATCGAGAGCAAAAGTTGACTGAAAGTCATCAATAGAGAAGTGAACATTGTTGCTCCAGCAACTTCGACATTTTTGAAGTGGTCAAAAAATCCCATAACATTCAACCAGTCCGATCACCCAACACATGTTGCTACCCCTAGGGGCAAGCGTTGATAGTCGACCCAGTCGTTGGGGGCACCCGACTGACCAAGGTCCTGATGGATGGCGGTAGTGGCTTGAACATTCTATATGCTGAGACCCTCAGAGGGGTGGTCATTCCGATGTCCAAGCTCAGTGAGAGTAATATGCGGTTTCACGGAGTTATCCCAGGAAAGAAAGCAGACTCACTCGACCAGATTACTCTTGATGTGGTTTCCGGTGATTCAAAGAATTACCGCAAGGAGAAGTTAACATTTGAGGTGGTGGGATTTCAAAGTGCCTACCATGCAATTCTAGGTAGTCCTGCATATGCTCGTTTCATGGCTCGACTGTGTTACGTATACCTCAAGATGAAGATGCCTGGTCCCAGAGGTGTGATAACAGTCATAGGGAATCGACAAAGAGTGGAAGAGTGCCTCCAGAAGGGTTCAAAAATTGCCGATAAGCAGATGGCAGCACTTGAGATGGAAGAATATAGCAAAAATGCAGATCCAAGTGATTTGTTGCAAGCCAAGAAGCCTGCTTCAGAGTCCACATTTCAGTCGGCTGGTGAGACAGAGCCTGTTCATCTTCACCCGACTGGTCCTGATGCCGCTCCGACCCACATCTCAACAACAGACGACAACAAATAGGAAGAAGCACTCATCCAGTTCCTCCGTGAGAATAGGGACATCTTTGCATGGAAACCATCTGCCATGCCTGGTGTACCTAGGGAAGTGGCCGAGCACCGTTTGCGCGTTGACTCAAAAGTAAAACCTGTCAAAGAACATCTCCGTCGGTCTGCTGTGGAGAAGAGGAAAGCAATTGGTGAAGAGGTGGCTCGGCTCCTGGTAGCTAAGTTGTTTCGTGAGATATACCACTCCGAGTGGCTCGCCAATGTTGTCATGGTCCCCAAGAAAGATGATTCATTTCGTATGCGTATCAATTTCAAGCACATCAATCGGACCTGCCCGAAAGATCATTTCTCTCTCCCCCGCATCGACTAGATTGTCAACTCAATTGAGGGGTGTGAGCATTTGTCCTTTTTGGATGCATATTCTGGGTACCATCAGATCCGACTGTATGGACCCAATGAAATAAAACAGCCTTCATCACCCCATTTGGGTGCTTTTGTTATGTCACCATGACCTTCGGTCTTAAGAATGCTGTCACGACATATATGCGCATGATTAAGAAGTGCCTGATCACTCAAATAAGTCAGAATGTGGAAGCATACATGGATGATATCGTGGTCAAGTCACGTAAAGGTTCCAACCTGTTGACTGACCTCACCGAAACATTCGCCAACTTAAGAAGATTTGACATCAAGCTCAATCCGTCAAAATGCATATTCGAAGTCCTAGGCGGAAAGTTACTCGGTTTTCTTGTTTCCGAACGAGGAATTGACACAAACCCAGAGAAGATTGGAGCAATTCTCTGAATTAAACATCATGTGCGTGTGCATGATGTTTAGAAGCTTACTAGTTGTTTGGGAGCTGAGAACCCCATTGCAGACAATTTGTCTAGGTTAGAGAATGTTCTTGATGACCCACTACCTATTGATGATAGCTTTCCTGATGAACAATTAGCTGTCATAAATGCCTCTCGTACTGGTCCATAGTATGCTAATTATGCTAATTACATTGTTGCTAAGTTTATACCACCTAGTTTTACATACCAACAAAAGAAAACGTTTTTCTATGATTTAAGACATTACTTTTGGGACGACCCAAACCTTTATAAAGAAGGAGTAGATGGTGTTATTAGACGTTGTGCACCTGAGCATGAACAGGAACATATCCTACGCAAGTGTCACTCCGAGTCTTATGGAGGACACCATGCTGGAGATAGAACTGCACATAAGGTATTGCAATCCGGTTGTTATTGGCCTACTCTCTTTAAGGATGCCCGTAAGTTTGTTTTGTCTTGTGATGAATGTCAAAGAATTGGTAATATTAGTACACGTCAACAAATGCCTATGAATTATTCACTTGTTATTGAACCATTTGATGTTTGGGGTTTTGATTATATGGGACTGTTTCCTACCTCTAATGGGTATACTCATATTTTAGTTGCTGTTGATTACGTTACTAAGTGGGTAGAAGCTATTCCAAATAGTAGTGCTGATCATAACACCTCTATTAAGATGCTTAATGAAGATATTTTTCTGAGGTTTGGAGTCCCTAGATATTTAATGACTGATGGTGGTTCACATTTTATTCATGGTGCCTTTCATAAGATGCTTGCTAAATATGATGTTAATCATAGAATTGCATCTCCATATCATTCATAGTCTAGTGGTCAAGTAGAGCTGAGTAATAGAGAGATTAAATTAATTTTGCAAAAGACTGTTAATAGATTTAGAAAGAATTGGTCCAAGAAACTGGATGATGCATTATGGGCTTATAGAACTGCATATAAAAATCCTATGGGTATGTCTCTGTATAAGATGTTTTATGGAAAAGCATGTCACATACCTCTCGATCTGGAACATAAGCCATATTGGGCCATTAAATAGCTCAATTATGATTTCAAACATGCCATTGAGAAGAGGCTTTTTGACATTAGCTCACTTGATGAATGGAGAACCCAGGCTTATGAGAATGCCAAACTGTTTAAAGAAAAAGCTAAAAGATGGCATCACAAAAGGATACCTGTCGGTGTCAAAACCGGCGGATCTCGGGTAGGGGGTCCCAAACTGTGCGTCTAGGCGGATGGTAACAGGAGGCAAGGGACACGATGTTTTACCCAGGTTCGGGCCCTCTTGATGGAGGTAAAACCCTACGTCCTGATTGATTTATTCTTGATGATATGAGTATTACAAGAGTAGATCCACCACGAGATCAGAGAGGCTAAACCCTAGAAGCTAGCCTATGGTATGATTGTCTGTTGTCCTACGGACTAAACCCTCCAGTTTATATAGACACCCGGGGGGGGGGCTAGGGTTACACAAGGTCGGTTACAAAGGAGGAGATATACATATCCGTATTTCCTAGCTTGCCTTCCGGACACGGGACGAAGTCTTCAATCTTGTATCTTCATAGTCCAACAGTCCAGCCAAAGGATATAGTCCGGCTGTCCGGAGACCCCCAAATCCAGGACTCCCTCAGTAGCCCCTAAACCAGGCTTCAATGACGACAGGTCCGACGCGTAGATTGTCTTTGGCATTGCAAGGCGGGTTCCTCCTCCGAATACTTTACAGAAGATTTTGAACATGAGGATCATGTCCGGCTCTGCAAAACAAGTTCCACGTACCATCGTAGAGAGAGAGTAACGTTTTCACAAATCTAATCAGCTGACGTATTCTGTAGCGCGACATCACACCACAGCCAAGCCTTCATTCGAATCGTTTTTTGCTGTCCCACCTCAGCTTGTTTTGCGACGCAGTTTCCTTGGCACGTCTTGTCGAAGCAGAGATCGTGTCCCCTTATCATGGGATTCTCATCAATACGGGCGTGGGTAACCCAACCGTGCCATTGATTATGGCGCTTGAGGGTAAGCGAGTTTTACTAGGCTGGTGGGGACGCATAGTTTCGTCCACCCATATAAAGGGATAAGGATTCACCTTTTCAACCATGCCTTCTTCCTCCTTTGCTCATCCATTTTCGCACACTCGAGCTCCAGCGCCCAGGTCCACATTTCCCACCTCAACCTTCTCCAACCATGTCCGGAGTGGGAGGTAGGTGGATGGTCTCCTCCGTCACGGAGGGACACATCAAGAAGCTGAGGAGATCCGGATACCTACCCAACGACATCGCGTACCGGCTCCCAGATGTGGGGCAGCTCATCCCCACCCCCAGGCCCCATCAGAGGGTAGTGTTCCTTACCCATTTCCTCCGCGGACTGGGATTCCCTCTCCACCCATTCGTCCGGGGGCTCATGTTCTACTACGGCCTGGATTTCCACGATCTGGCCCCGAACTTCATCCTCAACATCTCGGCGTTTATCGTCGTGTGCGAGGCCTTCCTCTGCATCAAGCCCCACTTCGGCTTGTGGCTGAAGACCTTCAATGTCAAGCCGAAGTTAGTGAGCGGCCGCCAGGTGGAGTGCGGAGGCGCCATGGTGGGCAAGATGCCCAACGTCACATGGCTCGAGGGCTCCTTCGTGGAGACCATAAAGGGCTAGAAATCGGGGTGGTTCTACATCACCGAGCCGTGTGACCCTGAATGGGCAGCGGCCCCCGAGTTCCGATCTGGCATCCCTACGCGGCTCACCTCCTGGCAAGAGAAGGGCCTGTCCTGGGGTAGTTCGGGAGAGCTGACCGGACTCCAAACATGTATCCAAAACAGGGTGAGCAAGAAGCTCAAACTCGTCAACGTAGTCCAGGTCATGCTCATCCGCCGGATCCTCCCGTGTCAACAACGGGCTTTCAACTTGTGGGAGTTTGACCCGGCCCATCACCAAACTCTGAACAGGCTCTTCGACACAACACACGAGGATGCTTGGAAGGTGCTATTCAAGGGTGCCGTGGTTCCCCCTCCCACTACCGAGGATCGCGGATTCTGCTCGAAGCGCCAAGCCAACGCGGTAAGCTGTTTTACCTCTTACAGGATACTCGTTTTTCATAGTTTGACTCTATGCAGGATCTAAGCTCCTGTACCTTTGACAGGACTGGCAGGAGACGGCCGGAGAGATCGACTGTCCGGCTCCTTTGCCCGAAGGCCCAGCAGACGCTCTCCTAATGGAGATGCTGACTCCGGCTCCTTACAAGGTGCCGGAGAAGACCAAGAAGGCCAAGGGAACCCGAAAGAGTTCTCGGCGCCAGGTGGTATCGGACTCATCGTCCGATAACTCCGCGACGCACTCTTCCCCCAAAGACTCATCGTCCAGATGAAGATGCTCCCCCTCCAGCCGGGGGAGACAAGAAAAGGAAGGCCGCCCCAATTGGGGAGGCCGGAGAGTCCAAGAAGGGATGGACTCTCCTTCCGGACTGCTCCACCACCGCCGCCGAAGGCGAAGGCGAGTGGCTACTCAGGGCCAAGCCCCTGGCGAAGTCGTAAGTATTCAGATACCAGAGTAACTCATAGCATTCCTTCTCCTAACGCCGAATTATGATTGTGCAGACCGCCCCAAACCCGTATCGACGTATCCTCGTCAGACGGCTCCCTGGGCTCGTCGGATATGGATAGCGATCCACTTCTGACCGCCACCTCCCCTTGCCCTAGGGACAATGCCGAGTTGTTGTCTCAAGAGGCACTAGGTCGAGGGGAGACAGTCCTGGAGGCACCTCAAAGCGACCTTCCGGACTCCGGGAGCAGGGGGAGCAAAGCCCCCGAGGGCTCCGAGTTCGGCCCTCAGCCGAACACCGCGCCGGAACCTCCAGTGGTTCCGGACTCGGGCAGGCGGCCTCCTTCCAAGAGGGGCAAGACGCCTGTGCTGGTGACCTCTGCCTATCCAAAGGCACCGGACAATCTGCTGGGAGCACTTCGCAGCGCTTCCATTGATGAAGAGCACCGCACTATTGTGAGTGCGGTGGTCCAGAAGGTTCAGTCCGCCAAGAGCGGACTGACTTAAGCCTGTGCCAGCCTTCAAACAGGATTTGAGGTAAGTTTTTGCAATATAGGAGAAATATTACCGCATAGACAGTAGCCCCTGATGCTCTGTTCGGTGTTCACAAAGAAAAGCGGAACAGAGGATGAAACAACATCGCAGGAGTATAATATAAGTATGTCTATATGCGTATGCAGGCTTCGCTTCTAGCCTCTGCCGCACTGACTGCGGAGGTCGCCGCACTGAAGCAGGACCTTTAAGGGTCCAAGGAAGAGCTCGGCCTTGCCAAGAGGTAGCTCGAGGAGAACAAAGGTAAGTAGTACCTAGTCTATGGATATATATAAAAGTATGCGATTGCAAAATAACAGGATCATCGTAAATTTGCCAGGGGCCACGACCGAGGTGGCGACCCTGAAGCAAGCGCTATCCGAGGCCGAAAACAAAGCGGCCAAGGAGCGCACCGAGCGAGAAAGGCATGAGGCTTGGGTGGGCGAAGTGCAGCAAGAGCTCCACGCTCTCGTGATGAAGCACGAGGCGTTGGAGCTTGACTTGAAGACGCGAGAGTCCGAGCTTGCCGCGGCCCTTGAGAGCGCCAAGAATGCCAGGGCCGAAGCCCAAAAGGCTCTCCAGGAGATTGATGCGATGAAGAAGATAGCGGCGGGTAAGGCATTCAATATGCAAAGCAAGCATGTGAAAGTAAATTACTTGTTACTTACCCAAGTCCGGAGCTCTCCAGGAGCATTCACAGATTTGCCCCGCAGCGTGTCGGATGCCGCACAGTTTTACCAGGCCGAGGAGGGAAGCTCAACGGAGAAGCTGTTCTGGTCTCAGTATACTGGGACCAAACATCCGATGCCTATGAGCGACCAGCTAAAGCAGCTGGTCGAGCTACACAAGGCGGCCGAACAGGCCATGAAGGGCTTTATAGTCCGGATGTGGCCTGGCGACACCCTTCCCAATAGCTACTTCGGCCTGGTGAGGCGGCTTGTGGATGCCTGCCCACGGCTGGAAGTCATCAAGCGGTCCGTCTGCATCGAAGGTGCACGCCGGGTTTTCGCCCGTGTGAAGGTGCAGTGGGCCAAGCTTGACGCCGTGAAGCTGAACAAGGAAGGGCCGCCAGAGGGCAAGGAGACCCCGAGATGTACTATGAGGGTGTCCTGAACGGTGCCCGCCTTGTAGCGGACGAGTGCGCTAAATATATAATATTTGAGTAAACTCGCTCGTGTAATCCTGTATTTATGAAAACTTGTTCATGTGCGCTATGCATTGCTTGTTTGAATTTAAAATATCACCTTCTGTTCGGCTGTTTATCAAATCTGAGAGATGGCTAGTCGTAGGCTTCTGCCCCCATCCCACGAGTGCTGGGGTGTTCGGGATAAACCTGAGCACTCTTGTTCCCATTTTTGGGTCCTTCGAGGGAGGTGCTCAGCACAACGAACAAGGCAATCAGACTATAATGCGTTATCACTCTCACTTAGCCATAGAATTCTATAATTTTAAATTTCGGTGAAGCCCCTAGTATTCGGAAGGCCGAATCTGGGGCGCGATACACGCCTTAAGCCGGACGGGGCCGACTCCTCGCTCTAAGCGGCATAAGTCTTTAAGGACTTGAAAACCTCTCGAACAGCGACCAGTCTCTCACCTTATCATGACAGTCAGTTTTAGCTTTGTCTACTGAGGTGCTTAGCCCAGCAGAACGGGGGCACAATCGTAGTAGTTCTCCCAATGCTACCTTAGCCGATATAGTGGAACGTAAGGTACCAAAACATGGGAGCCGGGAAAACCCAACTATTGACCCAAGACATGATTCGGAGCTGATGCATAAAATGCTATAAGTTCGGGGTGCCGCACTGTCGAAAGTGTTCGGACTTCTCACACCGTATTATGGGGTATGCTTAAGCCCCTAGCGTATTGGCCGTACCAGAGTGTACGGGTGCTAGATGTCATGAATGAACGCACACACACACACAGATATATATATATATATATAAGAAGAATGCAATAAAAGCCATAATGCTATGCATTGTTTATTCAAAAACGTGCGTTAAAGCAGAATGGTACAGGTAGTGCGATAAGCAAATAGTAGGACTATGTCCCCACGAAGGGCAAGCTGAGGAATAATATTAAAGCAAGTATTTCATTCGTTGTCATAATCCACCTTGGAGTTCCGTGGTGTGACGTAGCTTTCTGCCTTCTTGGATGCTGCATCATATGTTCGGCAATCATGCTACCGGACAGGGTTTCTAGAGATTAAAATCCTGAAAGAGAGAAAAATAACAAAGCGGGAAGCCCCTAGTGCGGTTAAGCCGCGTCTTTGGGCGTGCCGTAATCATGCCCCCTCCCTACCTGTGCCCATGGTATTTTTAATGCGTAATTATGTGCACATGGCACGAGTTTCTCCGTTTGGCTTGGGCCGGGGTGGGGGCCGCATTGCTATGCAAGCTCAGGACGTGCCAGGCGGTCCTGTTGCCGATCACTCCGGGCGCGCTTGAAGGTGTTCGGGTCCTTAAACGTTGAACCAGTGGATTACCTTAAGAGCCTGCTTTGCACTTCCGCTGCGAGGGTCGTAGTGTGCTCCTCCGTTCGGAGAGAGCGCTCTGTGTTTCCATTAACTGTAATGACCCCCCGAGGTCCTAGCATCTTGAGCTTGAGGTATGCATAATGCGGTACCGCATTGAATCTCGCAAATGCAGTTCGCCCGAGCAGTGCATGATAACCACTACAGAACGGGACTATATCGAAGATTAACTCTTTGCTTTGGAAGTTATCCGAGGATCCGAAGACCACTTCCAGTGTGACTGAGCCTATGCAATGGGCCTCTACACCTGGTATGACACCTTTAAAGGTCGTTTTTGTGGGTTTGATCCTTGAGGGGTCTGTACCCATTTTGCGCAATGTGTCCTGATAAAGCAGGTTCAGGCTGCTGCCCCCATCCATAAGGACTCAAGTGAGGTGAAATCCTTCAATGATTGGGTCTAGGACCGGTGTGGCAAATCCGCCATGACGGATACTAGTGGGGTGGTCCCTGCGATCGAAGGTGATCGGACAGGAGGACCATGGGTTGAACTTTGGGACGACTGGCTCCAACGCATATACTTCCCTGAGCGCACGCTTCCGCTCCCTCTTGGGGATGTGGGTCGCGTATATCATGTTCACCGTCCGCACTTGTGGGGGGAACCTCTTCTGTCCTCCGGTGTTCGGCTGCCGGGGCTCTTCCTCGTCATCGCTATGTGGCCCCTTATCTTTGTTTTCGGCAATTAACTTGCCGGCCTGCTTGAACACCCAACAATCCCTGTTGGTGTGGTTGGCTGGCTTGTCTGGGGTGCCGTGTATTTGACACGAGCGATCGAGTATACGGTCCAAACTAGACGGGCCCAGAGTGCTTCATTTGAATGGCTTTTTCCGCTGACCGGGTTTAGAGCCTTTGAATCCGGCATTGACTGTCATATCCTCAATATTATCGCTGTTAATGTGCCGCTTATGTTTGTTGCAACGTGACCTGCTATTGCCGTCCTTGGTATCCGAAGTACCATGGTTCTTTGATATGTTATTACTGTGAGCCAGCCAGTTGTCTTCTCCCGCACAAAAGCGGGTCATGAGTGTCGTGAGGGCTGCCATAGATTTCGGCTTTTCCTGACCAAGGTGCTGGGCTAGCCACTCGTCGAGGATGTTGTGCTTCCGGACAGTCGACGATTTGATTTTTCTTTGTTAGGAACCGTGTCCAGAATTGCCTGTCCGATTCCTCTAGTTGCTGAATTATGTGGCTCAAGTCATCGGCATCTGGTGGTCGCACATAAGTGCCCTAAAAGTTGTCGAGGAATGCGGCTTCCAGATCTTCCCAACAGCCAATGGACTCTGCTGGCAGGCTATTGAGCCAATGCCGAGCTAGTCCTTTGAGTTTGAGTGGGAGGTATTTAATGGCGTGTAGATCATCACCACGTGCCATGTGGATATGCAGGAGGAAATCCTTGATCCATACCGCAAGATCTGTTGTGCCGTCGTATGATTCTATATTTATGGGTTTGAAACCCTCTGGGATTTAATGATCCATTACTTCGTCTGTGAAGCATAGGGGGTGTGCGGTGCCTCTGTACTGGGCTATATCGCAATGCAGCTCCAATGAGTCTTGCCCGCTGTGCTCGCCTCGGCCGGATTTACTTTTACTGTATCCGGCGTGACGATTATCGTCTCGCGTAGTGGCGTGCCCCCGCGATCCGTAGATTGATCTTGCGTGTTTTGCTTTGTCCTCCAATACATCTCGCAGGTCTGGCGTATTTCCCCATGCCTTTTTATTTGAATGGCATTGGGTGCAGGATGAGCTTTTGGCTGGAATGCCTCTCTGTCGCGGCCACGAGATGGCCGGTCAGTCGCGTCATACGATTCTTCCTCCAGTCGGGGTAGCAACCTGCATTTTGGGTAACTCTTGGAGGGGCATTCGAGTTTATATTCCTCGGCCACCAGGACTTCAGTCCATCTGTCAGCTAACAGATCTTGATCAGCTTGAAGCTGCTGTTGCTTTTTCTGAAGGCTATTTGCCATGGCTATAAGCCGGCACTTGAAGCACTCTTGTTCGAGGGGATCCTCTGGCACGACAAATTCGTCATCGTCGAGGCTTGCCTCGTCTTCGGAGGGGGCATGTAATTATCATCCTCTACCTCTCTGTCTGACGCTCTCTCAGGGGGGCTGGCTTCTCCATCCTCCTGCGCTGAATCTTGCTGGAGGGAGTTGTCTTTGGCACTGTCTGGGGTGTTATTATCTCCTGTGCCGGTATCACCGTTTTTGCTTTGGCGAGACTTAGAGCAGCACCGCTGACGCTGGCGCTTAGGTTGCTTCTTGGAGGGGTCATCCCCCGCTGTTCCGTCGCCATTGCCCTCTTTGGGTGTGTCCACCATATATATATCATATGACGTGGTGGCTTTCCAGTGCCCTATAGGCACTGGTTCCTGTTCATCTCCTGCATCGTCGTCCATACCGTCGATGTCTTTGGAGTCGAAGTCGAGCATGTCGGTCAAGTCATCGACAGTGGCTATGAAGTGGGTGGTGGGTGGGCGTCGAATTTCTTCGTCGTCCGCATCCTAATCCTGCCGGTCATAATCCAGTCAGTACTCTCCTGACAAAGAGAGAGACCTTAGTGAATTACAAGAGTATTACCAGAGTAGATCCACCACGAGATCAGAGAGGCTAAACCCTAGAAGCTAGCCTATGCTATGATTGTCTGTTGTCCTACGGACTAAACCCTCCGGTTTATATAGACACCGGGGGGGGGGGGGCTAGGGTTACACAAGGTTGGTTACAAAGGAGGAGATATACATATCCGTATTGCCTAGCTTTCCTTCCACGCCAAGTAGAGTCCCATCCGGACACGGCACAAAGTCTTCAATCTTGTATCTTCATAGTCCAACAGTCCGACCAAAGGATATAGTCCGGCTGTCCGGAGACCCCCTAATCCAGGACTCCCTCAATACCAAAATGTGAGTTTAATGTAGGTGATTATGTATTGTTATACAACTCTCGTTTAAGATTTTTTGCAGGAAAACTCCTCTCTAAATGGGAAGGTCCTTATGTCATCGAGGAGGTATATCGTTCTGGTGCCAAAAAAATCAACAACTTCGAAGGCACAAATCCGAGGTGGTGAACGGTCAAAGAATCAAACATTATATCTCAGGTAATCCCATAAATGTTGAAACTAATGTTATTGAAACCATAACCCCGGAGGAATACATAAGGGACACTTTCCAGAACGTTTCAGATTCCGAAAAGGAATAGGTATGTGGTACGGTAAGTAAACCGACTCGAAAACAGTTCCAATAGCAATTTTTCTCCGTTTTGGAATATTTAAGAAAATAGGAAATAAGAAGCAGTTCGGGAAGGACAAGAGGCGTTCACGAGGGTGGAGGGCGCGCCCCTGCCTCATGGGCTCCTCGTGTGCTCTCCGGACTCATTTTCTTGCACGGTACTTCTTTTGGTCGGTAAAAATTCATTATATAATCTCCCGAAGGTTTTGACCACCGTACCACACAAATATCTCATGTTTTTGTTTCGAGTTGTTTTCTGCCAGGGTTGTCAAGGCCAAGCATCATATCGTCTCCCTCCTCCTCCAACAATGAGGGCAACGATGCTTGGCTAATGAAGATAGATCTGAGTGAGACACTACAAAAAAAGACACATCCGTGACATTTTGGGTCGAACAATTTTTTTTCTGTCATACATATGACACTTCTATGACGATAATTGTGACAAAACCCGGTATCATCATAGATGTGGTGGGATCCTACTTCTATGACAAAAAATCATGACAGAAAATGGGCTTTTCGTCCTGGGCGGGCCGGAGATGCAGCTGCATGACATTCTTTGGGCCGTCCATGACGGAAAAAACCATGGTAGAAGCGAGCGGGAGGAAAATTGCAGAGAGTTCCCGGTTACGGTGGGAGGTCGGGGGCCGAGCGATGCGCGTTTCTCTCGTACACATACGCGCGTGTGTGCGAGGCGTTGGCTCTAACTGAACCCGAGCGAGGCATTGGGCTCTAACTGAACCAGAGCGATTGCACTGTAGGATACGCATTACTGAACCCGAGCGATCGATTGATGGCTGTTAACTAAACCCGATTGAGCGATTCCTTGGCTACTGCTGCTAACT